>NC_041824.1:17662500-17970833 GCF_900964775.1 Scleropages formosus | reverse complement strand
AGGAGTACTCTAAACAATATCTTATATAGGGCCATAAAAAAAAGCAAAGAACAGCACTCAGTATAACAAATATCCAGTAATCTCATCTAAATAACGATATTTGTCAGTACAGATTTGAATCACGTCTTGATTTTGAAGCGGAACTACGCACTATATTTGGATATATGAGAAAGACAGTTCCATGTCTCATTTTACCTTGGATATTTTGACCTCATCTTTCTTTTTGGCGTTTTGCAGCATTTCCAGGTGGTGCCGGGTGGAATCATAATCCACCAGCTTGCGGCCTCTTTTAGCTACTTTCTCCTGTGGGGTACAGGGGATTGGTGTGCAAAGAGTGTGGAAAGAACTGGGATGGTGAGAGAAGTCAACCAAACAGTATGGAGCACATGGGAGAAAATCTTGTTTAAAACCGAGATGATGACTTCAGGGAGAGGGGGGGAAAAAAAAAAAAAAAAAAAACCTATAAAAAAATGAATCATATGGTTTTAGTTTGAGTGTGCAGCAATCATTTCTAGATATCACCCACTCAAAGGGGCCATGGAGACTGGGGAGCTCGTAAGGGCCGGCGTAAGTGTATGCCTCTGCTGGAACTGACCTTGACTTCAGGGAACTGACTCATATAATTTTCCATGATGCGGACACATTGGTCTGCCAGCCCCTCCTCATAGCTTGTCCACAGAGGTTCTTCTTTCTGTCATGAAGAGAGAAAAAGTGTTTACTAGGCTGTAGAAAATGGGCTGAGCTTCTACCACTGGAACAAACAGGTCTTGGCAGACCATTCCTCTTTTCCACCAGGACAAGATGGGTCTGATAGCTTACTGTCCCTCTGTCCCTTAGGGAGCTAAAGCAAAAAAGGGGACTTGGTGACCTACCGCCACAATAACTTTCAAGTCTTCATCTCCTTGCAAATCCGAGTTGTAGATGGACATCAGCGTGTTTGACAACCGCCTGGAAGTTTCACGCATAGCTGTGGAGCAAGGCAAGGCAAACAGATGTTCATGTGACTAACTGCTAATGAGAATAATTATGATCCTGTGGGTAAAGTGCTGGATCACTGTATCCAAAAGAAATAAAAGCCAGTGAAATAAGATTTGAAACAACACGAGATACAGCTTTTCACATTATTTACAGCAGTTTATCATCAAAACAGCATGGAATAAAAATCTATAAAATAACTTGTTATAAAATAATGCGATTATTTCTTGTCTTAGAAACATTTTTTTTTTTGTTAATTAAGGCTCTTAAATGAATGCACAAGCATACCTTTCACAGAAGTGCAGTATGCCTTTAGGTCTTTGAGAAACTTGTTCCCATCAGCCTACAGAAAGACAAAAACCAAGAATTCCAAGAGTTCTGGGAATTTTTCTTTTAGACAGTCCCTTGACAAGAAGATATTGGCAGGAGGTTTCTCTATGATTACTACAGTCAACAGCAAACATGATTGTCAGTCATGGTTTACAGTCAAAATGTGAGTGAGGCTCAGAGCCTCATACTGGCTTTGACCAAACACTGGTAAATAGGTGAAGGGTGCATGCTGGTAGCACTCCTACTATTCAATATGCACGGTAAGCTTTGAAGCATATGAATCGGCTGCGCTGATATTATTTTGGTAGTCCGTTGGATACTTCTTTATCATTATAACTACTGTGCTGAGTAATTTTTCCACTTTTACCTGTACAATAAACCACAGAGCCAAACCATTAAATTGACCATTTTCCCAGGTCAAAGCACATATTTCAACCAACAGCAACCACAAGTGTCAGTAATTTCAGACATCTTGCAAAGTGAAAAGGGCCTTCTCACATTTATTACCTATATGACAATAATATCTATTAATTTTATGGGTCCTTTCAATGATTAAAAGGGAACTGATATTAAAACCAACAGTAAAATCACATGTCACAGTGTAAAATGTTCTACCTGTTGTTGGCTGAGGTCCTGACAGTACTGCTCAAACTCTTCATCTTTGGTCTCTTCTGTCTTGCCCAACTTCTGCAAGACCTGCAATGGACCACAAGTGTACTGGTCAAATCTAACAGCATCTTTAAAAATGTTAAGAACATTTTAAGGTAGTTAATTTGTAATGTGCATTTACACTCTATGCACCCAAGACAGCCATAAAGAACAGCCCAGACTGAAGCATTTCAAGATTGCATTGACTAATTTCTGAAGAAACTTAAAATTATACTGGAGTTTACTGTTTGAGAGCACTGAGAAAATGAACGCACTATATAACAGGAACTAAAAAAGTAGATTATCTAAGATCTCAGCTTTATCAATGAACAAGGTTTACCGTAACACCTCTGTGTACACAGAGCTGCAGAAATATGAATTGGCTCTTGTTTGAGATTAGTCAGCACAATCCTGGCTTGAACCAGCACTGCAGTATTCTATCAATATTAACATGATTAATGCACCAATAAAAACTGTCACTTTGCAAGATGCAGAGGCTGGCAGTTAAATTTACAGTCAAAAGTTAATAAAGGAGTTTAAAGATTTCAATCTGTGTAGCTCTTAACAGAACATCTCTGTCAAGAGAGCAATTGAGAGCAAATAGAGTACTTTGTGAGACAGTTTCTCACAAAGTTATACAGATAGTAAGAGTGACACCTAGACAGAAGGCAAGGTAGTTGGTCTTTGTGGATTTTTGAGTCACTTGCTTCATACAGAACCAACTGTACACAGAAACAAGAGTGGAAGACAACTATTGGGAGGCACAGTGGTGCAGCAGGTAGCACTGGTCACTCAGAGCACAGACTGGACCCCCACTTAGCCTGTGTGGAATCTGCATGTTCCCCTTGTGTTTGTGCGGGTTTCTCTCCAGGTGCTCCAGTTTCCTCCCACCACCCAACTACATGTGTTTGGTGACTATATTGCCTGTGGTGTGTGTATGTAAGGGTTTGCGTATTACATTACTCTGTTGATAGATATGTGAATGGCTGTGGGGGGTTTAGTGCAGTGTATGTAACGCTAAGTCACCTTGAATAAAAGTATTAGTCATTGTATGCCACTTTGGAGAAAATGATCTGCTGAAAGGATAAATTTAATCCTTATAACAACTATTTGACAGTGATCATTTATACAGCAGTACATGTGTATGCTCACCATCTGATATTCCACACACATGTGAGCCATTGCCATCTGACAGTCCCTTCAGTCCTCATATTTAGCTTGGGATGCTAAGAGCATCACAGCAGTTTAACTGAGAAATTAAGAGCTGTAACTATGCAGCAGCATTCCACTGCCGTGATTTATTTCCCAAGTATACTTGCCAAAGGGCTGTCCAAAAATCCAATCTGAGCACCAAGCTGTGAAATGGAATTAAAGCCAGGCTCCTTCACATTGACAGGTCACAGCACTGTTTAACTGGGGGAAAAACACACGTTGGCAGGAGTTGACCCTAACTTGATTATTTCACCTACCAATTTGAAGGAGGCAGTGAGCAGTGCTCAGTCACTATAATGTATAAGTTTTACAAATATATACAATTATAAATATGTCCTATCCAGCTCATCACCACTTCAGTGGTGTGAAACACTATTAACGAATATATTTTATTGAACATATGCAGATAAAAACAGACGCATGCAGGTCAAAACGTGAATTTACCACATGCAACTGAAAAAATATTTTCTCATATCAACCGTTGGCACGTGCTTTGTCTTGTTATGGAATTGTGTTTCAGTTACAGACTCTCTTTCAAGGACTGAAAGCTTATGCTTGCAGATTCCTCAGACATCCACTACATGGTGCAGTACACTGAAGACAAAATAAAAACTGCTTGATCTCCCTCATTTCACAGGTTCCATTTAACAATGAAAGAACAATCTACAAATGAATCTCTGACCTTTCACTGTGCCTGTCTGATTAAGGTGAATACTGTAGCTGAATGTGGTTTTGGCCTGGATGTCAAAGGGACTGATGTGAAATCATGGGAGGTGGGATCAAAACAGGGGTTTACTGTGGAAAGAAGACAGGAAAAAGAACTGAAGCCAGAAGCATACCCTGTAGATTAACCCAGACTTCATCAAACTGGGTATAAAAACACTTGGTGCTAGGGTATTATGGTACTTCCATCTAATCCTGTTTTGAACCATTAACCTACCTTCTCCTGGGCCCGACTCAGCTGCCTCTGGACCCGCTTGGCAAGGACTCCAGCACCTCCAGGGCTACTGGTAGTCGACCTGCGATCTGCCATTTCATCTTCATTTTTTTCTTCTGGTATCTGCTCTGTGGAGGCCTCAGGTTTGCTTTTTATTTCTTCCATGCAAAAGATGGGTTGGATTAAAACAAAAGTGATTTCATTTAGTGTCACTGTTTAAAAGGTCAAAGTTTGCTACTGTGCCTTTAAAACATTACAATTATTTACATTTATTCATTTAGCAGATGCTTTTGTCCAAAGCGACGTACATCTCAGCAAAAGCACAGTTTATGCATTACATTGAGGAGGATCTACTCAACTTATTACTGTCAGTTCTGAAATTTAAATCCTTCTCAAAAGGTAGAATACTGACCCTTGAAATCCCACAAGTAGTATCTTAAAACATTCTGTGCTTCCACGATCTTAGTGAACAGCATCGCATCATTCCATTTATATAATACATCTAATGATGTGCTCAAAAGTTCAGCAACATTTTACAGCTCAAAAATGTGCAGCAGATACACCAGTGCAAGTAAAATGTCAGCAAAAAGGAAATGATTTAAGAAATGACAATGTAAAAGAATTACAGAGTAAAACAACCAGGTTCAAGATTAGCTACTACTGTCCAACGATATCAGAAAGTGTTCTTTATGAATGATCATGATGGTTCACAAACCTTTCAGTGGGGGATCTTCAGCAAAACTCTGGTAAGAGCAGTTTTTAATAAAAATTAAAAAAAAAACTGGAAATCATAAATTAACATTTATTTGTTTAGCAGGTGCTTTTCTCCAAAGCAACTTCAAGCAACTACTGTATAGTATCATCCCACACTTTTCCACCAAAGGTCACTTACAAGGCCAGACATACTACAGTACGCCACTTATTTGAACCCAGATCCTTTCATGTTACTCAGGTGCTGTGAGAATAGTGCTACTCACTACCATGCGATAGTATTCTAATATATTGTTATAAAGTTATTCTAATATAAATTCTTAAAAGTATTTTTGCATTCCACAGGATTTAAAAATGTTACTGATGCTTAGGATATTTTTAATCCTGCTTATGTGTGATAGATATAAGCAATACATGTGAAAATAGAAAAAAGCATGACTGCATTTCATTTTCTGGAAATGTGTGGAAACATTTTTTCTTAGTCATTGTGTGCGATTATGCTTCATTGTATATACTTTTTTCCACTAAAACATAACTGTCAGCCCATATGTAAAAATGTATTATTGCCTATAGTTTTGAATATCTTAAAAAGTAGCATTATTATTAAGGAACTTCAAGCTACATAGGTATTATAAAACAGTAATGTAAATTTCATCAACACTTGCAAAGACAAAAGCCTGGTCTTAGGGCAACATGGTTTTGATTTACTTCAGCTCTTAACCACATTAACATGATAAAAATACATAGAGCAAGTGATCTCGCTGTGTTCCAGGTGACAATCATATACTAACATTTCCAACCAGGGTTGATCACCCCTGAAAACATGAATATCATACCCATATAGACTCCATTATGGTTAATTATTGCCATCTAGTGTTGGTAAAATTGGTGGTTCACTAATGCACACTGACAAGTCACTGTCAAAGATGATATCTATGTAGAATTTAAGACCACGCTCATATACACTGACACACTGCAAGTGGGTTAAGATGAACTACCATTTTAAGGTTAATTCTACTGTCTCCATCTGGTCTTCTAAAGTACAATCATATTGATACCCTACATGAGTATCCTTCGCAGAATATAAAGGAACCAAAAATAAGAGCAATAGTGCTCAATGGAGTTATACAGTATTTCTGGGGGGATACATTAGGCTTACTTGAACATGTGTCATGGCTATGATTCTTTGCACAATTTACATTTACATATTTAACAAATGCTTCTCTTCAAAGAGACTTCCAACAGATACTATGTAGCGTTATCAGCCCACACACCTTATTCACCAAGGTGACTTACACTGGGTCACTCATACATACATCAGTGGAACACACTCCCTCTGTCACTCACACACTATGGGGGAACCTGAACTGCATGTCTTTGGACTGTGAGAGGAAACCAGAGCACCCGGAGGAAACCCACAGACACGGGAGAACATGCAAACTCCACACAGACTGAGCAGGGATCGAACCCACGTCCTCTCACACCAGGCAGGTGCTGAGACAACTTATGTCCAATAAACATATACAGTATATAGCAATATATGTAGTATAAACAAACCTGTTAACCCAGTTACAAAAGTGCCAAATTCATGCCACTAAAACCTTACTGCTAAGGTTAAAATGCTTGGCTAATAGGCACTACAGAAACTTAAAAATTTACACTTTGTTTTATCAGAAAGTTATTTTTGAACCCCATTACCAAAAGGTAGCCTTTTCATTGATGACTCCAAATGTTGTCAAGAGTCATTCATCCACATCACCTGAAGGCAATAATGCAAAAAAAAAAAAAAAAAAAAAAGCATTTCTCACCACTTACTAGAGATGTAAAACAGGCTAAGGCAAAACAGCACAATATGGTGCATTTTGGGACCCAAGCAATCTGTTTCTCACGTTTTTTTGTTAAGTTTCTTGTGTGCATTAAAAAGCACTTGAGAACAAATTTACTAAAAGCACACATTTCTCAAATTTTCAATACACAAGTGGGAACGGCAAGCATTTTCAACGTAGTTATGATTTGCAGTGTTCTACATAGGACTGATGTCAGACATCAATATTTTATGTTGTTTAGTGTTATGTAGGCCTACATTAATATGTAATTAAAGAAACTGCATTTGGAATCAGGGCCAGCGTGTTGCGTGGAAACATGTAGGGTATTTAAATGATTGATAAGCTAGTACAGAACACATTACAATCAATGTGTGTTCGTTTATCTGCGTGTTTATTTTTAAAGGAGAGTACACTATTCTCTTGTGTATATAAAATTACACACATCTTGATCTTCTGAACCGCTTCCCACGGGGTCGCGTTATGAAAAACTGCTACGAAGACTAATTAAACATATACATTCTTCCATATTATATCGCTACAACCGCATTTTTCCCCAGTAATGCGAGACTTTCAAGTGCTCCGGCGTCTGCGTGTTTCACTCTGAATGCTTTGATTTTATAATGGAATTAACTATTGAATTAAGTTCCGACTTCCGGTCACATGACAGTCTCCACCAATCACAACAATGATTACGGTAAACGGTTCATAATTGAAAAAGCAGATTCAACACAAACTTTGAGAAATAAACTGCATAAACAGAAATCTGTCAATTAACTCAATAGCTTTCATAATACGAATACACCCTAAACTACTGTGTTTCTCGTGTTAGGTGTGACAGCGTGCGAAAAGTAACTGTCAAATTCAAATAATTGAATTCCCTCATTTTTGTTCCAAGTATCACTAAATATGATGGCATCACCGCTATCCCGCATAAGAAATACCATTTAGGTTAATTGTAATTTACACTTGATGCATTTCCCTCCAGGAACTGCTAAGGCGGCTCTGTCTAATAACGTGGAATGAGGGGTACGCTTGAAAAATGGTGTCGTTTTAGAGCGACAAACCGAAAAAGGAATGTGAACAATTTGGACACTGTGAGAGGACAGAATCGCAACCACAGGTATAATCGGATGGAAAATGCGTATCCCGAGGTCAGAACAACCCTGACGTGCATCGTCTCCCAATTCAAACATCCTCCGAGCAGTAGAGCTCATGTTAGACGCTCAATGCCCGACTAACAAACGAAGAAAGTGTCGCACTACAAATCCAACAAGTCCCGGCGAGCTCGCGCTTCTTTCGTTTCTGCACTAGGCGGAGAAAAGGGCGAGACGCGGATGTTTTGCCATGTTTCAGAACATGGGCAGCGTCCTGACGAGGTGCGCGCTCACCGACGTGGCCGTGCAATGGCTCGGCTGGGCTGCGGCCGCCGCGCTGCGCACGGAGAAGTTTTACGACTTGGCAGGTAAAGTGGGCGCGAAAACACTGCGTCTTTAGCACGGATCGAGCAACCGGTCCCGGCCGGGTACTGAGCCAAGTTAGAGCAGAGAGATTCCATGCGGCTTTTGGGGGAAAGGAGGATATTTCCGACGCGACCGAGCACACTGACTCATGAACACACACACACACACAAAATAAAACTCTAATATTAAATGACACGTTTAACAGTTGCCCTCCATATTAGAACTGCACGTGGCGTGCGCCGCGTGTTACAAAACAGCGGTTACCGAAGACCGTTGTGAAAGACGGGTAGCAAACTCCGAGTAAACCGAGTGTCGTGGGGCAGCAACGGAGTCGCCCTACGTGGAGCAGAACACAAATACCTGCAATAATTTGACTTTTTTTTTTTTTTTTTTTTTTTTTACCTGCCATCTGTTCTTGCCAGTTATTTTTACTTTCACAAAAGAAGGTGATGTGGTTAAGGTACCGCATTACACTGAAAGGACCCGGATTCGAGTCATACTCCTGCTGAGCCTGGCCCGTCCTGTCTCGATCAAGCCACTTACCCTGCTGTGTAAATGCCAAAGTTACTGCAAGTGGTAGTCAAACGTTACTAGTGATTTGAGGAAAGTGAATACTATATAGCAAAGCTTACATTTTAATAGATATTTTTTCAATGAAGGTGGGTTACCTGCTGTACAAGTTAGAGTTGCCCCAACCCAAGCAGTGTGTCCCAGCTCACCCACCTTTATCCATGAGCTGCTCCTGGCTTTTCCCCCTTCAGAAGGCTGTAACCCCGAGCGCGAGAGACTTGCCTGGCATTCCACCGTCCTGCTGGAAGAGTTGCTCCCTGTGCTGGAAAGGTGCCCTTGACCTTTGATACCATGTCAGCTTGATGGCTGGTAAAATATTTCCTACAGGCCTCAGGCTCCATCCACTTGGAATCGGCGACAAGGTCCGTTGAAAGTAGCGTTCACGAATAACAATGCGGGTTTCATTTTCCCTGGAACTCCTCCTGTGTTCATAGGTTCAGGTACATTTCTGCTACTGGCCCACCTGAGCCGCCAGTGGGGGGGGACTGGCTACGTGCGGCAGAACGTGCAGACTGGCCTGGTGGCGGCCTGGGCATTGCGGTGAGTTAGCCAGCCTCATCGTACGCCGTCTTATTCCGTTCTTTTTCCATCAGCCCACTGAAGCGCACAGACTTTGTTCTGAAGGTTCTCCCAGCTTTTTAATTTAATAGCTCCTTAGGGCACTTTCAAATAATTAGAATCACGAATGATTAACAATGGGTCCTTAAGATTGCTGTTGTGTAATTTACCCTTCAGACAGCATAACTGGTCAGTCCTCGTCTCCTCTAGGTTGGGAGCATTCCTCTTTGGGCGGATACTTAAGGAGGGGCAGGATCGCAGGTTCAACAATGTCAGAGACAATCCAAGAATCTTCTTTGTGTACTGGACCATGCAAGGTGCTTATCCTCTGCATTTAGCCACAGTACACTTTTCACTTGGGATGATCTGGGATGTTACATGAATTTTCTTTCATCTCAACAGCACTTTGGGTGTTTGTGACCCTCCTGCCGACCCTGATTTTAAACAGCGAGCGTCGGGATAAACCCCTGGGCACACGGGACTATGTGGGCTGGGGAATATGGGGTGTAGGTTTTGCCACAGAGGCCATTGCAGACCAGCAGAAGTGGAATTTCAAGCAGGACACTAACAACATAGTAGGTCCTTCTAGCCATATAGCAGAGGTTATAGTTTATACAAGTATCAAAGGAGCCAAAAGCAATTTGCTTCACTAATAAAAGTTTACAAACATTACATTGTACATTCTGCAACAACTTTCTGCACTGTTTTCAGGGTAAATTTATCCAGAGTGGACTGTGGGCCTATAGCCGACACCCAAACTACCTGGGGGAGATCTTGCAGTGGACAGGACTCTTCATTTCTGCCTCCTCTGTGATGAAGGGGCCCCAGTACCTTAGTGTGGTGTCTCCTCTCTTCGTCTGGTTCCTGCTACGCCACGTCAGCGGGATCCCCATCTTAGAGAAGCAAGCTCTACAGAAGTGGGGCTCAGACCCAGCTTTCCAAAACTACATCAAAAACACACCTCTTCTCTGGCCAGACCTCAGGTTCTGGTGATGTTTCACTTCCTTTTTTCAGCTATGAGTCACAGGTGACTGAATACAATGTGAAGTCTTCCATTAACTCATGAGATTTCCCTCCCACTTTGACTTGCAGTAAATATTCTACCATTAAGACAAATCAATTTGCATCTATTACAAAGAAACTCTTAAAGGCAGCAATGCTTCAAAGGACAAAAATGATCAGTATTTTGATACAAAGGTATACTGTATTTCAAAGAAACAGCACAACTTATACAACATGCACAATCAAAGATCAGTGCATTGTAGGACTTGGCAACAAAAATCAGATGTGATCATTTAACATTGTATTTTAAATTGCTCAATTCTGGCATGTCAGAATGTTGCCTGGCTATTTCAACTTAATACAAGATAAAGCAAAATACAGTGTAGAATCATTTTCTTTAAAAGGACACAAGCTGTTTCATGGGTGCTGAAAGCACCTTGGTATTAAAAAACCAGTAACCCATCCTCTCTTTCCATGTGCAATTCTACCCTTTGAAACAAGCTGCATCCATCTACTTCAACAAGAAAATTAAAAAAAAATCAAACCTGGGAAAAAGATGACATCTCAGCCATGTTCCTACTGTACACTGAAATCCAGGCATATTTGAAATGCCCATTTCACAAACCCAGTCCCCAATGCACTACACATAGACATGAATTTGCAAGCATTTACAAGACAATAGTGTTACTGTAAATCTAGTGTACCCAGGATGCCATGTTATTTTTGGTACCCATAAAAATGATATAGCATCATCTGTGAAACTCAAAGCTTTTAAAATATAACTATTGTTGTACAGAATAACGTAAGGCTGAGGACAAGGTACACAGTTAAACACCTAACCTAGTATTGTTACATTTTTCCAATACATTTTTTCACTTCTCCAAAGTACATTAAAAAAAATACCTCCATGCATGTCTAAACTGGCTATAACTAATCCGTTCTTCCGTTATACTGCAGACAATTTGGTAATAAGTAGTCAAATCTTTTCAATTAGTATTTGATTAAATATCAGAAAGGAACTCGCATTATTATATACCGCAAAGCATGAAGATTCATCTGTATAGCCATTCTGCAACAACTGCAAAAAAAAACAGTTTGGGCAATAAAAATATACCCAAAAGAGTATTGGAAGTGATAACCCTTCCCTTTTTAGTAAATATATTACTAATAATTGAAAGCCATTAAAATGGCTTTTAAAAAGTAAAAAATATGAAATGTTACAAAAAGTCAAATATTCTCAAAGCATTAGTGAAACAAGGATAAAAACGCAGAGTATAAAATATTACATGCTATTGCAGCAGTTCCCTGTTTAAAGTGAAAGGAATATTGTTCGTCCATTTGAGTCTTGCTACTTCAGGAGTGGAGAAGCAAAGAAATTCCCCTGGCGGCTGATGCTGGCAGAGGACTTACTCTTGCTTCCAAATCTGTAAATTGACCAAAACCCCAAGATCAACATGCTGCTTTTCCTGCATCACAGACTAAGGAGACTAAACCTTAAAACTTCAGAATATGCTTTAAATACATATGAAATCCTTGTTAAAATTCGAGGTTCAGGAGTTTCAATTGTTAAGACCCATTGCTTGAAGTTATAAAAGTTAAATATTAATGAAATATACCAAGAAAAAGTGCAGAGGTCAGTCTCACCATCTCAGTCATCAAGTCAGCACATGATCATTAGACAAGGTAAGCACCCTCAAGATATTTCACCTAAAGTGACCTTTTTGACTTTGGTTTACCAGTAAGTCTTGAGCTGGCTGAACAGAGTAGCAATTAATCTGCTTACTTAGGAGTGGTTCTGCTCAGAGTAGACTTCATGCGCTGAGACAAGGAGCTGGAGGAAGGAGTTTTGCTCATCTGGTGTTCTGGAGTGGTCAGTGGCCCCAACATACTCACTTGAAATGTAACCAAAAGCAAAGCTGTTAAGTGTGTAAATCACAGACATGCAAAAATAAAAAAAAAAAAAAAAAAAAAAAAAAAAATCATAAACCAAACCACTACCCAAAACCAATGAAGCCAATAAACCCATTCTCACAATGACATTCATAACTAAAAATCAACAGTGGTGAGAACAATCAGATCTTTACTGAATAGTAGTAGAGTGCTTCATCCTGCATTACCACCGTCCAACTCACTCAACTTATCACTTAAGTGGTTAGGGCTGCTGCATATAGCACTGCCACAAAGAAAGAGTCCTACCTTTTTGATCAGGAGTAGCATACGAGTTGACATTCTCTATGATCAGGTGATCAGGGTGGGCATTTTCTTGATCTGCCATTATGAACTGGTGCCAGTACTCCACTGGTAAGCTCAGGAGGCGCTCAACAACCTGTTAGACCACATCACCCTCAGCCAAAATGAGTAATGCTTAAAGAAGTAATGGAAACACAGCTCAAAAGACACCACCTTACCTTTGGCTGCCGCTTAGTATCCTGCAGAATTGTCATGGATTCAGGTTCAGGCACTGCATGACCAACAATAGTGGGTCCAAACACTCGTGCCAAGTTGCTAATATCCATCTTGGTATCTGGGCTCTGAGCAACTCTAAAGAAGAAGTAATTAGGTATGAGGACATCAGAACAGTGAAAGTATTGTGCCTGAAAAGCCACATTCTTATCTAGTGATAAGATGAAGTAACATGCCTACCTCTGGAGATGGATCATCAGAAAGGCCAGTGTATCTCTGTTCGCTTGTGGTAAGTCGCTGATCGTTTGGTACATTAAAGCAATACTATTGTCATCATCTGGAGTTTCTACAAAGAAGATATTTTTCATTGACATAGCTTGTGTATGTTAAAAATGTAAATTCACACAACTGTCAAACAACAGTCTACAGCTAGACTCAAACCCATACACACCCGCTGCCTCCATGAAGGCCCGGTTGAGACGGAAGGTGAGCAGCGGCTCCTTAAGATTCCTTAGGAAATCTTTGAGAAGGCCACAGATCGCATGGATATCATCTACTTTGCTGAGCAGTGGAACGGTTTTCCCACGCAAGAATTTTTCCTTCAGTTCCTTCACAGTACGGTCTACACCTGAGACCCTATAAAGGCCAGTCTGCAAAGGGGGGAATAATGATCAAATACAAAAAGAATTATGCTATTAAATAATAAAAATATACTGATTGTAAGACGACCTTGTATTAACCACTAAATGCAAGGAGTCACTCACCTCATGCAGCCCTCTCTGTTCAATCTCATTGACACAGTGGACCACCAAAGAGGGAATCATGGGTGACACAGCTGGAACATAGTCAGCCAAGGTGCCCTGGACACAAATTATTCAAAGTGACATTCCTTAGGCAGTCTGGCATTAACAGTCGAGCCTTTTTTGGTGATCTGGTGAGGGTAACAGGGCATCTGAAGAATCAGTATTTTTACTATTAGAATGCCTCTGTGGTATCTGAAATTAACATAGAAATCAGTATTTCTGATCAAAGTCTGGCATTTACTATGCTAAGATAACTTGCTTAAATCCCTATTTATGACAGTTTGAACAAGTCCTCCGTGTGAGTATCTCAGAACTGCTGTAGCCCTTACCAGTACAATTTCTCAGATAAAGCCTTGGATGAAACCTATGCTTTGCTGTCTTCACAAGTTTTGCAATTTTTTTGGTCCTGCGATCCAGATCACTGCAGAGAAAGGTAGGCCCTTGCTCTGGTTAGGAGAAAGCGGGTGGCACTTTAGTGATGCCACAAACGTAATAAAATGTAAGAGAACCTTGTTTTACAGATTCTCCACAGCCCTTCTGCTTTTTGCCCTGCTCATGTGGAGGACACCTAACTCCCCCACGCAGTCAACTGTTTCGCTGATCATAAACTGAGAATGGCTTGCAGAGCACTTTGTTTAAGCTGCTGCACAAAGTTCTGGTCTGCTGCATTAATGCCTGTTAAAAATACTACATCGAAGAATGGTTCTAGTTAAGGCTTCATTAATGCCCGTTTTTGTGCTGTAATGCTTTTTTTCTTTTTTCTTTTTTTTTTTTTTTTTTTTTAAAAAAAAGCCCTAGGTTGTTTAAGTATGTCACTGCAAATGTTCTGAGTATGTTGATGGAAGTGTGAAATTAAAATTTAAGAAGGCAGAATGTTGTCATATGTGAAGTCTGGTGGAAGGATAGCATAAGCTTGTTAAAAAGGGCATTCTGATCTAAGTGTATGGGATGCTACTTTATTTGGGGTAATAAAAAGGAGTTAAGAGATCTCTGAAGCAATGCTACAACAGGTTAACATAGTAACTCAAAATTGGTATCCAATTAGGAAATATCAGGTGGGTTATAAATATAGAAATGTGGGAATTTAGTATGAAGTGTGGAGTAGAAAAGCGGGTGGTGAATGGCATGATACAGGGTCTTGAACTAAAACCTGAGACGTTAAAAAGTGATTAACTGTAAAAGGCAAGATTGGTAAACAGTTTAGTCTAACAACTAAATTTATATTTATTAATTTAGCTGACACTTCACTCCAAAGCAACTTACAGTGATTTACCCATTTATTCATCTGGATAACTTTCACATTATTTCAGCAGAAGTACCTTGCTCAAGGGCACTACAGTAGTAGGTGCGATCTATACCCGCAAGCTTCAGATCCAAAGGCAAGGCAGCAGATCTAACCACTATGCTACCTAAGGTAAAAATGAATTGGCTAAATCCAAACTGCTAAATTCTGAAGAACCACATTATGTTCAACCAAGTCATTTATTCCTCTTTACTGTTGCTGACATTTATCATAGTGGATGAAGCAGTGTATCCTCAACCCTCTTTTCTGCCTGAGTGTTGTGCTCTAGAAGCAGAGGATGTACCAGTTTCACTTGCCACACAGATTCACACAGACAAAAACAGGGGCAACCAAAAGCTAAAGGAACAACCACCACTATAGCCACACCAGGGCAACTTGTGCCTATACAAGGAAAAGATCGACTTGATAGATGTTCATTGCCCTTGGACAGCCACTGACTTCGTGGCAGTAAAAGAACAGCTGAGCCACCACAGGATAATGTTAAGACATTTCTATTAACATTTAGACCTTTCTTATGGGTGTTTAAGGATTACACATAGCAGGTGACAAATATATTTTAATTCTGAAAACCACACTGTCACAAGAGGGACAGAATAAAGATTGAGGCAAAATGGAATAAATCAGTTTGAGCAGACAGGCAACTGGAATTGCTGCTTAAAGCTTGAGAGACTGTTTCCTGTCTTTCCACTCGTGGGGACAACATTTGGTAGCATTCGTTTATGAAAAGGGCAACTGGGGGTATAGAAGTGGCACTGGTGGCTGTATTTGTAACATATCTATACCAATTTCAATAACCACTTGCCCTGACCAGGGTTGTGGTGATCTGGAGCCCATCCCAGAAGTATTCAGACATGGCCAAGGGGCTGTACACTCTAAACAGGACACTGGTCTATCAGTCATTTTTAGCAAATCACTTTACCCAGAGTTCCACAGCCTTAAAGAAAACACCTGGGTAGCAAATTAAAGGTTTGGAAGACATAACCTTGCAAATGGTTTAGAGTTAATCATTTCAGGCATCAGTGAGAGGAAGGGGGAATGACTGATATGTCACTACCATGAACAGCAAGGACACTGGAAAAATAAATGCATAGGAACCCAAAGCAAAGTCATAAACTTTGTTGCCAAAACTGTGACCTTTTCCACAGGTCCCTTAACTACGGAACACTTTTCTGCACAGCCATACTGCCCCTGAGAATTTATTGGGCAGAAACCTATTGTGCTTTCAAAGCCTCTATATATTGCTCAACTGATGGAGTGTATCCAGACATTCCCTCTGAAAATGTTAATGAGGCTCTGTCCCTTTGTCTTTCTCTCTCAAGAAGATAATGATCAAGCAGAGTGATTTTAATGTAAGCATGCCAGAGCTGTTTGATTTTGTGGTTCACTTGCTCTTGCGAGGTGGATATATAAAGTTGGCTTCTCTTGTATATTCAACCCTCCCTTCACCATGTATTGCATAGGTAAGCAATTGAAGGAATAACCCACTTTCAACAGAGCAAAGAATTATAGTTCCCACTGTCAGTCCCTGTAATACACCAATATTACCACTCAGAAAGGCTGAGAGAAATTAGTATACTTGAATCTCTCAAGATCTGAAATAAACAAATGCATGTGATTACATCCTGCCCTGTAATTCCAAACCCTGAGCAATTCATCAGTTCCCCCGATGGAGAATAGGGTTCTTTCTTTGCTCTGTGCAGTGCCTTCTTTTCTGTTCCAGTTCACCCACACAGCCAATATTTGTTTGCTTACATCTATAATGGTCAGCAGTGTTGTCATGGACCCAAAACCAGGGATGCATATGCCATACCCCTCCAACTGCAGTTCACATCTGACATCACAAGTTTCTCCAGAGATGTGTCCCTGTTCGCATCTGACATCGGTTGCTCAGTATAAGACTTTTTTAAACCCTGCTTGCTTTGCATATTCTACTTAGTATACACCAGTAATCTGCCTTGTTTTCCTTATTTCTAGAAGTTCAGTACCTTCCTTCTGCCTTGTCTAGTCTCGATACTGAGTCAGTATTCGAGTGTTTCCATTAATAAGCACAGACTTGTAAAAATTTTGCTCAGATTTCATTCAGCATTTTGGCATTATCCATACTATTAACAGTGACAGTGGAACTCAGTTTGCCTCAAAGATCAATGAGGAACTGTGCAAAGCCTTGCAGATTACACAAAGCCAGACTACTACTCACAAACCAGAATTAGCTGGCAAGGTAGAGAGATTAAATGGGATATTAAAGGCAAAACTGGCATAGATACAATATATCATGAGACTGGACTAAATTGAGTGGAAGCCCTCAACTATTGCTTAATGTCTGTCAGACATACTCCAAAGAAGCAGGCTGGACAGAGTCCACATGAAATCTAGACAGAGACCAATGCATACTCCCATTTTACCTCTGCTGATGGCAAAGCATCTTTTATATGACACTATGTATTACTACAGTAGCTTCAGTTAGATAGCAAAGGAAACTGGATAATATGGAACCATATGTAGTAGAAGCTGTATTTGGAAAGGGACTGTTAGATAGGCTCAGAAATAAAAGTTTACTTTCCACCCCAGGGAGACATCATTTCAATGTTTTTAAAAATAAAAGCTAAAGCGGCATAAAAAGAAAACCTTAGGCAAAATAAAATGTAAGGCCAGATTACTTGGGCTCTAATGTACTTGGATACCAAAATATGAAAGCTATTCATTCACATGTGCTGGCAACAAAGATCTGAGACCGAACCCTTTCACTGCCTGCAGGCACAAGACAGAGCATCCATAAGGGAATTCAACTGCACCAGTGCTTTGGAACCCAGGAGAATGCCCTGTCAGATGTTGCTGACCACTCACAGCTGTCAAGGGCCAGGTAAGAAAGACTTGTGTCCTATCCTACAGAGCAAAAAGGTCCATGAGTGTATGAAAACATGAGGTGCATCATCCAGGATGCCTGACTTGTTGCAGAACTCATTTTGAGGCTGTGTGATAGTTCTTCCCATGAAATAGGGACAAGCCAGCCAATCACACCTGAGAGACTCCAACTACTTCCTACTGTGGGTAGACCACATGGATAATAAAGGTAAGATGTTCAAGACTTTACCGCAAGCTTGTTCTTTTGCCCAACATTGGAGGAATTTAGTAAATCTTTCTACACACTCCCTGTAAGTATGCAAATACTTTGGATGTCTCCACAAGCTTGGTGTGCACCCATGTTCCCCTATTGTGAGGCCATTACACTCAATTCCTTGCTACTGGAAAGACTGGTGCAAAGACTGCAGCACAACAGTCCCATGGGACTCCTGCACTGACACCACAGATTCAATATTAAATTAATGGAAGACCATGTTGTCTACAGGCACAACATTTAACACTATACATTCCTTAATATGAAAATGTAACTTTATTCTCTGACTTAAAATTCATCCCTGAAAAGGGAATGTATTATTGTGCTATTGTTCTGATAACATAGGGATTACTGAATGAAAACATAATACTGACTACTGTAATCACCAATCACTGTTTCAAGCCCCTTAGCAAAAAGTCTGCTATGCTACCAGGAAGAAACACTACACTGGTAAGTAAACAGGCTCCTCAAGACATTGACATACTCCAAGGCATTCAAAACAGGATGAGGCAAAAACAAATTACAGTACTTGAGAAAAACTATTCTCAACACAGAGTTTCTCACCTCTCCCATCTTAACTGGGGTGCCAACCATAGTCGGGATGCATGGCAGTGGGCATCGCTCACGGCACTCAGGATGAGTCACCACTCTGCAGTCTCGGCACTTGAATGACAGCTTTCCAAACTTTATTCTCTTACCACAGGGCACACAGGTTTCAGGCTTGATGACCTACAAAAACAGATGAAGCAGCCAATTTTTTTAAATTAAGGAATCAATGGTACAAGACACCACTGGTGTTTCTAATTTAGAGTTCTTATTTGAAAGACAATAGGTTACATAAATGTCTATAGTAACGCTGAGCTCTGCAATTATTTAAATTCCTTACATGGATACATTTAACATGGCAGGATATTTTAGTTCTGTTCAAAAGAACTATGTCCCTCCAAGACATCAATATTTGCAAACCCAGACCATGCAACCTTTTGACAATTAGCTTGTTCATAATTCTAGTCATGAACTAAGAACAAAACATGAAATGTACCGTTTTGGAAATGAACTCATGCATGCGGACCCCCCCATTGCCGTGAGGAGTCATAGGTTCACTGGATGGCTCCACATTAGGGTTGGTAGGTGGCTTAAAGACATTTTCAGACTGAGCATCCCACTCCTGAAGGGCTAAATGAACAAGAATGTAGAAAATGACAAAATATGAAAGAAGAAAAAAAAATATTCATGTGTTATAATTAGTCTCACTGCAGGAAAGAAACTAAAATTTGGTGTTCAATGGATTACCCCAAAAGAACTAAGTCTTCCCAAAAGTGTCAGCTTTTAAAATAGTTACATTTTGAAATGTTGTCTAAAGAGGGGGGGGGGGGGGGGGGGGAGATTAAATTACATATATTTCCCAAAGGATAAATATTGCTATTGTGCTTACCAGTCACATATATACTTTGTTATAGGCTATACCAGTACATGAGAGGTGGCACAGTGTCATTACTTTTACCATGAATTTACTACTTCATGGTAAAACCTTGAGTCAGTCAGTGAACCATTAAACTGCTCACCAGTCCTCCTCCTACTACGAGTCCAATAGGGAACTGCCTCAATTGTGGAAACTGCCTCAATTGGCCCACCATCAGCAGGTACTGTCAATGTTGTCTTTGCCACAATAGATTCATTCCCCTGGAGAAGGGGAGCAAAATAAAAAAAAAACATGGAATACACTGACATAACCTCACTGCCACCATCACTTTAGAACATTACCATGTTATTGAACAAAAAAATATATATAATACCTTCTCTGAAGTACGGCCAGTGGAGCGAGACTTTTTTGCAGCACAAGGAGGGCCATCAACATGATTTCGGGAGGAGCGCTAGGGTTAGAAAATATGGACACACCATCAGTTATTCTGACAACTTATCAATGCATTCAACATGATTTTACAGGATCCAAAAAAAAAAAAAAAAAAATTCACTTACCCTCTTCTCTCGCTTCTTCAGTCGAACTGTCCTCACAAGGGATGAGTCCCAGTCCTTTACCAATTCAAGCAACATAAACATGCAATGCTTGCAGAAAATCTAGAAATGCCTTGTAAAATGCAAACATTCCTTTTTTATTCTAAAAAGTGTTTCACTTTATCAAATTTAAAAAAAAAAAAAAAAAAAAAAAAGAAGCTATGTTTACCAGAGAGTCATCTGTCTTGTCATAGCTGATATCTGACAGAATGGAAGCAGACTCATCAATGGTCGTTAATCTGCCACAGAAGAGAAGTAAAATTATATTAAAGAACTTCACTTTTCAGCTCTACAAACATTTCAATGACCACCTCCAGAACAGTCAGATTTAAATTGGGGCTACTTGTGTGTGTACTTAAAATCAGTCGATTTCAACACTTGCCTCCGGCTGGTATTGGGGTTGGGAGTCGCCTGTGAACGGGCATTGAGGAAGGCAAGAGCTGAACGCTGTTCTTCATTGAGCTGGATGCTGTTGCTGGAACCCTCTGTGACCAACAGCTCCCTGATCAGCTGAATCTGACGATCCTGCAGCACACACAGCCATAGTGAACCTGACAGTTTTCCCTTTCTTAGGTGTGGGGGGAAAAAGGCTGCAGTGTACCAACAGCTATATTGACAATTTCTGGAAACACTAACAAAGTCATCCTGAAAGCTGCCACTTATTACTAACCATTTTTAAAAATCTGGTCTCTGTCTATAGCAGCTTATAATGTTAATCAAATTTACAGTGTTTTCCACATGCATCTCCCCTCATCTCTCTCCATTGCCTGTAGTTCCCTGCAACATCACTCTGGTTGCAGGCTACAAGACTATCAATGAATCACCACCCTGATACCTACAGGACCTGATCACTCACCACACCCCAGCCAGACTATGCTATGCTCCTCCACCTTTAGCTGCTAGGTGGTTCCATGCACAAGAGGCCCGAACTCAAAAGCCCAGTCTCTCATTTCTGGCTCCCATCACCCATGTGTTGGAATGATCTTTCTCACTCGTAAATGCTATGTCCCTCTCTACAATCAAGAAAGGTCTCAAAACATCTTTCAGAGCCACTTCTCTCTTGATTAATCTACTCCATAAACTTGCAGTACACTATTTACTAAAAAGCATACTCTACCAATTCTATATACAGCTAACTGTATAATGTATACTGGTTAACTGGTGTATTGGACTAATTGACTGTACTTTGAGAATCATATCTGTCTATATATCTGCCTATTAGTGAAATTCAGCACTAAACACTACAACTGCAGACACCTTCAGCAAATTCCATATCATAATGTGCTTTTATCAGAAGATCTAAGGCAATAAGCAAAATCCCCAAAGCTGGCAAGTACAGACATGTACGTACTAGCTTCTCACACTCAGCCTCTGCCTTCTGCCGACGACGGATCTCCACGTCCACCTGGTTGCGGGCATGCTTGAGTTTGACTTCCAGGGCCCCCCTTTCGGTCTCTGCCTTGGCCAGCACCTCCTTGCAGGAGCCCAGCTCTTGCTCCAGCCTCAGCCACTTGCGGCGGCACTCTTCAAAATTCAAAGCTATCTGGATGAACTCTGAAATAGGTAGGTGTACAGAAAACAGAACAGCATTAATGCATCAATACCATTTACAGAAGACAGTGTCTCTAAGGCTACAATAACAGGACTTACGAGGCTCAATGCCTTCATTTAGGATCTCCACATGGGCCCTGAGGTTCTCAAAGAGGCTGTGCAAGGTCAGCACAGCGGTGTCCATAACCTGAAACCACACAGCTGGGTGTTAGTTACAGCTTTCTGATCAAGCCAGGTTTTGTTTATCTGTCACCTTTCTCAGATACACCTCTGAAAGGTAAACTATGAAGATTCTGCCATGTAGTACTAGTAGGGTGTCTGTACTGTATCAATTCAAGTACTTACATTTATTCATTTAGCAGACACTTTTGTCCAAAGCAAAATACATCTCAGCCAAAATACAATTTCAAATTATATATTAAGAGATATGGCTGCACACATGTGTGATTGTTAAGTAAACCTAGTTTGTTACCTTCCATTTGATGCACTGATGTTCATCATTCAAGTAGGTGCATAAAACACAGGACAGATAAATCCCGATAACCTACCACCATTTTTTTTAAAATTAAATAAGATACACAAAATCACATACAACGTACTTCATCCAGGAGCACTGTGACTGGAGCAAGTGTGAGATTCAAATCAACAACCTGCAGCAAAGAACCTGAACCACTCACCTAGAATGTAAATTACCTGTCAATATTAAGTGAAGTAAATAGTAAAAATGCATACAGAAACATCTTGAGTTTCATGATGATGACGACAACTGAATTTTTCCACTCGGCACAGCCACAGGCCGTGACTGACAAACATACACTGTATGTATGATACAGTCACACACAGTGTGTGATACACACGCGCAGGATGTAGAAGCTCCTGGAGATCAGTTACGTCTCTTACTAAGTCTTACCAGCTGTTCAACAGGTTCACCGTTCAGTTAGGTAGCATGACCATGATGACGCACGACGACCGAGCCACCGTGACTTACCCTCCTCCTAATTACTTACTTACGTCGTAGTAGTACGCTAGCTAAGTCATTCAGCCAGGAATGGAAAAATAGCAGAAATCTACCTCAGAGTCAGAGAGTAAAAACACCAAATCAAATGTTGACTCGTTCTTTTACAGCCAAACCGACCGAGAACGTCGTCGTCGTCGTTACGCAGCCCACACAGCATAACGTGATTAATTTAAAAAAGGGCCATTACTCGTGTAAATATAAGTTAAAAGTGAACCTCCGAAACTTACCGCATTAGAGTTTCAGCCAAACACAGATGTTTCGACTACGTTTTAAACAGAGAAGTATAATTATTTCGAATGCTGTTCTATGAACCACACACTCGTCCGTCCTCTTGCTTCACACCCAACAGTTTAGTTACAGTTCAAATTTACCCGGCAGCCAATTACAAGAAACTCGTACCGTCTACGTCAACACGCAGTGTACGTGGAGGCGGGGCTAAGCAAAGATTTTCTTAAGAGGCTCGAGGCAGATCACTACCACACGGAAGAAGACAGTGGACGTAAACTAGGCAACTGATTATGTTACAGCTTTGGATACGTAAAATATGTTGTATTTACTCACAGAACTTACATATGTCCAAAGTTTAAAAGCTGTATCCTTAGTATGGGATGCTAAAACAAAATAATTCTAACCATTTGCACTTTAACGACGTATGTAGTTTAAACCTAACCTTGATTACTTGTTTAGTGAAATCCAGAATATTCATTATTGTACCACATGATTATTTTACAAAATATAATGTATGTATAATATAAAAGTAATACACTCCAAAAAGCATAATAATTCAAAATATCAGTATAATGAATAAGAAAAATCTATTTTTATAATGGTACCAGGCTGTGGTGGTGTAGCAGGTTGGCCCAAGTCTTGCTCTCTAGTGGGTCTAGGGTTCGAGTCCTACTTGGAGTGCCTTGTGATGGACTGGTGTCCCATCCCGGGTGTGTCCCCCTCCCTCTCCAGCCTTGCGCCCTGTGTTGCCGGGTTAGGCTCCAGCTCCCGCAACCCTGTATGGGACAAGCGGTTCAGATGGTGTGTATGTATGTATGTATTTTTGTAATGTATAATAAAGCTTGTTGATGTCTTGAACACAGATTCTAATGGAGAATTGAGTTCTTTACATTTTCGTTACATTCAGATTTAATTAAATCAATTAAAATTGTCCTGTGTGAGCTCCATAAAAGCAGCATTAAGGTCTGGCTCTGTTTTCTTTCCAGCATGACTTTTATGACTAGTCAAGCTGGTGTATTATTCTCCAGCAGATCTCAATGAGGTTATACTGTACTTATACTGTACCATCTCCAGATTTCTCTGACTTCCTTTTAAGCATCGCATTACTGTTTACATTAATAGTGCATAACCCTTCATGCAGCTATTTGTGTGACATACTGTACATTGGTTCATATGGTTGAAAGTAAACTTTAGAATCACGCATTTGCATCTAAGTCTCTCTTTCTGCTGATGTAATGCACACGTATTTTCTGTGAGATGTATGTCGCTTTGGAGAAAATCGTCTGTTAAATGAATAAATGTACATGTGACCTCAACTATTTCCATAAATCACTGGGATAGTAATTAGATTTTCAGCCTCTGCTCCTCAGTCAACGCACACATTTATTAATTTAGCTGACACTTTCTCTAAAGCGACTTAAAGTGTTAATCTATTAATAATTATTCACCCATTTATGCAGCTGGATAACTTTACTGGAGCAATTTAGAGTAAGTACCTTAGTCAAGGCTACTACAGCCAGAGGTAAGATTCAAATCTGCAACCCTTGGGTCCAAAGGCAGCACCGCTAACCACTACACTACCAGCTGTATGTGTGTTGTTGTAGCATGATGTTCTGTAAAATATGTAGATTTAAAGGAAGGACTATGTTTAACTCATTCTCAGTATATAATCTTCTCATATACTTCTTATCACAGAAGAAGAAATCAGCTCTACAGGTGTGTAAAACGGGATTCTGTATGTTACTGACACCATGCCGAAAATGTTGGGACATGATTGTTCAGAAAATGTTCAGACATCCAGGTCATAACACAAAAAAACTTCTGAGTTTACACAGTGACTGGATATCTCAACATGCAGTACAAGTGAATCCTTGGGGAATGTTGAGAAAAAGGATGGGAGATAGCCACAACAAACCAACAAATGAACGAACGAATGGCTCTGTGTGTCTCTTGCAACCTGAACATGGAGACAGAATAACATGCCTACAAGGACCCTTAGAGAAAAAGGGTGGAACGGCCACAGTGGGTGTATGCCATTGAATGGCCATTGATACACAAGAATGTTCTGGTAGCTCAAACAGAACTCTTACAGAACTCTGGATCAGCTGGCTTCATGACTTCATGGTGGAGACAAGACAACTAGACAGGAGGGAGCTGTAGTAGTCCAGGTAGGGTATCACCATGGTCTGGAACAGAAGCTGTGTAGAGCATGTTGTGAGAAAGGGGTGGATTCTCAAGATATTACATATGAAATGAGTATATATGCATATATTATAGATTCTTATATGATATATGCTAGCGATACAGTCTAGTTCATGAGTTAGCCAGATGAGCTGCAGCTGAAGGGAAAACGTAGAGTGTATTCTGCTTGGATCAAACCCTCTTCTTTGGGACAATATGTTGCTAAATCAGGAGACCTATGGAGGCCAAGGGACCTCCCATCATCAGCTGTCAGCTCCCAACTGAGCAGTTTACTGACAGACTGTGCAAAAATGACAATGATAAGTAGGGATGTTGGGAAAATGAGGATGGTAACTTTTCTTATTGTTATTTCAGTGTTTAGTGAAAGTTAATACCGCCTTTCTGGATGGAATCATGGATGATGTGCCCAGTTTATCCAGTATAGCAGGCATGTGCACCACAGAGCAAGGATGTGTAAGGAGGAATGTCTGTGTGTGTCTGTGTGTGTGTTTAGGGCGAGAGAGAGAGTGGGCGCGCGCGCTGGGGTGAGAGAGAATGGGGGTTGGGGGGGGAGGTATACAAGTATCGTTAGTCGAGTGATGCGCGTTTTGCTGGGCAGCAACTGAAGGAACACAAAGCTTCTGAGAGCCAGAAGTGCCCCGAGCCCGAGAAACACATCCAAGGAAGGGTTTTGCTCTCGAAAATTAGGAGTATAAAGTGTTGGATCGGAGCAAGAGAAGAAGGGAAAAAGCGCAAAATTTAAAAAGCCAGAGAGATGATCGCCACCACGCAGCAGAACATGACCACAGAGCTGGTAAATTGTCCCACATGCATGCGACTGAGCAGCGGGCGCTCTTGCCTTGCTGCTCGCCTTTGCGTTTGTGCGGCTGACACGGGGGGGGGAGAGAACCAAGTGGCGGAGGCTCGATCGAAGCCCACCTTCTTCTTTGCCGCACTGGTCACCACCTAAAAGACAGGTGCCGACCGTGCACGCGTCCGTCCGCTGGGTCGCCTTGGAGAGGAGCGCGTGCGTGTGTGTGTGTGTGCGCGCGCGCGCGCTGCATGATTTAGTGAGCGACTCTGTGTGCTGCGGGTCCGCGTCGATCCTTTTCAAAGGAGAAGTAGACAGTCTTATTGAATGATCCACTTTCCATCTGGCATAGGCAGCGCGTTGTGCTGTTCGTAATTCCACCCTCCCGCGGTGCGTGTTTTTTGCGGTGTATTATTTGTTGGTGGCCGATGCGCGCGCACTCCCATTCATACTTTGCGATCCCGGTCTACTCTCACATTTTTGACCGAGCACTGCAGTGGTGCCCAGACTGTCACTTCCACTCACTATTGTTTGAAGTTGAGGTGTCAGAGCTCGACGAAGCGCGCTGCTGCAGAGAAAAGTGCAATTTGGCAATTCAATTGTCTCCAGCATTGTCTTGGAAGCTGAAACACAGCGCCGTCACATAGGCTACAGTGTTACATTTACTATATTTACCATAGTGAATATTCGTGTCGGCTCTCGGCTGTTCGACACCGCTGCCACAGGATCGCTGCTGCGTGTCACTTTGGACCAAACTCGTACACGCCGCGTTACATAATAATGCGAGGTGAGCCGTTTCGGGGCTTCGCTCCACTGCTCCCGCGAGACGGCGAGAACGGCGCTTCTTCTGATTTATGGTTCATTAGCGCGGATCAAAGCGCCGCTAATGACCGCACGTTCCTCCGTTCGCGGGTGATGCTCCCATCCACCATCCGCAGTGCTGCCAAGTGAACTCAGGAGGAGAACCGCGAACTGATCGCTTTTCCCTAAAGAAAAATATTTAAACATGTCATATCAAACATGTTCTGCTCATCACCGTTTGCTTATTACGCATGAGGATTTTAAAAGTAACGCATTTAACTGAAATCGGCGTTGCTCTTTTTTCCCTCCAATCGCCAAAGAACAGAGTGAGTCACTTAATTTTGATAAATGATTTCATAAATATTTAAAGTTCCCCTCCCCCAGTAGTAGCCATTGGCGCCCACTCATAAGAAGTTAGATTTAGATGAGACTGCAGTCCAATAGAGCTCAATCTGTAGAAAGTGTGTAATGGGAGGCCTTGGAATAATGTAAATCACACACATTTGCGCAGCACTACACACCATATATTGAATCTTGGCTCCTTTCTAGTCGAAATGCCTTTTGTGTTTTTCCTCATGCTATCAATTGCCACATGTATTGAATCTGAGCTTCTTGCCACTCTTGTTTTAGCTGATAGGATGTCTGAGCATTTTTCGCATGTCATGGACTCTAATGGCCTCTTTAGGTTATTCTCTTTCACACAATCATCAGTAATAGACAAGAAAACAAAAATCAAAAATTTTAGCTTTTTTTTTCCTCCAGATTATTTGGCTGAGGATAGAAAAAAGAAAAATAACACTGGTTATAATATGAATGGCACAATATTTAACTAGTATTTTTAATTTTGTAAATAAAAAGAGAACAATCTTAGAAAGCAATTTTCGACATTGCATTTCCCATGTCTCAGTCACCGAAGCTTGCTTTTACGTATGGAGATTTAATTAACAACAAATGATGCAATAAAGTTTTCAGTAAAGCTTGCATTAATTTTAATTTAGTCTTATTCTAGGAGCAAGACCTACCTCGTACATGTCTTGACATTTAACGATGCAGGATGCCTGTAAACAACAGGAAACAATAAAAGCTGCAATGAATTTATGTGTATTATTACGCAACTGACATTTTGCCTGAAATTTTAATATTCACACCTTCACTGTTTGAATTCATATTACCTATGGCCCAGGGTTATATGCTACAGCAGGTGGTGTTGCAGCTAGCGCTGTTGCCTGACAACCTGAAGGTGCCTGGTTCAAATCTGACTCCTGCTATAATACCCTTCATCAAAGTACTGAATTTGTACACTGAAAATTCTCTGCTGAATAACTGGGTAAACAGTTCCAAAGTTTAACATCTTAAATCACATTGGAAAAATGTGTCAAATAAATGAAGCCTGCTAATCTATGATGCTGATTAAATTTCAACTCCTTGTACTCAACACATTGTGCCATTGCTAATTTCAACATATGTTCACTTATTTTCATTTCTGAGTTGGTGATTCACTCTGTAGACCCGCCAGTAATGATTTTTTTTTTTTTCAATACTTAGAGAGAGAACAACAGTAGGCATTTTCTTGCATAATTTGCCATATTATTTTATACGCTAGTGATTCAGCAGTATTCAGTCAATGTTATTCCTTTAGTAGAAATTATGTCGTACACTTTACATCATGTTAAAATTAAGTGTAATATAACCCTTAAACAGACTGAGTCAGCGATTATTATCAGGATTTTCCTGACTTGTAATTACTGTTGGCAGTAACAATACAAATCCAAGAGCCGGTTGTTGGAGAGAAAGAGTCCTGTGTTACTTGCAGTCAGGGAAGTAGTGATTAAAATGGAATATCATGAGTGTACTTCAGTAGTCTAGAGAAAGGTAGTTAATGTGAACTGGGTCAGTAAGTAGTGACCTCATTATGAGAATGGAGGGTGAAACTGTAAGCTGCGTGAATCAAAACTGAGATACGTATGTGGATATGGTGCAACTGTGAAAGCAAATTAATTAAGTATTGATTTGTGCACCTGGGTGTAGTGTAATACTGAAAATTAATTCAATAGTTATTGAGTACATATTGAACTAGGTGGGTGGGTGTAGTGTAACTCTGTAAACTAGTTGAGAATATTAAGATGTGCAAGTGGATGTAGTACAGCAAAAGTTATTTAAGCAAATATTGATCTGTGTCCTTATATATGGTTAACACGTAAAGCTACTTCAGTAAATACACCCTTCCCTGGAATCCGAACGCAATTTCTTTGTAAAAATCCCTCTGTAAGGTGGGGCCCGGATACCGAAGAAGCTGTTAAGCTGTTCAAAATTGCTCTTATCAGACTGGTTAACTATATTGCCAGGTGTCATAGATTCAACTATCAGTGTATTCTGATTCGACTGGGAGTGTGTAATGGATGTTGCACCAGCTGAGTGCAAGTTTCATAACAATTTTCACAGCTGAATTGCAACAGAAACAAAAGTAATTTTAAAAGCTTATTCGTTGGCTGTTTAAGAAATGTATGCGCGTCGCAGGTATAATTAAATTGGAATGTCAGAGTGGAAAATGGAAGCGCAACAGAGGGAACCGTGGGCACAGTTTATTGACACCCAGAGCAAACACTTTCACTGCACTCTAAGGTGTTGGGAAATAGGTAGGAAAATGGGCTCTTTGTCCAGTAGGTTATAGTTATTCTCTCTCTTTGTTTATGTAATAATTTTTTATGTTCTTTTTATTCCGAAATGAAAATAAATACGTGTACTGCACAGTATTTCATTCAAACAAGAACTGGGCTCATGAGGTCATGACAGTTCTGGATCGGGGTGGTCTGGAGCCTATCCCAGAACTACAGGATAGTGAAAGCAGTTTATATCAATATTGAGCTCCGTACACAAATATTGTACAGCACTTCAAGTTGGACACCCAGCTGTATCAAGTTAGTGAAGTAGGTATTGAGCTGTGTGTGGAGGTGCAGTGTAGCGATATTTAATTTGCCCTGTGAAAGGTTTTCACATAAGAAATGTGCACTGAATTATATTGGATCACTATACTGTTACACCATGCTGATATATTACACTAATTTTGAGTTTCCCCTTTTGTAATGTGATTCAGTTTGCCGGTACATTGTGGACCACCTTCTTATTCCCTTTCTCATACAGTATTAATAGGTTCATAGTGAGGAATGTCTCAGAGGTCCTTTTTTTTCACTGCGGCGGAGCAACACCAAATCTTCTATCACTGTTTTTATTATCTTAATTTGCTGTCCTGCTATTATTTAAAATATTCTGAAAGCTGATGTTTTCAAGGGGAGTATAGTTAACATTTAGGTTACAAAACCACTCTGAGACATTTCACAGGTCCCTGCTAATACAGAACTGCTCAGCCTCCAACGGTTCCTGTTCATAGGACCATTTAAATGGGCAAAGAAAGTGGGATGTGATCTGAATAGACAATATTTTGTTTTGCTTAACATTCTAACATTTGATGGCTCCTTCTGTTGCCCAAATAAAATCTATCCAGTGATATTTGTGAAAAAAAATCAGTATCATGTAATCCTTGATGTCCAACATAAGTTTAATGGACCATTTAGTTTTTTAGCTTTGTGGTAGAGGTTTTCTGTCTCAGTGAAGTCTTGGGTGTTACAAGGGGACTGGAGACATGCATTTGTGATTTTTATTCCCTTTTGCTGTACCCTGGAGTTAGGTGTTTATATCTGGAAATGCATCAGAAAAATATCCACTTTTATTAACTGATTAAATTATAAATTGCTTTGTACCGTATATATATATGTACGTATTTACCATGAAATAAAATGATCATAATGAACTCATACATTTTTAAATACACACACACACACACATTTTCTGAACCCACTTGTCCCATACGGGGTTACGGGGAACCGGAGCCTACCCGGCAACACAGGGCGTAAGGCCGGAGGGGGAGGGGACACACCCAGGACGGGATGCCAGTCCGTCGCAAGGCACCCCAAGCGGGACTCGAACCCCAGACCCACTGCAGAGCAGGACTCTGTTCAACCCACTGCGCCACCGCACCCCCCTTTCCATTTTTAAATAATTTGATAATAAAATTAATGCTTTTTGTAAGTATCATTTTAAAGCATTGATTATGGTAGCTTTGTGCCATTTTCTTCCAGCAACACACACTGAAGATTCACATTGGTAATCACTTGTCAAGCCCTGAGTGTTAAGCACTCACATCATCACTCTTCTCCTGCTGCTATAAGTTAGGCTATTTGTCCTCTTTAAAAATCAAACACTGCATTCTGTAATAAATATTTCTTTTGCGTGTGCTTAATGAGAACAAACCCTAAGTAATTAATTTGGATTGTTTATTGTACAACACTAGGCTTTACATTTTGGTTATGCATTGTTTTATTGATCACATTTTGCCAAATGCCTTATGTTCCACTGTAATACAGTTTAAGTCCGTAAAACAATAAAGCTTTCATCATTAATTGCTCATTTTTGCTTTTCTCTTTTTGTTTCCAGGGAGCAATTATTATAAACTGCTGTAGTCTATATGCATCTGAGGTTTCCTTTAGAAAATCACAGAATACTACAGGGAATTTCAAGGTTGTCTTTTTTAAAAGTGTCTTTCACGAAGCTTGATTTCTGTACTACTTGTTTCAAGGTCATTTTTTTTCCAGCACAAGCGCTTTAGCTTTCTGTTCTTTTGTCAAATACTTTAATCTATTGCCTACAGTATATTTCTACTGAAGCGTCACAGTGAGGGAAGGAAATAATCCATCATCCATTCAGAGCCGTCGTTTTAGTCTGATAATTCCGTCACTGAAAAAATGGTGCATGAACATGGTCAGAGGTTAGCTGTGTGTCTCTTCTTGAAATGTATGCGTACATCAAATTATGTTATTGCATTAAGTGGTTTATTATGCGAAGTGCCGTGAACTTTTCAGTCTGCAGAGGCGATTGTGGCATGCACCAATAATCGCTGTTGTCTGCATCCTCTTCAAAGCGAAGGAAGGCCTACCGACCACAGAGCAACATCTGTCATCTCCATGTGACACGCACCGACAGGTGACAGAACTGCTCCTGTGGGGAATCCATCAGCAACTGACCTCTAGTATTTCCCCAAACATTTTTATTCTTAAAAACACGTGAATAACCGTACTGCTCTACCAAGCATTTTCGATATTTAGTGAGGACAGTTGCGTGGTTTTCATTCCTTGAGCAAGATTTTAAAAAGTTCTTACAGCTTGAAAAAAACTGTCTTCTGATACATGGAATATAAACTTGCTTCATTGCTGATCACAATGCTGTTGATCTGTAGCATTTGCCCATACTTTTAGAGCTGTTATGGGTGGTTGTGTTATTAATAGCCCGTGTAATTGAAGAAAACAAGGCTAAATTGCACCATATTCAATGTCTACCATTCACATTGTGCATGGAGTTAATATATTGCATCTGATGGATGATGGTGAGGACAGGAGGTGATGATGATGAGACAGTTAGTGTCCAATCTGTGAACATTGCTGAACATTTGTACTGACTAGCTGTCCCGTCAGCTAGTGTGGCCATAAGGCAGCTATGGTTCGAAAAGGCTCCAGCTCTGATTCTCGAAGTTTCAGCACTGCGACATGACTGTTACTTACATAGTACAGCTTTCTAATGCATAAGGGCAGCGCTTACATGTTCTAAGAGCTGCAGGTCTGAAGCAGCAGTTACTTCGCCTGTGACATCTTTAGTTACAGAATGTTTTAAATTTGATTCCAGCGAGCTGTAATTATTAAAGTGTGGACTGTAGACACAGATGTTTAATGTGGCAAAAATTAACAAAAGTATGTGCTCCTTAATTGCCTATTTATGAGCCTGTTTACACAGTAATTGACTCAAAAGACTGAAACAAGGCCTTTCATCAAGCAAAATGTTGTGAGAGCAGACAGCTAGCCCAGAGGTACAGTACTTAGTATGTAGTCTGGGTATTTGCACATATTAGGCTGTAATTTTTTTAGTTCATAGGCTAGAGTCAACTATAGACTTTTTGTGATTTCTTGATGCGGTATTCTTCAGAAATGGAAATGTGTTCATGTATCATTAGGAAAAAGGGTTTTCTTATGTATGTGCTGTCAGGCCGAAGTGGCGTATAATGAAGCGAAACCCCAATACCTTAAGTACTCACTCACTCTCGGTTGATTACTGCTTGCCAAGGTCGGGTCGTGGAGGTTCAGAGTGTATCCCAGAAACATAAGGTTTGGGGTATACCTGGAATGGAATGCAGAGCAGCCGCACACAAAACCATGGTAAAAACTCAATAGTGGTGTAGATATGAATGCCATGGGGTTAAAGGTACAGACGTTTTCAAAATCCCTGATGTATGTTCATTCTGTTGCCTCCTGGGAAGGGAGTAGTTAATCAGAGGTTAATTTCTATAGCCAGTAAACTTTCTGAGCAAACTAGCTAACATCAACACCGTCTTAGTCACTGGTGAGAAACTGTGATTGAACCTTGGCAATAAAATTTGATGCTGTACTTGAGTATATTCAGTGCATGGTTTTTGTACCGCCCCATGAAATTTTTGCAAAGGTGACAGATCTAGCAGTAACTGTAGGATACACATGCACACACACTCTCACACAGGATGTGAGTATGTGTAGAAACCCTCATACGGTTGCTAGTTCCATCACCCACTATGAACCTTGCCTGTTTGGCAGATGGTCCAGTCACATTCTGTTGGTTACATAGTGGAAGATGCAGTCACAGAAACACACACATCTGACACACACATGCAAATTTCTGCGGAACCCCTCATGAGAGTTTATGAATTATGCTTGAGTTTAAGGGAAGTGTCTGTTTCTTTATTTACTGCGCACATGCACGTATAAGCTCCCTGCGCCTACGTACAGACCTTGCAGATCCTATGAATACATTTTTTCACAGAGAGAGTACAAGACTGAATTAAGAAGCCTGCATTGTAATCGTGCCATCTTTTGGCCTCCAGACACTCCATCATGTTATGTACTGTTTTACTCAACATTGCATTATTTCCCTGAATATGACCAACGCATGCATTCTTCCTCGTAAAGATGCCGGTTAAAGCTGCGCAATGGGTCGAGGTGTTATAGCCTTGATCTCGACTGAAAACATCGAACTGCACGAACTGCTTTTAAAACTATGCAAAAAGTATAAAACTTAAAGCAGCGCAAGTTGCTTTGTAGAAGAGCCCCTGTGCGGTGAATTACTGTTTCGAGCTCCCGTTATTCCCCCAGACTGGAGAATTTGCCTGGCATATGACGGGAAGAAGCTCACAGACATGAAACACAGTCACAGAGGATCATTCCTCTCCGGTTGCGGGGAATGACGACACGGAAGGGCTCGATTCATCAGGGAGACCTTTTGTGTTGTTTGTGATGTCAGATTTTGGGAGAGAGCCTCAAACCTTTCCAGCTGTAGTCCTGTTGTCTGTTCTTCATTGACAACCTGTACATTTGGCCTCCGGTAGTCTTATTTCATCCTATATTGCATTCCATGGAATTCCCCTCAGTAAACAACACAGAAAGCTCTGAAGGCACAATTCTTTTCTAAGTTGAAGCCAACACATCAAAAAAGGAAAATCAAGAGTTCACAACTGACTACAAACTGTAATGTGCTGCACCTTGGAGAATTTTAATGACATTTTTTTTTTTCTTTAAACTTAGTTCTATTGAGCAGATGTTATTTTTCTAACACAGATTTCCACTGTTTGGCTGGAAGCTTCAAAGCCTGTTCTTCGGATATCTTCACTACATCAGATGAAGCAAATTAAATAATGAAAAAAAGGACAAGTTGTGCATTACGGCAGTTCTCTGTTTCCAGGTTAGCTTGCACTTCAATCCGGTTTTTGAAGGAGCTTATTGTGCTTGTTTCTCTCGTACTGCTGGATTCTTTAGCCAAGCGTACCAACTGCTGCACCATCGGGGGGTTTTCTGCCCCCAGCTGATATTGAACAGAGAGGTGCATCTGTATAGTCAACAGCAAAGATCTTTGAGTCCAGGATCAGACCTCATTAAAAGACTTTTTGCACTTCCTCAGCTTCTATGAAATTAACGCGAGACGCACCGAATAAAGGAATGTGCTAAATACATTAATGAAATCACGGTACATTTAATGTCTAACTGACATTTTGGCTCTGTGACGACACACTGGTTAGCAGGAAATGGGTCGGCGCTTGGAAATTACCCCTAGTGTCCTCTTCCATGGCCCTGTGATTCTCTCCTGGATAATGTGTTATGTGGGTTTGCTATTTTGAGTCAGGGGGACCGTAGAGCCCAGTTTCTGACTTGGTTCAATAACAAACAAATGCCTAAATTCATATAAATTGATTCCCTCTGTACAGCAAGTAAAGTGAAAGCAGTTTCAGAAAAACTGTCTGTATCCTTTTTATTAAAGTTTTGATCAATAATATTTTATGGCGTGTGTGTCTGGTGAGTTTTGCACTAAAAGAATAGAAAACTTTGGATGGTCAACTGAATTTTTTTCCACCAAGAAAGGTATTCGGAAAAAAATGATATCCCACAAGGACATATAAAATTTCGCAGAATGCTGTAACGTAAAGGCTCACCTGCTGCAACATTTGGCCCTCACTCTCTTCTCTCTGTTGGCTCTCAGTATTAATTGTTTCCTCCAGCGTGATCTGGCTGCTCTCCGTATCGATCTGCTACCGCGCCTTAAATGGTTCGAGCCCATGGTTCGGCTCACGATGGCACGTGAGCCACGCCGCCTTGGGGAACAGGTGCCACCTTTGAAAGGGGCACTTGCGGGAGGCATGCGCCTACACACTCACACTGTTCACTTGCAGAGCAGGCCTGCTGGGGGTCCTGAAGGTCGCAGTTACCATGCTCCCCCCAGTTTGTGTTCCTTCCTGCCATGCCTCCCTAAAGGCAATCACTCCAGCACTCCAGGGGACTCCGTGTGCCCATATCTCAGATGGCTGCCTCTCTCTCCCCTCTCCCTTCATGCTCTCCCCCTTCTGTAAAACTGCACTCCCTTTAATTGGAAGCGCAGTCTAATCTCGGCACCCAAGGGGCTGATGGGATCTGAGCTGCTACCAATCTCACCGGGGACATTTCTCTGTTTGTAGCTCAGATTGTAATTAATGGGATGATTCTGGAGCAAACACAACCAATTGAGGGTCCAGCGAAGTTCGCTGATGAACTCGGAATCACACTGCGGAGGGCTTGTATACGTTCAGAAAGATAGGCATTTACTGGGTGAAAGTGTGGCAAAAAAATAAGAAGAAGGCTCTGCTGGATGCCTCAGGGGATAAGTGCTACCCCAGCGCCGTCGATCTTCTGACAAGTCCCCAAACGGAGTTAGCAGACGTCCCGACCGGCTGCGGCTTGGTGACTTTAATTTGAGGATGTTATAAAGTCGAGATGGAGCTGAGCTTTTAAAGACGAAGCCTTGGCAGCAGTCCATGTGGCAGGCTCTCAAAATGCCCAACGGACGATCGATGCTTTTTGACCAACAAGCTTCCCAATGAAACAAAATACAGAGCTGGGCATTCCCGTGGCCGCTTGGAAGAGTTGCCCAAATGAATTAAGATGAGCGAGGTGCCAAGATGAATTGTAACAGCTGTTGAGAAGTAAAGGGAGAAGGATGAAGCACAGCTTGGAGAGAAACGACTCATTCATACAACGTCATCTCTCCCTTATACATCTTCCCACGATTTTGCCTCCATTTTTCACCATGAATGTGCTGTTTCTGCATTCCTCTAGATTCTTCAGAAATGTTGACAGGGTAATTTGAACCGCGGCACCCTTCGTGGCAATCACCATATAGGCTGCCGTTCCACAGCCACTGAGGCTACGGGGGACAAGGCTATTACCGAATGTCTCTTTTAAGCAATTCACCCTTTACAATATGTGATGAGTGCTGAAGCCTTGCAGCTCAAAAAGATGGTCTGTAACGGTATGGTTAACTTTAAGAGTACAATCCTCGTAAGGATAAGGGTGACAGGTTCTCCTTATGGAATGTTCCTGTCATTTCCTCCCCTCTCTAATTTACATGATGCAGTGAAAGGTGCCTGGAAGAACCCCTGCGGCAGAAACCACACCGCTATACAGAGGTGTGTCTGCCACTGCTGGTCATCAGCTGCTAGATAAAGATCCCTGTCCACTTTTTCCCTTTGTCACGTACGGCCGCGTCAGTGAGATTTCGCGTGTAGCCCGTGTTTGCGTCTGGGGATGGGAGCGCTCGTACTGGCGAATTTGTGTGTTTCTCTGTGTGTGTGTGTGTGTGTGTGTGTGTGTGTGTGTGTGTGTGTGTGTGTGTGTGGTCACCAGGTCACCTGCTGATTATCCAGGTATGTTCGTTTAGTTGCTGTGTGTGTGCTATATGCTCAGTTCAATTCAATTTATTTTTATGGAGCGCTCTTCTCACACGGTGACACAGAGCGCTTTAACACAGGCATAAGGCAAGAAAAACACATACAAACAAAGAAGGCAGTCGACTAATGGCTACCATAATAAAGTACTTTTATAGAGCTCTAAGTATGCCTACTGGCCACCGCGGAAAGGAACAAAAACTCCCAACTGAAGGTCGAGGGAGAAAAAAACCTCTGGGGGGTCCAAGAGCCAGTGTTTGCCCACCCCTCCTGGGCATTCTGGATTTAGTAACAATTCTAAGCCAGTTAACAAGTAATAACGATATTGTTATAATATATACACACACACACACACACACATTTTCAGAACCGCTTGTCCCATACGGGGTCACGGGGAACCGGAGCCTACCCGGTAACACAGGGCGTAAGGTCGGAGGGGGAGGGGACACACCCAGGACGGGACGCCAGTCCGTCGCAAGGCACCCCAAACGGGACTCGAACCCCAGACCTACCGGAGAGCAGGACTGTGGTTCAACCCACTGCGCCACCGCACCCCCTATAATATATATATATATATAGATATATATGTTCTTGTTGCATGTCTATGTTTTTGGTTAGTTTGGTACAAGTTGTGTGTGTGCGTGTGGTTGGATTGTTGGTCTATTCATACGTGTGTCAGGATTGCTTGTGAGTGTTTGGTTTGTTTTCCTATGTTTTGTATGTATGTGTGTACGCGTCATTGGTTTGTTTGGTGTGAGGCATCTGTGCTTGAATTGATTGTGTATGTTTCTGTGTGTGTTTGTTTTTGAATGCATATGCATTTATGTGTGTGTGTGTGTGATTGGGTTACTTTGTGGGTTTTTGTGCATTTTTCCGTCTCTGTGTTTGGCTTTTTTATGTGTCCATGTGTGTTTGACTGCATGTGTCTGCATCTGTTTTACTCTCTGCATATGTGTGTGCAGTTGCTTTGTTTGTCTGTTTGTGTTTGTCTCGTCGGTTTGACTTTGTGTATATGTGTGTTTCTTTCAATGTTTGTGCCTATTTTGTTGTGAGGGGTTTGCATGTGTGTGGTTGATTTGTGTGTTTGTGTGCTTTGTTTCTTCTTGTATGTGCAGCTTTGCGTGTGTGTGTGTGTGTGTGTGTGTGTGTGTGTGTGTGTGTGTGTCTGTGAGTGAGTCGATATGATTGGTTTGTTTCTGTGTGTATGCCTGTATGTCTCTCTGTGTTTACTTGTCTGTGCTTGGCTTGTTTGTGTCTGTGTCCACGTATGTGCATGATCGTGGGTGTGTGTGCGTGTGCGTGTCTGTGTGTGTGTGTGTCTGTGTGGGGTTTCGGCTCGGCGCAGTGAGCCCTGGTGCCAGTGACAGCTGGTGACGGAGCGGGTGCTTGGCAGCGTGGGCCATCCATCGCGCGCCATCCATCGCGCGTCGTGCCAGATAGATGGGGGCACCCCGGGGGCTGTTGGGCGGGGGAGCCGTAGCTCAGGCCAGGATGAGGCCGCGTCCGCGGGGGGCAGTGATAATGAAGGTTCTGCTTTATGGCTGCAAGCTGAGATTGAGCTCTCACACTCCAGTGGCGCTGCCCCTGCACCAGGACTGCATTACAGACCAGCAAGTGGAACGGTCGGCCAGGTGGGTTTTACACCGGGCTTCAGGTGGTCCCGACAAGGCGTGACAGCATCTAAGACGGGTGCTTCACCACCCCGTTGCTACTTCTTGCTCATACTGAACAAATCAGATGCAGATGTCTCTGCTTCCCCCTTCCCTTAAGTGAAGCAAAGATTACATCCTTGCAAAACCGATATTTTTTTCTGTTATTTGTATCATCATTCCCAGAGAAAAGAAGAAACAGATAATGAATAAAAAATGTATTTCTCTCCCGTACCCTGAATTTTGCTTCTCACATTTCTGTTTTCCCCTTGTTCTATTTCTCAGCAGAATCACAGTCGCTTAGCATAATTAAGATAAACCACAGAGCTCCACTGCAGCGTATGTCTACAAAAGACTTATACAGCAATGAAATTCTTGGCTTTTGAGGGTTTGTACACTTTCTCACTGATGCCTCATTAAAGCTGTAACAAGTGAAATGAGGTGGCAACAGGGGAAAAAAAAATGGCTTTGTAACAAAAAAAATAAAAATACTTGGAGTAATTAATTTCTCATTTTGTGCCCAAAAATGATGTCTCCCCACAGTGAGGGAGGATCACTTACAATGAGACATGTTTTCCTGTTATGTGTCCCCTGGTCTCCGACAGCGCCCGGGTCCCATCGAAGACCATTTGTCGAGATGGTTCTTCGTAGGCAGTGTTCCTGATGAGTGCTGTTCAGCTGTGACTGCCCTTTAGCTGGTGGATGCTAAGGTAACATTCTGGCCTGTCTTTGCACCTCCAGGACCTGGGCAGTACCGGGGGCCCCCCGCGGAACTGGAAGGGCATCGGGATAGCCATGGTGGTGATCTTGGCCGTTCTCTCATTGGTCATCCTTTCCATCATGCTGCTCACTCCCGGTAAGTGTGGGTGGGAAGAGCCAGAAGACACATGGCATGTGATATCCCCTCAATGTGGGTACGGTATATATCCACAGAAAGACACGCGCGTGCAGATGGTAAACGTAAACCCCCTTTTTCCGGTATAGACGAAGGGCTGACTGACAGCTGCAGCCAGTGCTCCTTCAGATCAGTTTCGCATGCGCTAGCGGAGGGGTTAAGACTTTGTCTCGTCCTCTTCTTCCGCTGCAGACGAGTCTCGGCTTTTGCTGCAGTCTCGTCTCACCTTGGATGACCTGGAGAGTGAGAAGTTCAAAGTGCATGACCCTTCCGTCACTTGGCTCAACGGTAAGAACAGATTAGTCAAACTGAAATGGGGAAATAGTGGGAGAGCCAGTAAAAGCAGTCGACCCAAGCGCAGCCCTAGACTTGTAGCCTAGAGCACATGGAAAGTTGTGTGATCTGCCAATCCGGACCCAAGGAGTGAGGCCTTAAATCGACCGACGTGCCTCGACTGACCGTGACATAAGTCCCTTCGGGGTTTCTGACGTCCGAGCTGTGAGCTGATGAGAGATTCGCTGCTCTTCCCGTTAGCTCTCTGATTGACAGGTACTTATTGACTGAAAGTGTAAGGTAATGCATAAATCGGAGCAAAAAGTGATGGTTCTCATGAGTAAGTACAAGGTGTAAACATTTAAAGGCAGCGGTACTCGGTGAAAAAGCCAGGCCTGTGTACCAACGACTATCGGCCCGACGCAAGCACATGTATAAGGGGCAGCTGGGTACCTCCAAACTAGGAGGGAAAAGCGGGAAATGGGAATGTCTTGATAAATTAAGGTCAGTGCTCTTGTGTTCTGAGCTGACCACAATTGTGTTTCCTTCCTCAGAGAATGAGGTAGCGCTTCGGACCAGGGAAGGTCACGTGATCAAACATGACCTGAATTCCAACCAGACCGTCACGCTGCTGGACAACAGCACCTTTGTGAGTAACGGCCGCGGTGGATGAGAAGGCGGGGCGGGACGAAGCAGACCCGCATGTCCAATGAGTCGTAGACTGAAGCAGCTCGATGGATCAAGCCAGTTATACCCGTTAAAAAGAGATCAGTACCAATCGTGACTGTTTAATCTCTATTTCCATTTAAAGCCAGTCACCCCCCCCTTCGAATCGGGCCCTACCATATGGCTTCAAAGATCCCTGTGAGATAGGGACACTTTGAAAAAGCCTCTATGGTATACTGGGAGACTTATGTGGGTCATTGCCTTGTTACTGTGACTGGTGGTTGTCGGAGTGAAGACACGTCTCCTTACAGCACACTCCATCTACACACCCCTAGCCCCGTCACGTGTACGAGACTAGAGAGGAGCAACGTTATTAATTCTCCATTTTTCACTGCTGATGCTTTTTCTGTTTTCTGTTGTTGAAGGACCTGAAGACTGCCAAGTTCCAGGTGTCCTCAGACCAGAGGTTTGTCTTGCTGGCATACAACATACAGCCGGTGAGTGAAAGGCAAAACGCAGGAGCGGCGCAACGGTGCAGCGGTGCAGCGGTGCAACGGCGTCCTCACCCTGCCGCACGCTTCGCTGATCCTTTTGTCGTGGTGTGACTCACATGCGTCGCACTTCTGGCGAGCTCCCAGGTAGCTGAAGGAACCAAAGCAGAGTTCGCAAAGAAAAAAATCCCAGTGTTGCTGACTAACTCTTTTGCGACCAAGAGCGGGTGTGACACCTCGGGTGTAGGTACGCTCGGTGGTGTTTTTCAGACCCACCTGCCGATTCTGTCAGGATGGTGCAAAGGGAATTCAAACCTGCAGTTTTGGAGCCAGAAACGTGTTCGTGCCCCTACTTTAACCACCATGCCAGCACCCCCTATTCTGTCCTGCAGCCATAGGCACTCTGCTTGGATGGAGGCGCTGAGGTCCAATGGTAGTAAGCAGCCGTGGGTTTCTCTGCGGCTGGAGCCCTGGGCTCAGCGTGCCACTAGCAGCTGAATCAGGGGGAAGACGTGTGGGGAATCGAATATTCAGGTTATGCCGAAGGGAGGTGAGTAGGAGGTGGTTGCAAGCACACACAGTTAGATGTGTAAAGCTGAGCTAAGGGAAGCAGGCACAATAGTGAGGAAGTTCCAGCCAAATTAATGGAATTGCACCCCTTCCTTTTGCCACCGCATCGTAACGAGAGCGCTGGGCACATGTACAATTTCAGGCTGTCCTCCGGGTCAGGAGACAAGCAGGAAGATCACAGTCATTCCTCCACTTTATCAGTAGCCCCGGTCGCTCTACCGTAACTCCCCATCCAGCCCCAGCCTGCTCCTCATCTTCAACTGTAAATAACCAGACATCTAATGAATAGTACCCTCTTTTCTCACTTGAAGGGACAGGAGGCGTGATGTACGAGTTATCGAGGAGGAGACTATAAAGAACCAGGGAAGAAAGTGAGCCTTCAGCATAATCTTTGACTTATTAAAAAATCCCACCCAGATATATTGCAGCTCCCCTGGTCTCATACCGCGTGCCCCTGTATATTCTGTTTGTTTGTAGTTCTGTGTGTCTGTTGGAGGGCATTGTAAAGGGTAAAGTCTATATTTACTGCTTGGTTTTTTGAGACAGCAAATTATTGGATTTTTGTGTGCAAAGTCCTCTGCGGTGCTGTTTCCGATGTCTTGTGAGATATTAAAATTCATGGCTGTCATTCGCCAGATCAAACAACTGGCTCCTACGGTCTCTGTTGAATCTTGGATGGAACTGATGTGGTGCAACGTTGACTTGCCTGTTTTTCTTACCGAGAAGTGCTTTCGTCTGACCCGATTTGAGCACGGAATGCAGGCGCATTTCTATTTATTGTGAATCTGCGTTTATTGCAGGGAGCCTCGCTGTACACGCACATGTGGAAGCGCCCCCTTCCAGCGAGAGTGCGCCTGCACTTCTGGGATAACGAGACACAATTCCGTGTATATGCCAGCCAACGTGAACATGTGTGGGAATACGTGTGCGTGTGCGCGCGTGTGCGTGCGTGTGTGTGTCTGTGAGTGTCCCTCTGCAGTAACACGTGTCACGGATGCAGTTTCCCTTTCTTTGCCTCTTATCTCTTGGCTTCCCTCTTCCCCTCTTATTGTTTTTCCTCTCTCTCTCCCTCTCTTTTGCGCTCTCCCTGGGGATTTTGTGCTGACATAAGCAGTCTACACCGGTTGTTTCATTTAGCGGAACGGGGGGATTCGGGAGATGGTATGGGGGGCTGAGGGGGCTGAAAAATGGTGTGATCTGCAGCAGTTGCCCTCTCTACACCCCGTGCACTGCGTATCAGTCACGAGCTGGGGACTGGGAGGTGGGGGGTGGAACGAGTGGGCAGGGTGACAGTAGGAAGGTTTTTCTTCTCTTCTGAAGAGGGATCCGCATCGCACGTGGAGGCTTCCGGCAGTGTGTGGACACAGCAGAGGGAAAGACTCTGGAAAATCAGAATAAAGGCGAGGGGGCGACTGGAAACACCCCGCCATCGTATGAATGAAATGAGGTTCATATGTGTATTTGCGTGTTTGTTTATGTGTGCGTGTGCATGCAGAGAGAGAGAATGAGAGCAATGAGAATATTCAGGCAAGATATGATTTGAAAATGCTCCAGTTAAAGACAGAAACAAAGAAAAACACAAAGGGAATTAATTTCTCATTTTTTAGGGACTAATGAAGCCAAAGAGGTGTGTATGTGCCTAACCGTCCCATCGCTGCCGCCATGCTGGCAGCCGTCGGTGATGGAATAAAAAAGTGGGGCTGATCTGTTTTCAGAAGGGCAGTGTATGTATGATCTACAGTGTGCTTGATCTTCAGTGTCTTCCATCTGCCTCCACAGGCCCTACTAGTGTGAAGTTTCTGACACAGACTAAGGTCTTTAAACTCCATCTGCAGGGATAAGTAAACAGGGGTGAGTGAAGTTACAGCCCTGTGGCCTGGGATGGACAAGACCCGGTCCCTACCACCCTCTCTTCTGCAGGCTGTTGGGTGCGAGTCCACCTCTCACTCCTGTTTCTATAAACATCATTTTAATTTTTCTCTTTAACAGCGCCTGCAGCTTTTATTTCAAAACCGAGTACTCTAGGGTGGCAGCTCCTAATGATCCTCGATGTGGAATAATCATGTTGATTACAACACGGCTAACATTTATTTAAAATATGCTCACCTTGGAGTGAAATGGAATCAGTTTATCAAAATGGTAAAGTAGCAATAAAAAGTTATTGTTCCAAAATAATGGTAAAAAAAAGCTCTGTGTCAACCTCAACTCTGCTTGGAGAAAATTTGGAGAAAGGACAAAACAAATCATAAAGCTGTTTCTCAAAAACAGCATTACTGTGTTCCACCTCTTTATGGAGGTAATTTGCTCCTGAAAAACCCTCCATAGGGTGAATTTTTATAAATCCAAGATGTTATAATCTTTGGTTTCAGAAGTAAAAATTTTCATCCATTCCTAAGGCCCTAAACTAACACCTATATATGCTGATTAAAACCCATTAAAATGGAAACAGCTGCAACAGTAGTGAACATTAGTTATTCTAACAAGGCTGTTTATAGTACTATAATGCTGTCTCCCCGCACTTGTTCAGCTCGTTCATTGCTATGACATACCACTTAGCAAAAAAAACATACATATGATGATGGAAGGGTCATCAAATTGACCCCAAATCGCAGCAGCCGCTTCCATGGTTTCCAAGGCAAGGGAGGGAATGGAAGTGGTTTACCATAGCCTTTGACCATGCATGTTTTGTGGCTCAACCACTGGGAAGAGCATGCAACTCCACGCAGCCTAAGCCGGACTTGAACCTCACACCCCCTTAGCAGCTCAGGAACTGCGAGGTACCAACATTACCTGCTGTGCCATCATGCCCTCAAAATACATACTCAGTGTTTGTTTATTATTTCAACTCTTGATGCAAAAAAAAACAACAACAGAACAGTAAGGTTGCATGAAACCAATGAAAACAACGCAAATGGATCACACTCAGTGAAAAAGTTGACTTTGTTTGGACAGTCCACCCAGGGTCATGATCACAGGTGAACCTAGCAAACAAGGGCTGATGGAGGTTGAGAACTTAATGCAGAACAAGCCAAAATATAATTGAGAAGAAGACCTTATGGTCAATCCTTGACCCCTCTGGTTGGGGATAAGTGAGATGTCTTTGTAGTAATGGATGGCTTCATTTGGGTGGGCAAAAGAGCCCTTGCTTTGTGATCTCTGCAGCCTCCCCGGAGGTCCGTGGTGGAGATGTGCACAGACCTGTGAAGAAAGACTGCTCCATTAATCACACCGACTAGAGATCAGCAGCTCTGCCAGGAAAGCCAAGTGTCCTACATCTCCTGAACTCTCAGATCCCCTCACCTCCAGCCCCTGCTCTCTAATTTTCTTCCTCCCTCCCAATCTATCTTTATTTAGAACACAAACTGCCTGGATTTGTCTGTGTGTGTGTCTCTGTTGGGTGGGTGATTCAGCCATTGCTGTTTGGTATGCTACATCAGCCTCAGCTGCAATCCCATTAAGGACATTAGAGGTGGACTTTCCACAGGGGATTTAACTTTCCAGAGGCTGCTGTACACACCAAGGAGTCCAGCTGTGTCTCAGTACCAGCAATTCCACATACAAAGAGGTGCAGCGTTATGGATTAATGCCTGATTTTTTCTTTATTCGATGACATGCAGCAAATTCATCGGGACTCACATCCCACCTGGACTAAGGCAGAGGTTCTTGACCTTTTTTTGGCCATGGACCCCTTGAGGAATCTAATGAAACTAAAGGCTCCTCTAAAGAAGAATTTCCTTAAATAAATTGAGAAAAAAATATTGTCCTGAATTTGCTTCACTTAAAGTTGATTGCCTTCCCATAGAATTATGTCACAGATGGTAATGGCATAGTAATAGTTTTATTAGTTTTTATTTTCCTTTTATTTAGTCAGACATTATTATGTTCAGTGCAAGCATATGCTTCACAGACCCCTTGAAGCCTATCAGCTGACTGCAGGTTAAGATCACTGCATGAAGGGGAGCTGTCCCACAGCAGCCAACTGAGAAGAGCTGTAAAAACTTGGCTTGAGAAGAAGTGATTGCAAATTTGAGTCCAGAGAGAAGGACTGCAGCTGATTGGTGGAATTAGATGCAAATATTTAGATTTTGCAAACGTACATGTGGGAATTTTTAGGTTATGTATGGCACACAGGGTATGTGTCTTAACTAAGCAAACAAGCAGTGTAATGCAACGGGGCATTTATGAGGTGGAATTCCTTAATTTCCCCTTGGACCTCCCCATCTTCCCGAAGCTCATTCTACATCTGTGAGGAGGCCAGGTTGCCACTCTGTGTTCCCCCATTCACAGTATGATTAGCCCTAATTGTGCCACAGAGCTGGAACTGTTCTCACACCACCCCTCCATCCCATCAGTGACATATTCCCCCGATGGTGAAGAGAACTGGCTGGACGTGGTGATGCTTATTGTGGATCAGGACTTGGGCTCTTAACTAATTTAGAAACGTTTCAGTTTCGTCATCACAAAACAGTTTGATCGGTTTACTGGAATGGAAGCCTGTGGTAATTCATTACAGACACTGTCTCCTGACGGACTGGGATATCGGCTGCCTTCGAGTACCTGAGCCAGCAGTGCTCAGATTACTTGTCCCTGTTACATCAAGCTGTCCTGGTCCTGCCTTAACCAGCACTCCTCGTGAAGCACTCAGCAGCCTGGTTTTTCTGGTCAAACCCACACATGGATAATTCATAAAGGGAGGGGGATCCAGTTCACTTTCCACTAGCTTGTAGGTACACAGATAGGGTACGTACCATTGGGTCCAGTTCAACTCAAGAGAGGGAGCAGGTAGCAGAGCAGCTACAGCCGTTGCCTCTAGACTCAAAGGTTGCAGGTTTGCACGCTACCTTGTACTGTAGTACCCTTGACAAGGTACTTGCCCTAAATTGCTCCAAGTAAAGTCACCTAGCTGGGTAAATAATTGTCGGCATATTAAAATTGTAAGTTGCTTAGAAGAAAAGTGTGAGCTAAATGAATAAAGAAAAATAGTGGCCACCTGCTTACTTTACCTGTTAAGGGGTTGGGTGTGGAAGGGATTTGCCATCTGCACATCCTTGGGTTTTAAACCCAGGGAGAAAGTACAAATTCTGCACAGCCTGAACCAGATTCAAACCTACACCCAACTGCACAGCTCAGAAGTTTTGAGGGTGGTACTTTACTTGCTGTGTTATAGAAAAAATTTCAGAATCAAGGCTTTGGCTGTGTGTGTGTGTGTGTGTGTGTGTGTGTGTCCTTATCTGTGGCAAGGCCACTACCATGCCCATCCTGTCCTCTACCCCCCTGCAGGTGTTCTCACAGTCCTTCACAGCCTCCTATGCCATCTACAACGTGGCCGCCGGGTAGGTAGGGCCGCGGACCTCCTCGCCCCCGTGCTTGGCATGTGCAACCGCTGGAACACTAACGGGGCTCACGACCGACCTCCAACATGCATCCCTCTCCGCACCTCCTCCATCCAAACAGTGGTGCTGGACAGCGCATCTCCATTGCCCCCATGGCTAGCACCAAACTTTTAGGGTTGGCCCCAATGGGAGACAGCAGTGAACAAGTGTGTCATGTCACATAAGAGCTGGGGTTGAACTCTCAGCAACGACTCTGGTGGGGGATCTGCCTTTTAGGGGATTATGGGAAAAGTTGCAGGGATGCACCACGTGTTTTTGGAAGAGATGCTTGGTGTCGCGCGCAGGTGGAATGGCTCCGTCTGCTTGCGATTCGAGGTTCCCCGCTCAGGCTATTGCGGAGAGGTACAGTGGAGTGCTGTCAGTGTCCATGGAAACTTGGGGAATGTTCCACAGCCGCCAATGCAGTTTTGCAGTTCCACCATGTTTGCTTGACGTTGCGGGGAACAGCTACACCTAAACAGCATCAGCTGAGAGATCTACCATGCATGGTCTGTTCCCCATCCTCCATCAACGTTGCATTTGCATCCTGTTTATTTCTGTCGCTGCTTTTGGTTGGTACTTTTGGGGTGGGGGTATGAGGGCTCTTTCTAATGCAAAAAGGTATTGACCGTGAATTCAAACCGTTCTCTCTGTTTGTATTCTGTATCTGTATACATGTGGTCCATAAAATAGTCTGATGTCATTCCTTGTGTATGTGTGTGTGTATGTGTGTGTGCGTTCCAGGGATGTAACTGAGCTCATTCCCCCGGGGACGGACACATCTGTGCTGCAATACGCTGCCTGGGGTCCCCAGGGAAACCAGCTGGTAAGGAATTACCCCTGGGTCTCTGACTGTGTCTGTACTGTGGTCTGCGTGTACCTGTACACCTGTGTGTCCCATTTCATTGGCTGGTGACCAAACCCACATCTCGGCCTTTGGTTTGCTTCTTTCCTCTGAGTGATGCTCATCTCACATCTAGCCACTCATGGATATACAAATGTACCGCGTGAAAAAGCAAAATAACCTGTCACACAGCAGGCACTGGCTAAGCCTCCTGTGCCACCATACCTCCCCTTTTCCTACACCCGGGTGTCTTATTCATCAATAATTATTAATGCATTCACTGTTTTCTGTTTAAAAAAACACATGCTGAAATGCTGTGCACTCTTGTCAGTGAAAGCAGTGTTTTGTCTCTCAGAACTTATACATACTCTGGACTCTGTGAGTCACGTCTGTGCCGCGGTACAGATCACTGTACCCCTGGCTCCCATTTCCATCTGTTTTTATGACTGATTACCTTCCTGTCACCACCAGGTTTACATTTATGACAACAACATTTACTACCGGCCTGAAGTGTCCAGCAGCGCCCTGCGTCTCACTTCAACTGGCCGGGAGGGGCTGGTGGTCAATGGCTTGACCGACTGGATCTATGAGGGTGAGCCCAGCTGAGACAGCGAGCCTGTCGTCTGTCTTCATTCGAGTCACATCACACTCTAGGCCCTTCTAGAGACGCTCATCCACTAAGGACCATTACTGATTGGATCAATGCGGTGCTATTTATAAAAATATGTTTGGGTGCATTGATTGCTGTCCTTTGCATTTTACCGAGAAGGTCAAAAAGTCTACTCGTTATCTCTAGAGAATGGATGTCGCTCATTTCCTGCATTGAAAATGCCCTTCTGCCAGGTGCAAATGTGTATGACCATCTTGTTATGTGGACAGAGGAGGTATTGTTGTCGTACCCCGCACACTGGTGGTCGGGGGACGGGGCCCGACTGGCCTACCTGACCATCAACAACTCGGCCACACCCTTTATGGAGATACCCCGCTTCCTGGGAGGGATCTACCCCTCTCCTGTATTCTACCCCTACCCCAAGGTGAGCTCTACTTTGATAAAGCACCTCAGTTTTCATTAACAGGAGTGGTAAACTTTGGCCACATTTTGTTCCTATTGGTTTCCAGTCCACTCCTCACTGACTACTGTGGTAAAATGTTGTGCAAAGTCCTTGTGAAGCATACTCTTCACATAAGACTGTTTGTACGGTTTTATTAACGGTGAACACATGAGTAAAGGTTTGATTCACTAAAGGAAGAAAAATCTAAGGTAACACCAAGAAACTGAGATTTATATCCCTGTAAAGTAAGAGCTAAGAGGGAGTTTTTCCCAGATGGCAAATGTTGTCATTGTTTTCCAAAGCTGCAGGCCTCAAAAGTACATAAAAGAGTGTTAATGTCCCCCAGTCGCCTGAACTGTAACCTTGTTGGTGTGTGTTCTTGCACAGGCTGGTACTAATATTCCATCCGTGAGCCTCTATGTGGTTAACCTCTACGGTCCAGCTCACACCTTAGAGATGGTTCCTCCAGACTCCTTCAAATCAAGGTAACTGTCCATGTTCCACCTGTCTAGTCTACTGTCCCCTCCTACACCTGGCCCTCTGCTTCCCCTTCCTTACATTCCTTAGCATTTAAATATTCAGCAGACGCTTCTGCAAAGTGACTTTCAGGGTTTTACCCATTTACATTTATTCAGTTAGCAGATGCTTCTCTCCGAACCAACGTACATCTCAGAGAACAATACGAAGAGTGTGTTAGACCAACAGGAGAGATTCGGATGCAGACGTTGATTCTAGAGTACAGGCCATTTGTCACATACCACTATATGAAAGGGTATACCTCACATGAGTAAGTGCGTAGAGGCTTTTCCATTATTAAACACATTTTTGTTAAAAATTCTTACACATGAAATCGAATGTGTTATCATGCACGAGATCGGGAGAGAACTGAAATGTGTACGGCTGTAATTTTCACCATATCAGTTCAGGGTAAGGATGAGTCCTACCACCCGTACCACTCTCCACTCCTTTATCTGCTCCTCAGTCTTTCCATCATGCACTGCTCTTCTCTTCCTCACCCAGCTTCTCTCCCCCTTTTCTTCACTCCTCCACCTGGCCTCTGCCTCCCCACCACGTCCACAACTTTTCTTGCCTATTACAGGTGTCACCCCACTGCTCTCTCGCTGTCATGGTTGCACAGCTCACTTTAAGGGATACAAAGGGCTTCCCCTGGAGAGTTATTATCATTCATAAGTCAAGGACAACTGTTAAGAGGAATGGAAAGTACCAGGTAGATGATGTAAATTTCTGAAATCTGCAGTGTTAAACTCAATTATTACACATAGCAAAATAATGGCAATACAGCCCAGTCCCCCTGGTCTCTTATTGGAGGAGAAACTCTAGCCTTGAGGTTGCATTGAGTTTTAACAGATGGGGTTAAACAAACTTTTTAAAATATCACGATTACTTCCATTGACTCCTAAATTATGTACATCTATAGGAATGGAGCTGCTTTAACTGAGCATTACTGCTTTCTCGTGACTTATCAAATCTTCCTACTGTGGACGTAATGTAGAACGTTAAGTATTTTACATGTAATCAGTGTAATTAGTGTATGGAACACAACATAATCTACATGAGTTCCAGTCCCTGAGAGCTGAACAAAGAGAGCAAAATTTCCATATTAATAGAATACAGGCTGCATTGTTATGAAACAGAACATTTCTGGTTTTGTGTTATGACTTAGATTAATGAGCCATCTGTAAGAAACGTAGCGCCTAAGTCACCTGTGTTAGTCGAAGGTTCAGGACTCGTGTAATTTCTACACAATTTGAGGAGCGAAGGGTGAGGTGAGAAGGCTGAAGGAACGTCACAAGAAGCAGCAGCTTCAGTCATTCCACTTCTGGTGCCGTTGGTTATTTTATGACGTTGAACGATTGAACATGCTGGCCCCGTCACCCGGATCTCCAGGTTGCGCTGCTGCTCGGGACCGAATGCCTGCTGGAGAGAGAGCGGGAGTGTGAAACTCTGTCTTTCTGCCAACAGGAACTACTACATTTCCATGGTGAGCTGGATCAGCAGCACCCGCCTGGCAGTGCGCTGGGTGAACCGGCCCCAGAACCAGTCGGTGCTGTCCGTGTGTGAGGCCACCACTGGGGCGTGTTCAGAGGTCAGAGGTCAAATGTCAGCACGGAGCGACTGTAGCATAGCTGTCCATTGACTAAGCAGCTCACGTAACCTTCTGCGAACGGGTCAGAGATTTGAGGTTCTCGATGAGGTGTGACAGATGTGTGCGTACTTTTCAAGAGATGGCTAGAGGGGTATATTCCTTCCCCGTCTGGTCGAACAGATGTTTGAAATACTCGTCATCCTTCTCTTTTGCTCAATCCCCAGAAACACAAAATGGTCATAGATCTTTGGCAGGATCAGCTCCAGGTAATATTTCTTCTTCTGGTTCCATTAGGCGTTTACGCTCAGAGCAATCAAAAAAGAACGTCAGAGGCCATCTGCGACTGGCGTCTTTCAGCTGTAACTCGCGTCAGTTGCCAAGTTCAAATGTTTATTGCAGCTGAAAGAGGAAAAAAAATCCTTTGTGAGAGAATTTCATTCACTGCGAGTTACTTTTATAGTTTATGACATCTTATTTGTTCACACTTTAATCCTATATTAGAGTGACTAAAGCGGGAATGTAGACATGAAAAGCAGAACAGCTAAGCATATTTGAATGCCAGAGGTATGCTTTTTTCCCAGTCTGCAGCATCTCTTTGTGTTCAGTGCTGTCCTGTAAGCACTTTTTCCTTTGCTGTTAACCTGTCTTTGTAATGCTGCTTTGGACAAAGGTGTCAGTTAAGTAAATAATAACAATTATAGTGTAAGTATAGTAATAATTATTTGTCGAGTTGGAATCATGCCTCACGCCCTGTGCTTCTGGGATAGACTCTGAATCACCACGTCCCTACACTGGATAAGAGGTTACTGATGAAGAATGAGATTATACGTGTGCTGTGTCTCCAACAGGAGGCACCACTCTTTTCTGAGGACGGCTCCTTGTTCTTCCTGACCCTCCCTGCCAAGCAGGGTGCCCGAGGGGACTTCCGGCACATCGCCTCTCTTCCTGCCCAGGTTGGCCTGAAGGCTGCCTTGAAAATTGTCTTCCATAAAATTTATCCTCTGATCATAGTGACTTTCTATTTCCGCCCTGAGAATGTATGTCAAGGTTTGCGCTCAAACAATAAGCTTCGATTATGCCATTTCTTCCATGCCTTTGTTTCTGTCTAATGATCCCTCCCCTAATGATCCCATTTCCAAAAACAGTTTCTTTGATGTCTGGCACATTTTCCTGCAGCCTTTGTGTGTCATCGCGAGTGGCTTGGGAGTGAAACCTTGGGAGAAAACACCAAATTCTCAAACACTAATGACTCCATTGGGCTCCACATTGTTCCCTCTCCTTTGCTGTTGCTGCCACACCCTCTCTCCGTGCTTCTCTAACTGCTCTCTCCTTCCACCCGTCCTCTCCTCCAGCCGGCGGCCTCCTCCACCCCGCCCCGCTTCCTGACATCCGGAAACTGGGATGTCTCATCACTCTGTACCCTGGATGAAGAAAATGGAAAAATGTACATAGCCAACCGGAGCACATGCAGTAGTCATAAACCAGACGGATCAAAGTACACGTGTCATGGACATGTACTGAACTCATAAATTAATCCAGCACCTACCTTGAATAGCCAGGTGTCACTGAGATGCAGTGATGTTCCTCCTTTCTGTTTGTAGATACTTCCTGAGTACTGAAGTGTCGAGGCAGAGCAGGCACTTATACAGGTGAGCATGCTGCTGCGAATGAAATGAGCTGCTCATGCATTATTGACCAATTATTCATGTCGAGATGTTCAATATTCTTTTATGCACCTACCGTTTCCAAATGAAAACATAAAATCTGCCACAGCATTATTCTGAAATATATATATATATGTATCTGTATATATATATATATATATATATATATATATATATATATATATAGTCCAGAAAAACAATGTTGTAACTTGACAGGTACCCTGGCTTCTGTGAGATATTGTGTTTTCGGTATTTCCACAGTGTCCCTGCGGCAGATGACGTGCATTGTATGTCACTGACAGCCTACGCTAAAAAGCCATCCCTGCCATGATCAAACTTTGCATCTAGAAAGATCCTTGCAGGGCCTGGAGAGACACAGCTGTGCCTTATTTATAAATAAATATACATGTAAATGTGTCTGTTTTATAGTGTTATCATGTCCTGTGCATTTCAGCAAAACTGATTTCTGCATTGATGTTCAATACTACCGCTGGGATTCTCTGTACTGGTGACGTTTAATGCTGGCTTGTGCTACCCACACTAATTGCATTTCTGCCTCGCGATCCCCGGGAGTCGCTCTGGAAAAGCATGTCTGCAAAAAGAATAAATGTGAATGCAATTTTTATTTGTCCGTTCATGCAACGGAGAAATTAAAAATAACACCGAGGTTCATGCCGTAAGTTGCTTGTCTGAAGGGGAAACTGACGTGCTGATGTAATCCGCATGATGCGTCTCATTAATGCTGGTCCTGTGTGTCAGCGGTGGAGGTGTTGCAGGCGAGTCTCGGCACGCAGATGTGATCCTCTGTCAGCGGTAGACCTCATTTTGAGAGCTGGAGCAGCGTTGCGCAAGGGAAGACGGATCCATCGCCCGGAATTTTTTACATGCGTATCACTGACATTTTAATAGGGGAAGAACATCTGAGGGCATAACAGAGTTTGAACCCACTGGGTTAATAATGTAGGAAATGGAGACAATAAAAACGAGGATGTGAAGAATATCTTCCCATTTTTGCTAATAACTTCAGTAAACACCCCAGAGCAGTATTAAGGGTTTTACTAAGACCTTCAACGGTGTCCTGCGTGGCAGCAGTGTGACCGGTGAAATTGGTCAGACCGGTCCACTCATTTTTTTCTTCTTGACCGACTTCCGAGCAAACATGTACTTTGGCGGTGGAGACTCGAAGGACTGTAATTTAAACTGGAGTACTCTACAGCCTCCTATTCAAGTGTCCAGCTCTTGACTTATTCTGTTTTTCTTTAATAGTGCTATATCCATATATACACACACATAGGGATATATGTATATATATTATATAAATAATATATGTTATATATGAACAGCAGGCTATAAAGTAGCCCAGTTTTAATTCCACACACACAGACACACACAGACACACACAGACACACATATGTATGTATATATATATAAATAATAGACATCTGTGGCTTCATATAAATATGGTATTCATATTTATATAAAGCACCAGCTGACAAAATTTTGTTTACAAACATTAATCAGTTTGAGGCAATATGAAAAAACATTTTAAAATGCATCAATTTCTGAATATTTAGAGAGCGGGTCAGCATTCATGGCAACATAGACTTGCTAAAACAGCATAGACAAGGGCCTGTTATAACCAGATACACACGTGCCCTCTGTCTTCTTTCTCTGCCAGCGCTGACCTGAGTGGTGTGTTCCAGCGGCAGTGTCTTACCTGCAACCTCATGGAGAATTGCAGCTTCCTCAAGGCCCAGTTTAGCCCGAGTCGGACCAGATTTACCCTCTACTGCCTGGGTGAGGATTGGATCGTCTTCTCCGTAGGCTCGTATGCATTGAATTTTTTTCCCTAAGATGCATCGGATGTTTTCATTTAGTTACAGCACAACAGAAAATGTGCTTATATGGATTTCTATACCATGGCACAAAAAAAGAGCTATAGAATACTATTTTAAGGAGGTTTAATTGCAGCCTCGTTTGTTTTGGTTTCTGCAGGACCTGGAATCCCAAAGGTGACTGTTCACAGTACAAAGGAGCCTCACAGTGAGTTCCTTCACACACCGCAGGCCTGCAATGAACTCTGACAAATTCAGTTACATCAACAAAGTCATCACTGTGCAGGTCCTTTAGCAGCCCTGAGAATGCAGTGAATGCATTTATAAGAACAGTAAATGGGGTTAGGCCTGAAATCTTTGAGGGGATTACTTTCTGGATGAGAAATTCAGCTCAGTGGCTCAAATTCATGGCAAGAATTAGTAAATGCAGGGCTCAGGGTATTTAGAGTACTAAGCTTGAGACAGGATAAGATACTAATATATTCCAATTTATGCATAATTATTAAACGTTTGGACAACACTTTAAAGCCTTGGAAGAAGATGTCTTGAACCAGTCTCATGTTTCTCTTAACATAAAAGTCCAAATTAATATAATGTCACAGGTAATTTGGTGTTATTCACCTTTGAGTAAAATAGTATTCTTTAAAGAGCTCCACATTAATGTGTGAGCTTACACTAGAATTTACTGCGTGTGATCACAGCCCTGCAAAGAATGAGAAATCGGCATTAAACTATAAACTCCTAGGGTACTCAGTGTTACCACGAATGCGAAGAATCTACATGAAAATATAAACTTATTGGGGTGCTCAGTACTACACCGAAATGGAGATATCAGCATGGACGTATAGTTTTCTTGGGAACTCAATATTACAGTTCAAGAGCGATATCAGTATAAACATTCAATCCTCTTTGGGTACCCAGTGTTACAGTGAAAGAGAATTGTGCTCAAACACAAAACTGCATCAATATCAGTATGAACATATTATGTCCCAGGGTACAGTGTACTGGAAGACAACAAGCCACTGGCCCAGGCGCTGGAGGGAAAACGACTCCCACAGATGCAGTTCCGGACCGTCTCCACCGAGAACTATGGTAATCTGATAGCAGTGAAGCTCCCGCTGCTCCACTCTGCGCTTCCCACTGCATTGATCCACTCAAGGTTCTGTCTCTTCATTGTCCCGCTGTTGTCTCCATGGGTGTGACCGCAATGAGGAGCCCATGCTTGGTTTTCCAGCCGTCTCTTAGATTCGGCCGCGTTTCCATGGTTGACGGTCGATCCGGGTTTAACGTGGCACGCGTTTCCAGAGTTTGAGTTTGAGTCCAAAAAACGTATTTCACCGTACACTTCACACTCCTCTCTAAAGAAATGAAGGAAAACCTTGGAACCACAGCAGGCCCCTTCCGGAGATTCAAACCTGCGATCTTAAGCTACCAAGTCCATTGCCCCATCTGCTGGCCAAGATTGCAGCGCATGATAAATTATAAGAGCCCATCTGGTGCCAGCGAGACGGTATCTAGTGAGAACGTGGGCCAGCAGAGCACCGAGACCCTAAAAACATCCCCTGCTGTGGCTCCTAACAGAAGATCTGTGTTGCGGGTTCTTGGAGCAGGGCTGTGCCGTGTGCTGTCACAGCGCTTCAGTAAGATAGTCACACCTGCTCTCTCTTCGGTTTCAGACCTGCACCTGAAGCTGTCCTTGCCTCCGGCTCAAGAAGGAAACCTGCATCCGCTTCTCATCATAGTGTGAGACCACCTGCCAGAATGACCCCCACTGCCATGGAAGGCAGTACACACTTTACACTGTAGATTCAGGAGAGGCTGTGTATTCTGTCTTGATATTGTAAGTCACATTTTATTTGTTAACTTAGTTGACACTTTTCTCCAAAGCAACTTACATCATTAAGGTACTTACAACTATTTACCCATTTATACAGCAAGGTCATTTTACTGGAGCAATTTAGGTTAAGTACCTTACTCAAGGGGGGCGTGGTGGCGCAGTGGGTTGGACCGGGTCCTGCTCTCCAGTGGGTCTGGGGTTCGAGTCCCGCTTGGGGTGCCTTGCGATGGACTGGCGTCCCGTCCTGGGTGTGTCCCCTCCCCCTCCGGCCTTACGCCCTGTGTTGCCGGGTAGGCTCCGGTTCCCTGTGACCCCCGTATGGGACAAGCGGTTCTGAAAATGTGTGTGTACCTTACTCAAGAGTACCACAGCTGGAGGTGAGACATGAACCTACAACCTTGGGTGCCAAAGGCAGCAGCTCTAACCACTGTACTACCAGCACGGAGCTTTGATACTTTAAGCATTAAAATTTCATTGATGTGCTGACCCTACCAACAAAACACTAACAGTCGGCTTTACATTTTGCTCAGAGCGGCAAGGTTTTTACATCGCTCAGCCTTCTCTTTCATATCCATCTCACAGCAGGATGGTTTCCCACCAGAACAGCTTTTCGAAGGTTTGCGTAGCACTAAACGAAGGTATATCTCCCAAGGGTTATACTGCGTTTTGAAGCACACTCTCTGTGTTATATTCCAGGTGCCGTATCATGGTGCTGTGACCCTCCATCACTCTTCTCCATGCTCTGTCTTGCAGAGACGGGGAGCCTGGTAGCCACGCGGTGACGGCAGAGTTCAACCTGGGCTGGCCTCAGGTCCTCTCCAGCAGCTACGGTGTGGCCCTGGCCTGGGTGGATGCCAGGGATGGGGCTCTCAGGGGTCAGAGGTCAACTCGCCATGATGCCAGGAAGCTGGGCTCCCTAAAAGTCAAGGAACAGCTCAGTTTTGTGGAGTGAGTCTTCCCCTGCTGTTATCACATTCATATTTATTTGTGTATCTGGTTCCCTTGTCTATAAATTTGTCGCTGTTAAAGAAAGGCTGTGGCTCAGATGCAAATAGTGTTTGGAAGCAACAGGTAAAAGGCGATCAGTAAGGAGGAGCTGGTGCTCTTTATTTTGGAATATTCTTTATATTGGAATAATCTTTGTTTTGGAATAATCTGTTTCTCAAGACCATCTGGAGCTACTGCAGCTGAAATGACACTGATATTAGGGACTCGGGGTGTATTCGCTAAATCCTGGGTATTGTGGTGCACTGTATATGTAGGTTTCCCCCCAATAATTCTTATTTAATAATGCTCAATCACAGAGACAAATAAACTCTAAAAGTGACCGAGTCAGCTGCAGGCTCGCTGCAATAATTTGTTTCAGTCACTTTCTGTTTATTGAACAATAGAGGCAATTATTAGCGAATGTTTTTTTTCTTCCTTAAATGAATGAATAATGCAGCGGTTGTTTTTCAGTTGACGTTATTACAGTGATTACTTACTTAATGGTTTCAGCCTTTTAAAAAATTGACTACGGGATTGATTAATCAAAATGAGATTCAGTAATCATTTATTCCAATTAAGTTTGAGGGAAGAACAGATAAATGAGACATACTGAGGCAAATGAACCTGTTTCTGTAAAATATCAAACATTCATTTTGACACGGGCGATGAAGTATGAAGTATATTTACTTCTCTTCTAACACACTTGGTTTTGAACAGCACTATTAATTCAGTCAACCACTAAACCATAGCCAATTAATTAAGAGCTCAGCTGACAGATAAAGAGCATACACAGGGGCTTTGCAGGGCCACGGTTCAAACCACTGGGGTAGGGAAGTATCCAGAAACCTTTGTTAACATTTTTTTTTTTTGCTAATTTCTTTGACACCATAACCGGAGTTCCACTCCTAGGCTGACACGCTTAATAGAAAACATGGTTTTCACTGACGTAATCGTTACTCTTTCCATACTAAACTATAACAAAAAGTAATATTGTTGCTAATAACCCGTCTTTTTCTTGTTCGGTGGTTTTTAAAATTCAGCAAAGAGTGATGAAGCAATCTTCCAGATGTCAGTTCTCTTGGAAGTAAAATGCAGGATCCATTAAGCACTAAAGCCCTGAATAAAGACAAAAGTAGTTCAAAATCTACTGCATCTCATAACGTGTGCAATCTGTGAGCACGGTTGAAGACGAGGCCGCCCCGGCGTCAGGGAGATCTAATGGACCGTTTCCGCTCGCCTCTGCAGATGGCTGACGCAGCTGCCTTTCATTGACCACAGACGGATCGCCCTGTATGGGAAGGTAACTCTGCTGCACCCGTAGATAACGGTAGTGCCATAGCATTGTGTAGAGAGAGTCTGCAGGCCCCACACGCTGAGGCTAGATGGACGTGGGGCCCCCTGTTTGGGAGGACGATCAACACAATTTTTTCATCGATTAACAACAGAAGAGAACCGGATCATAGCAACACAGACATGGGAGCAGAATGCCGTGAAATTGCAAAGACATGCAGATGTATGAGGGCAAAAGCTCACAGTATTTAAGAGGGATGATCATGTAGCAAAAGCAGCACAATGGTGCAGTAGGTAGTGCTTCCGCCTCACAGCATCTGGGCAGTTTTGGTGTTGGTTTGAGTCTCGCTCAGTCTTTGTGGACCTTTCAAGTTCCCCCCATGTCTGTGTGGGTTTCCTGTAGGTGTGATGGTCCCCCCCCCCCCACAATGCAAAGACATGCAATTCAGGTGGATTGGTGACACTTACATTGCCCATAGTGTGTGAATTGGTGAGTCAATGTGTGTGTATGGCTACCCTTTGATGGACTGGCGTACTGTCCAGGGTGTCGCCCACATGCTTGTGCCCAGTGGTTTTGAGATAAGATAACAAAAGTGAGTGGTTGTTAACACTAAATTTCAAAAAAGATGACCAGAGAAGACCGAAAAGATGACCATTCCAAAATTTGTTAGGATTATCATGCTGTTCAAATGTTAACTTTTCTAGCAGAATAGGGTTTGAAACAGAAGTTAACCAAATATTCACAGAGGGACCTTCATGTGTAGACCATAGCGATTACAAACATTTCTTTGCCAGATGCATGAGTAATCAGCCTACGTTCCATATCTTCAGTAAAAACAGAATTTGTATTGTAGTTTAAGAGGATTATAGAGGAGGCCCAATCAAGGTTTTCGGTGAAACGTAGTAGAGTGAACACTTTTCCTGTAAGCTTGTACAGAGCCATGAAAAACTATCTGCTCTGATTTCCTCTATAACTGAAAAATTTTGAACCCAGTGTTTTTAGGTCTTCAACAAAAATTTTACATTAGGTAAAGAGCACCTGATTGAAAAAACACCTTTAATTTATTTATTACATTTATTAAATCATGGTATGGCCAGGTGTCATTATGTAGAAAAGTAATTTCCCCTAGTTAAACTAACCCAACTATCCATCGTCAATAACTGCTTGTCCTAAGCCTTACCCAGCAACACAGGGTGCAAGGCTGAAGGGGAAGGGGACACACCTAAGGCAGGACACCAGTCCATTGCAGGGCACCCCAAGCAGGGCTTGAACCCCAGAGCCACCACACAGCAGGTATTGGTTGAACCTGCTGTGCCACCATGCCCCCCAATAAAAAAAGTTTTAACAAAAATGTTATTTGTTCACTGGGTTGCCCTGTATCTAATATTAGATTTTGTTTGAAGACCTGAAAACGTTCAGTGTCATTAACTTGTAATAACAGAGGAAACCATGAAGGGGACAAATACTTTTGCACGCTATTGTATCCCTATCACATTTCCAGAATAAATGCATAAAAAGTTCTAGGAGCAGTGTTAAAATGGAAACACAGCTGAGATGTCCCTGGAAGTATCTGGCACTTTATTTCTGTCCCCCATAACAGGCATTTGGTGGCTATTTAACGCTGAAGATGCTCGCTGCAACGGACAAACTGTTCAAGTGTGCGGCTGTGATGGCCCCCATAACGGATTTCAAACTGTACAGTAAGTGTACCGCCATCCCCCCCTCACTCCACCACCACTGCATCCGCTACACAGCCAACCTTAAAAGAGCGCCATAAGGCGGTCAGTCACAGCTGCCGCCATCATATCTGACCGGCCATGCTGTGTGCACAGGTGCTGCTTTCTCAGAGAGGTACCTTGGCCTGCCTTCCAAAGAAGAGAGCTCTTACACGGTGAGCGTGACTGCGGCCCATGTGTGGACCACACCGACACACAATAAAGCGCTTGTCCATCTTAAAGAACCGGTTCAACCATCAAGTCATTGCTTTGCTTCTTTTATCAGGATACGTTGAACTGATGGTTTTGTATGGCTGATATCCTCACGCTGACTAGTACCCGAACCCTCAACTATTCCCATGAAGTTGAATTTGACTCATTGTGACCATTCACACGGATTGCCTTCTTCCACACGTTACGGACACAGGGAGAACACATAAACTCTACACACCCTGAGCTGGATTCAAACCTATGTCAAACGTGCATCTCAGGAGCTGTGAGGTACTAGTGTTATCTGCCTCACTACACAAGACTTCGTGATTATAAATTTCTATCAAATCAGAAGACTTCAAGGGGGCTAAGTAAAACTCAGGTATGATGGCACAATAGGTAGCACTGGTGCCTCACAGCTCTTGAGCTGCTCATTTGGGCTTGGGTTTGATCCTCCCTCAGGGTGCACAGAGTTGTCATGCTCTCCCGATGTTTGCAACCCTAAGATGTGAGAAAGAAGGCAATGGTAAAACACCTCTGCATCCTCCCTTACAATGAACACCATTCAAATCAACTTGGTGTCACTTACTCTACTCTACATTCACATGGATGTAGGCTTGTGTCAGTAACCAGGCTGAGATCTCTGTGGGCATAAGCAGTGTCATAGATGATCTGCAAGTGGAAGAACTCAGGGTATGTCTGTTGTGCTGCATCTCAGGCAGCATCGGTACTGGAAGATGTCCACAAGCTGAAAGATGAGCGCTTCCTCATCCTACATGGAACTTCAGATGGTGAGATCCTCCCCAGTGCATCACCTGCTACCGAGTAGTTATAGTCTATCCCACACTAAAGAGGAAGATGTCTCTGGAATGTCTTAAATAATAACCACAAAGTTACAGTATAAATGTATAACTCATCATTTTGTGAGCATTGTCACAGCTATTATCTGGTGTGCTTTGTCTTCAGTGAAGAATATATGGCTTTACATTCAGGCTTTCTCCGTTAAAGGCGAACATGCCTCTGATTTTTGACTAAAGATTTCCAACATAACTCACATAAATGTAAAAGCAGTTCATGTGGGGCAGCAGGTGGCATAGTGGCCAGACCCGGTGCCTTCACTTAAAGCACCCAGGTTCAGATCCCAGCTCCTGCTGTAGTACCCTTGATCAAGCCTCTTACCCAGAGTTGATACAGGAAAAATTGCCTATATATTACTGTATGAATGGGAAAATCACTACAATAAGTAAGTTGCTTTGAAGAAAAGCATCAAATGAATAATGTAAATTAAACAATGTAAATTAAAGTCCTCTCACCCTTCATTCCCGCGTCAGCGCGGGTACACTTCCAGCACAGTGCCGAGCTGCTGAGTCGCCTAGTGAAGGTGGAGGCCAACTACACCCTCCAGCTGTACCCAGATGAGGGACACAGCCTAAGGGCTGAGAGAAGCCAGCAGCACTTCCATCGCACACTGAGCCAGTTCCTCCAGACTTGCCTCATTCAGGCACCCTACCAGGAGCCAGCAGAGGACCAGGAGGATGACTATTGAGGCCCCTGGCTCAAGCACGCCCGCCACTGGCCAATGGGAAGAATGGCCAGAACCCCTCTCTCATTTTGAGCATTGACCCTGCATCTCTGTGTTCCCGTGTCAGTGTTCAGCACTACAAGTACAAAAATGCCCTGAGCCGTGTCGATTTATTCCAGGCCCGTGCAAGCTTCGTGACTCTCCGATTTGTGATTGCCGACTGTCTCGCCGGAGATTTTCGTTAGGACTTCTTCTTCAATGCGCTGACCGTGAAGCTTCGCACAGTGAAAAATTGGCCAAGTGTCAGGCAGCAGCACATGGAGGCCTTTAGAAATCCCATTTGATTCTTGCCGAACGTTTAACGGGAGGCGATCCTTTCGGTTATTAAATACACCAGAGACTGAGCGAGACGGCTTTAGAAAAAGAGAGCTAGTTGAGCGAATGTCTGACCTGTGGTGAATGAGAAGAGCAGCGGTACCCTGATGAACGCAGGAATGTAGGTTTTTAGGCTGCAGGGAGTCAGTCTGCATCGAGCACTAAATTCTGTCGTTTCCTCAATGATAAGCAGCGACGAGCCTCTTTCACAGGATTATTCTTCTTGCAAATTTGTGTTCTTGACCCCTGAGGGTGTCTACTTCTACATTTTGTCACCTGACACCTTTCTCTCCAGGGCTCTGCCTGAGGCAGGCAGTGGATTGTGGAACCGTCTGACTGTTGGCAGAGTTTTAACCGAGGCATAAATGTTAAATGTGGTATAGTATGTCTCCCTGAAGGAAAACACAGTTTAAGGGTATATCGAATTTATTAACAACATTCCTAAGAAGCTGTATTTCAAAGAAACCCAGCAATAAAATACTGCCTACTACTGACATTTAAGATAACCGGCAAAATTATGCCGTTTCTCTAGCTTTTCCCGCTTTTACCCCATTCTTTTTTGATCGGTTGTGCCTGTTCACTCTTGCTCGGTATGCCACACTCTGGGCATTCTTATTGCCAACTTGGAATGCTGTGCTCGGAAAAAAGAATACAATATGAATACGGTGATGATGATGATTAAAAGAAAGACTACACGTTCCGGTGTGATAGATACCACATCCGTATCTCCACTTTTACCACACAGACAATGAAGCCTCTTCGGTTCCCACCCGAGCCACGCTAACATGGTGACATGCATGTTGTTTGTTTCAATGGAATGCCCGTCAGTCTTGTTTTATTGCACATGTCCTTTTTCTATTTTTTCATCAAGAAAGGTATGATCAGAATGATTGAATCCTAATAAAGTAGTTATAGTCTTTGATTTATATCAGTGTTGTGTTGTTTTTTGCTCTGGATAAACCATAGCCATCTTTTTTTTCTTTTTTTTTCTTTTTTTTTAACTGAGATCAGATATTTCCTTCCTAATCTAAAAAAACACAGTTCTGTCAGTTCACTTTATATAAACAGAAGGTCAGGCTCAGGCCCAATAACACCATTTTTTCTGTCTACAGGCGGTCCTGTAACTCAGCCGAATGTGAATAGGACTTACCGCAGGGTCAGAGCATAATCAGCCTCGTTCCGCCGTGGGGGTGTGTGGGGAGGAGGGGGAAGTTTATGGGAACCAGCCGTGCATAACCACCTCCTATCAACACATCAGTTGGAGGGACGGTCATCGTGCCACTGGCTGCCATCAGTGAGCGATGGCCTGTTATTGTTGCGTGGCGTTCAGTGCATAAGGGAAGCATGGATGAGACATGCAATGGATAGTAACCTGCACCTGGTATTGTGGGTAAGAGCACAAACATTTTAAGAGCAGTTTTAATCCTGCTGATCTTTTCTGATCATATTTTTATAAAATTCTTACTTATTCTTATCAAATTCAATAGATGTCGACTTTGTACAGGGTGGTGTCACAACTCCTCATAATGACAATGTAAAGCGTGGTCACTCATCTTGTAAAACATGGAGCTGAGCTGATATACACAGCCAAATTTTCCTCTCATGGTTTCACAGCACAGACCATACTTAGCCATTGCAAAGGTCTTCCGGGCAACCTGCTGTGCTCTTAACGCCCAGTTGGAGTGACACAGTGGCACAGCAGGTAGCGCTGGTCCCTCACAGCTCTGCGCCTGTGTTTAGGCGTGATTCTGAATCCGTCTCAGTCTGTGCGGAGTCTGCATGTTCTCCTTGTGTTCATGCTGGTTTCCTCCCACAGTCCAAAGACATGCAGTTCAGATGATTCTGGCGAATGTAAACCACCCGTTGTTTGGTGCTGTGTGTTACTTTGTTGTATAAGTCAGTGAATGATTGTAGGTAGTTAATATGGTAAATGCGGCATTGCTTTTGACAGGGGTAAGTTAACAATAATAAAAAATAACTATCTCAGACCTTTAAAAACACACACAATGTCTGCAACTGTGGCAAACTGGAGCCTAACCTGGTAGCACAGGGTGCAAGGCTGGAGGAGGCACACCCATGACAAGACGCCAGTCTGCTGTAAGGCATCCCAAGCAGGACTCGAACCCCAGGCTTGCTACAGAGCACACCCTGGCCAAACCTGCTGTGCCACTGCATCAGCTGTCTTTAAAGACATTCTCTCAAATTACAACAGTTTACCAAACACACACACTTGCCCTGGCAACACAGGGCATAGGGGGAGGGGACACACCCAGGACAGGACACCAGTCCATCACAAGGCACCCCAAGCAGGACTCAGGACTCAAACCCCAAACCCCCCAGAGGGCAGGCACAGGCCAAGCCCGCTGCGGCACCACCCCCCGCAGAATATATTACAATAAATTTAAAGTTCTATGGTTTCACACATATACATAGCTGACCTACATCTGCTCCACTCTGAGTCCTAACAGTATATATATCCAACATATATCCAAGTAAAATACTTATGTTTTACTGAGTTATTTGTTAAACAAAAAATTGCCATCATCCAGAAGCCTTGCATAGATAAAGTACACATACACACTGGCTGAAGCCACTTGTTCCAAGAAGGGTCATGGAAAGCTGGAGCCTAAGCCAGCAACACAGGGAGTAAGGCTGGAGGGGACGCCAGTTCATCACAAGGCACCCCAAGCAAGACCCAAACCCCAGACCCACCAGGGAACAGGACCCAGGCAAATCCGCTGTGCCACCGCACCCCCATACATAATGCAACCAATGATCTTCACATGTGTAATGACCTCTAGCATTAACAGAGTTTCAGTACAAACTCAGTCACTCCTTCACATATCATCTGGGAGGAGTTCTGGCCCACTGCTCCACACAGAAGTGCCTCATCTTGGTGATGATTTAGGGCAGTTGTCTATGCGTAGCTCTAACTAGGTCCCACGAAAGATCTCATGGGACTGAGTAGGCCTAAACACTGGACACCGGCATTCTAAAGTCCTGATTACTATTTCTTTGATCCATTCGCTCGTAAATTCACTGCTGGGTTTTGGATTATTGGCTTGATGTATGATCCACTTTTAGCTAAGCGTAAGCTTCTGAGCAGATGGTCTCATTTCCTTTCTGAACACACTGTTTTAGAGAGGAATAGTGAACTCAGCGATTGTGGGGCATCCAGCTCTCGCTGCTGTAGTGCAGGTACAAATTATCACCCCACCAGCAGGCTTGACCACTGCTGCTCTTGTTCTTGTACAGATGCACAGTGCTGTGCTTTCAGCAAAGATGAGATCATTTGGATCTCCTCTGTTCAGAGGGCATTGCTTCAGAGATCTTGAGGTTCACTCAGGTGTTTGTAAACCTAAGCCATGCAGCAATGTTCTCTTTGGAGAGAAGGGGTTTTCTCCTGGTTACTAATCTGTGAATTCTGCACTTCTGCGGTGTTGTCTTGATGGAAGAGCTGCAAACTCTTAACACACTGAAGGATGCCTGTAGGAAGGCCTGGAGTCTGGAGGCTCTTTGTCACCTCTGGGAACCTTATACAGGTGGTCCCTAGCTTTCGATGGGGTTACGTTCCGCGAAACCCATTGTAAGTCGAGAATATCATAAGTCAAAAAATGCATTTAATACACCTTTGCGTGACAGACTGGGAGATGCAGATCGCTGCCACTACCCAGCATCCCAAGAGAGTACACACACACACACACACACACACACACACACACACACACACACACATTTTCAGAACCACTTGTCCCTTATGGGGTCACAGGGAACCGGAGCCTACCTGGCAACACAGGGCGTAAGGCCGGAGGGGGAAGGGGACACACCCAGGACGGGACGCCAGTCCGCCACAAGGCACCCCAAGCGGGACTTGAACCCCAGACCCACCGGAGAGCAGGACTGCGGTCCAACCCACTGCGCCATCGCACCCTCCCCCAAGAGAGTATTGCACAGTATATCGCTTGCCCAGGAAAAAAGCGAAATTCTGAATTTGAAGTACGGTTTCTATTGAATGTCTATCGCCAGCTTACCATCGTAAAGTTGAAAAAATCATAAGTCAAACCACTGTAAATTGGAGACCACCTGTATAGGCCAGTCCTGGGATTAATTCATTGTTTGCACCCCTAGATAGACTGGCAATCATCTTGAATCTTTGCCAGTTCTTACTTATCTTTCTTAGGATGGAATGATGGAATTTATATTGCTTGAAAATAGCTCTACAGCCCTTCCTAGATGACTGGGTAGAAAAAAATACACAGTAAGTACTTGCACACATGAAAAGACTCTCAATGACATCAAGAGTTACCATGTGACTTACCCGGGACGTGTTCGCAAAAACCTCAACACTTCACATCAAACTGACAAATTTCTGGTTTTATATACATACGGAAAGAACTTTCTGCGGATCAAATATTGGACACATCTTTCAGAGCATGAATCCATCCATTATCAATAACCACTTCTCTTTAGTGTAGGATTGGGCCCGTCTGGGGTCTCTTCCAGAAACGTAGGATGTGAAGCAAGGTACACCCTGGACGAGACACCAGTTCATTAGAGGGCAGTTGTACTTACTAACCACCCATCAGAGTCTTCATGGATGACTTCACAGTGACTACATCATCTGTTTCAGGATATAGGTGGATTTTGCAGAGGCTTATCACATGGTCTAGGATGAGTTTTAAGCCTGCAAAGTCCTGACCACTGGTGTTAAAGAAGAGAAAGTTTAATGATAAATTCTGCTTTACCTTTGGGAATACATTGATTCCATTTATTTTGGAGAAGGCAGTGAAGAGTTTAGGCAAGTGGTTTGAGAACAGCTTGAAGGATACAGTATAGTGGTAGGTTGAAGGGATGGCTAAGAGCAGTGGATAAGTAAAGGTCTGCCAGGTAAGTTTCAAACATCGGTACATCACTACTGCTTCCTGCCAGAAGTCCTCTGGCATCTTCTGGTTTATAAAGTCCCACTATCGACAGTTGTGGCATCTGAGAGGAAAATAAACTGTTAGAGGTTGAGGAACTGCCACGGTTGAGGGATTTAAGTGATCTTAGGGTTGCTGGAGCAGGTATCAAGGTGAAGACAGGAAGAAAGTGACGCATGTTGCCTGTGGTCAGGCATTGCCCCAGCTTCGACACAGTGTGGAAGCTGACACAGTGGCTTCTGGAAGAGCAAGTTTGGGCAGCATTCCTTTGAAATGAAACAAAAAGGTCCAAGTGAAGGAGAGGTTTGAGCAAATACAGCAGGTGATGCATTCATGAATGGGCGACGAACAGATAGCATGAATAGTAGGGATGGAGCACAGAGCAGAGAAAAAGTGGGGATATGTGGAAGTGCTCTGAAGGGCAAAGCACCATAGTATTTAATTCTTGAACCAGGCAGCTTATGATATGCTTTCTGGTCCATCCAACCTGTACAACTGAAGAAAAGTAGGTTCTCCATCATGCCCATTATGTTTAAAGAGAACACCAATGGAGTATGACCTAAGCAGGTAATTGAGAGCTGATTTCCTGGCACCAAGACCAGCATCTCAAGGTGGCGGCAAAGTCTATCAGTGTGGTGATAGCATACAGTAGAACATGTCGAGTGGCAAAGCAGGTCATAACATTGTCAAGGAGGAAGACCATGAGAGTTGTTAATGAGGCTGCAGAGAGAAAATCAAGATGGCTCTGGACTAGGAGCAATGGTTCAAAGTAACACTATTTGGGCACAGGCCAAGGCTTGATCAACCTCGTTCTGGTCGCCTGGGGGAGTGTTTCTGACGTTGAAAGACCGAAAAGGCCCTAGACCCCCCATGACCCCTGACCCTATCACTTATTTTATGTCCAGGTGCATCGCAATGTGTGATACGAATTCACTCATGCACAAAGGGCAACTGAGAGTCTCCAGTTCCTGTTTCGGAGCAGCTTCTTCCAATGACTTTTGTAACTGTTGTGGAAGTAGTAGGAGGGAGTGCTTTCTTCTTCACCAAACTGTGGACTGCTGAATGCATTTTTTAATCCTCTGAGCTGTACATTGCATTAGAGAAAAGTCAGAATGCCAAACTGAAATTTACAACAGATTTTTCTAACACACCTGATCAAGCTGGATATTAACAAAGAAAGCACATATGAGAAATACGCTGATAGAGAAATATTTAATATAACTTGGGGGTAATCGTAGGTTTGTTATGAGCTTCCAAAGGTCTCTGACCTGCTTTTCAGTCATCTCTCTGCAAGAGAGTGACACTACATACTTTAAAAGGTGTTAGAGGATTACTACCATAACACCTTCAGTCATCTGTGTTCAGAAAAAGTTACACAAATAAAGCACAGATGATGACTGATGGCAATGTTTCCATGCTGTCACAAGCTGCATTAAGTGTGAGAACCGTAGAACCACAGACACCTGACAATGGCATATTGCTAATATGATGTGCTATGTCATATTTTCCAGAGGTGTGGAATAGCCTATAAACTCAGAATATGAAGATATATTACTAGGTTTAAAGTAAAGGAAACGTAATAAAAGTGATAGTTACATAGAAATGTAAGAAAATTTGAAATTTGCAATTTTGTGGCAAACATTTGTGATTGGTGATGTAAAGGAGTGCTTCACATTTTTCCTTGTTTGTGAACTAGGGTCACAACTGACCAGTAATTGTGCTGTAATTGATAACTGGTAATTGTGCTGTAATTGATGGCCGGTAATTGTGCTATAATTGTTGGGTGGTAGTTGTGTTGTAATTGTTGAGCAATAATTCAATTTATTTTTTATTTTATAGAGCGCTCTTCTCATTTTCTTTTCACCTTCTAAATGTGCTGTAATTGTTCAGTGGTAATTAAATTTATTTTTTATTTTATAGAGCGCTCTTCTCATTTTCTTCTCATCTTCTAATTGTGCTGTAATTGTTATACGGTAACTTTGTCAGTTTGCTGTGTTAATGAAGTGTCAACAGGGACCTCATAAGGAGAACTGAAGTATTGCAAGTTTAAAAACCTTTTTGAGTCACGTGCTTTGGAGAGAACGTTGATCCTTTTCTTCAGATTTTAATTGTAACAATAGGAACTACTGTTATATATGCTGTTCCAGCAAGTACCAGTTGTAGAGAGTGCACCGGGAAAAAAGGTAGCCATTCAATGTGAGTGTATAAGTGCAATGTTCTAAGTTTATTAAACAGTCATTTTAGAACTGGGATTGTCGGTCTTTATTAAGAAGAAGAGCTAGAATAAAACACAATTGCAAGGTCATGTACACTTGGGGAACAAGAAAACGTTTCCTATTACAAATTTTCTTGAAGCAAATGCATGCCATGCAATTTATAGTGGGCTCAATTTGTTCCCGAAAATCGAAAACGAAGGAATTTGCACGATCTGCCCATGCTCATTTGTTTCCTCCGGAAGCTCCGGTTTCCTCCCACACTCCACACAAGTGTGTTTCAGTTGCGCTTATTGTGTGAATGAGTATTCGTGGACTAAATTGTTCTGTTGTGTACTGAGCTGAATGATTGCAGGGAGTTTCGTGTGGTGTATCTAGCACTGCAAAGTGTCAGCTAGGTGTGTGAGAAGAATATAAGTGTGAGTTGGAATCAATCATTCAATGATCTTTCATTATTGCAATTAAGAGCTGAAAATTGCTTTATAACTCTAACCAATACATTTCTTCCTTAGTGTTTCAAGAAGCTGGTTTTAAATGTACTGTATAACAGAAATGATTATTACGTAACAGAGAAATTTTTGCACTAATTATTATTATTGTGAGCGCACATGATTGGAACATTTACAAGTTTCATTTGGCTAACGCTTTTCCCCAAAGCGATTTATAGTGTGAATGTACTTACTTATTTCTCCATATACGGCTGGGTAATTTTACTGGAGCAATTTGGGGTAATTATTTTGCTCAAAGGTACGAGAGGCTGGAGGTAGAACTTGAACCTGCGACCTTTGGAGCTGAAGAAGGAGCTCTAGCCACTACACTCCCTGCTGAACACAATTCTGCTCATTAATTGTAAGACATCATTTATAATAAAAGAAAGATAAATAAAAATATACAAATTCATTTGTAATTGCATTGCCTGTCAAAAGAATTCTGTGCATTTTATCGCTTCAAGTTTTAAGTAAGGCTTTCTTTCTGTACTCTTTTGGTCCTTACTTTTTCAACACATTTTTGCGCGTTCTTCAGTTTTTTTTTTTTTTGTTTTAGGCGCTCATATTATTATAGGTGATGTTTGTCAGCAGGCACAGGTTTCGAGAAATATTTATGAAAAAATTTTCTTACGGCTTCATAAAATTTGGAGGTGATACATGAATTATGAGACACTTCCATTCGTGACGTAGTAATTATTATTTTAAAAATAAATAAATCCTTCATTTCTTTATTTAACTGTCAGTGTTTCTTTATTCCAGCAGTTCAGTGTGCATTGAGATTAACTGATCACTTACAGATAAAGGATCTCTGACAATGTCGAAAATTCCGTTTGCAACGCAGACACACTCACGCACTACCACTTTCACAGCCTACGCAAACTTTCATAGATTATTATTCTTTCAAGATCAATAGGAGTGTACTAATACAGATTGATTTGCCAGTAACCGCCTGCACACAAAAACAAACGATTAAAATAAAAAATATTCACATAATTGCCCATTTTATTGTTTAAAACATGACTGCATTCAGTGCTTTATTTTAAAGCATACCTGCCTGATTTATAATTTAGAGAAAAAATGTTTTGACTTTTATTTATTTCAGGCAGTTGTACGGGCGTCGGCGCAATCTGTTTATCGATGACCATTAGGACCCCACAGTAACCAATCGTTTTGCGGGATACACAGGGCTGTATCCAGTCAGTATCCTTCATGGAATCGTGTGGCGAATCGCATGCCCGGTTGGCGTCACGTCTTCTGAGGCCCCGTCCAATCCGAATCGCCTGTACGTGCGGCCCCCAGTCCCTTTTTCAACCTTCACTAGCGCTACCGACTGAGGAGGGGCACCTTCGCTGAGTTTCGTGGTGCGCTGGAAGCGGCATTAATAGCGAGTAAAGAAGAGAAATAACATACATTCGAACAGAGACGCTATGTCCCTTCTAACAGTCAGTCGGCTGACGCCCAGACTTCTCGGCCCGAAGGTAAGGCGAGGTATATCGCGGGAGAGCCGGGTTGTCTTGAGTCAGTGTTGTTCTCTCGTGTTGTAGTCTGACTCTGAGCTCGGCCGGCACAGGACAGGTTCGCGCGGGTCCTTGGCTCGGCTGTGTGTGGTGCTCCAGACCCCGCTGCAGCCGCTCTACACCGCTGTTTCTTTCGCGGTCAAACACACAAAGGGGGAAATCACGGTTTCCCAGGTCGCTGACGCGGCCCGCCCGCCCGCCTGCCTGCCGTCCGTCGTCACCGATTTCGCGTGCTAGCCTACGCTACGGCCATGCGTGCCATCGCATATGGATGGTGGAGTTTGTCAACTGTTGAGACACGGTAGCTGTGACATCATGTTCGCGACGCTCTGCGAGGCTCTCTCTTTCATTTCTTCAGACAGTTCTGTTCAGTTGTGTTCTGCTAAAACTCCTGTTTGAAATGTTGTATGTGATTGATTCATGATTTGATTTTATGAGGTATGCCGCTGGGGGTGGTGATGTGTGATCATGTAGACCTGCTGAGTGTCTCAGTCCTATCTGGTCTTTCAGATCATGTCCACAGTGTGGTACCGAATGTCTGTGTTATAACTACTCGAAATCCACCACTTCTTATCAGGCCGGATGTCTGATCAGTTTACCCATGTACCAGAGCAAATACCCCAAGTGTAGTTAAACTGCCACTGATCATTTGCAAATAACTGAACAACGAGCCTTGATGGGTCACACAGTAAACACCTCTCTGTTACAGAATTCATCTGAATACACAAACACACACACACAAGGGGTTAGTGGGGCTCGATGGCATTTGTCTCAATCCGATAGGTACTGTAGTCAAAGCTGAAATAGACAAAAACTTTCATTAAAGGAATGGGAAGCGTGAATTTGCCACCATTCAGATGTCTCAGTAAGATTTCAGTTAAAAATTCACATTTGTAGCTCAGCATCCAGTCTGAAATTATTGGACAGCATGGTTGTGAAGTTTACAACTCTCATGTTTATTATTCTTAAGCCCGGCAACACAGGGCGTAAGGCCAGATGGGGAGGGGAAACACCCAGGACGGGACGCCAGTCCGTCACAAGGCACCCCAAGTGGGACTCGAACCCCAGACCCACCGGAGAGCAGGACCCGTGGTTCTGAAAATGTGTGTGTGTGTGTGTGTGTTGTTAAACCCTAAAATTAAGTAGAAATTTTGTCTTAAATAAAATTGACACTAAAGAAGAGAAATAACATGGGTTTGAACAGTCACTATATACCTTCTGACAATCATACTTAATAGTGTACTGTAAAATTATCATCCAGTGCTATGCATATGTGCATGCATATACGTATATAATTCTGTAGTTCCTGAAATGTGTTTGTCTCCACAAATGGTGCATACTGAAGGGATGTTGATCAAATCTTATCTGGAAATTGCTGCTCTGCTCTTTGTCTAGAGGACTATAGTTGACAGCTGTTTCCTGTGCTTTCAATTCATTCAATTGTCTTGAGCTTTTATGTTTCATATGAAACTGCGGTCTCAGAAGTATACCATGGTATACAAGACATCAGATTTGGAAATGCCTAGTTAACAATGAACATTTTCAATGCTTGGAATAATAGAAAAATTGTTACAAACCCTTCTTTCTGTGCACAGTAATAACTTAATTGTGCAAGAAACTTTTTTTTTTTTGTATAGTGAAGTGTGTGTATATTTTTTTTGATGTTTTTTGTATATAAAGGGATCGGTGTTTTTTTTTTTTTTTTTGAAGAATTGGCAGAATTCAGTTGTCAATGCTAGTGTGCTTTCTTGTAAACTGAAATGAGGTGGGGACATGCGGAGAATGCGGTTCCTTGAGAAGCCGCTCATTTGTGCTTTCTCTACGCCAGTGTTGTAACATTAAAAACTGAGACAAAGGTATGAAACCAAACATCGCTACTGGTTTGTCCATTTGGCATTTTTAATGTTTTTCCTGTTTTGTAGCTGTCACAGCATTTTCATTTTTCTTGAGGCAGGAAGGTTTTCTGATGAGCGGTCTTCATTGGGTGATCTCAGGTGCGTCATGCTGGATCTGGAGCACCGGGTGAAACGTTCAAGGCCGAGGTCATCTTGGCCAGACTGGCTTGGGGCTTGGGCTGTCACCCTGAATATTTGCCAGGTGCTCCAGTAATCTGGTCACTGTGCCTTTGACTTTCTGACTTTCCTGGTTTTAACCCACTTCCCCCCTCATGTGTTTAGCGACCATGTTCATTGCAGGGTCATGGCCTTGACCAAGCCAGTCTTCTATTGGAGAACAGAGTGGTGCCTGTTGATGCTGCATTTTATAACCATGATTGTAAGTCTCTTGATAAGTGTGTATTCAAAAGAGATAAATAGGGTTTAAGGGTTATTTTTATTGCTGTTTAGGTTTCCAGATTGCCCCCATTTGACACACTTCCCAATTCAGTATTGTTCAGCCGTTTGTGTATCAATCAAAGTTTAACAGACGTTTGCATAATTGTACGATTCCAGTCATTTTCATGTGTTCGTAATGGAACTAAGGCAATTCTCCCTCTGGTCTTGTGATCCGCTGTCTTTTCTAATGTTACTGGAACATGTAACTGAGTGATTCAGTGGTGGTCCTGCTATCGCTGAACAACGAATGTTGGAATAATGCACAATCGTTTGTTGTGTTGCAATAAATGGCTCCCAGTGAGACTGCAGCAGCAGTTCCAGATGCTTGCTTGTCATGCCAGAAATGCAGTACTTTAAAGAGTAGAGTGCAGTGTCAAGGATTTCTTTTATTTCTAAGTGAGCTCAGACTTGTTATTCTGTGTGTTTAGCATTCTGGGAGTAAGTGTTGGGCTTCAGGAGTGTGACCAGTAGCAAGAAGTGTCTGCGGTCCCCACAGGAGGCCTGTTGTTGAGTGCTTTCCTAATCCTGGCCTCAGCTTTCCTTGGTGCATGTGCTTTCTCTTTATCCCATCTGTCCTTCTCTGCCTGACTTTCCTGAGTAACCTCTCTGTTCAGCCTTGTTATTTTCAGGAGGGTGCGGCGGCGCAGTGGGTTGGACCGGGTCCTGGTCTCCGGTGGGTCTGGGGTTCTAGTCCCGCTTGGGGTGCCTTGTGGCGGATGGGCGTGCCGTTCTGGGTGCGTCCCCTCCCCTCCAGCCTTACGTCCTGTGTTGCCGGGTTAGGCTCCGGCTTCCTGTGACCCCGTATCGGACAAGTGGTTCAAACTCTGTGTGTGTGTGTGTGTGTGTGTGTGTGTGTGTGTGTGTGTGTGTGTGTGTGTGTGTGTGTGTATTTTAAGAAATATCACTTGTGGTCCTGGTGTCATGTGGGTGTTTTGAGGGGGTCCTCCCAAACTGCAGATTTTTTTTTTTTTTTAAGCCAGTTATGGTGCTCCTGTGCTAGCTCCAAATGAGTTTTGTGGTCGCTCAGTGTGATGGACAGCTGTGTATTTGGTTGCCAGTAGACTGTCGCGTGAGTCACCTCCCAGCCAATGCTGCTGAAGTTCTCAGAAGTGAGATATGTGGAAGTCACACTTCTTTTCTTCTGCAGCAATAAGTGACTGAGGTGGAGATGATTGCTGAGGTTGATGGATGGCCACAGAGCAGAGTTTAATATTTTATTACCCAGTTCGGAGTCCTCAACAAGTGCCCCTTTTCTGAAACTCTGCAGCAGGGCTGAGATTTTATAGATGACTGCTCATGTTTTAGTGCATTTTGTGGAGCTTGGTATCCCGCCACCTTCTGCATGGTGCCATATTTTATGTACTTAACTAGGTTCTCTATGCACTCATGGTGACTGAAGAAGCCCATGGTTGCTCTCGTTGATGTCTTGACCAACCCTTGAGTAAGTTGTCACAGTTGCCTGAGAAGCTGTTGACAATCTTGATTTCCTGTAAAACTTACCAGGCTCATCTGATGTTCGTGGATGCTTCCCCCCCTCTCTCCCCAGAATGCGGCATGTGTCCTTGTGGCCTCCAGAAACGCAAGTTCATCAGCAACAGTAAGTACCTGTCACTGAGACCTTGTCTCTCCATCATTGGAAAATTCAGTGTATCAATTTATTTCACTGCTGTAATTTCATCCTCTACAGAGTTGTTTATTCTAATATCAGTATATTAGAATACAGTATATCAGTATAATATCAGCTTTCTCTGGGCATTAAATTTTATGTGTTGGGATGACCTTTGAACTGCCCTGAACTGTTTTCTTGTATGGTTGACCTTTGAACAACACAGGTTTGAACTGCGCAGGTCCACTTATACACAGGGAAAATTTTTGGAGATTTGCAACAATTTAAAATAACTCGCAGATGAACCACGTAGCCTAGAAATATCGAAAAAATTAAAAAGTTAGGTATGTCATGAATGCATAAAATATATGTAGATACTAGTTCTATTTTATCATGTACTGCTGTAAAAATACAGAAATCTGTTATAAAAAGTTAAAATTTGTTAAAACTTGCACACACAAACTTATAGAGCGTACATAGCACCATTTGCAGTCAAGAGAAATGTAAACAAATGTAAAGATGCAGTATTAAATCATAACTGCATAAAATTAACTGTAGTACATGCTGTACTACTGTAATAGTCTATTGTTTACTACCATAAATTACACACATTTCTTAAGAAAAAATAAAAAGTAAAACTTTATGCACGTACGTAAAATACAGACAATGCGTAGCAGGCTACAAATCCAAAGAAAAAATTGTCTAGTACATTACACAATATGTCATAAATGCATAAAATATTGGCATATTTGATCTATTTTCTCATTAACAAATATTACACAAATCTATTATAATAAGTTACAGTCCACAAAAGAACTGTGATTCTGCATGGTTTCAAGGATGATGCTAATCATCTCCACATGAGCAGTTCATACAGTACTGTAAATGTATTTTCCTTTTGATTTCTTAACATTTTCTTTTCTCTAGCTTACTTTATTGTAAGAATACAGTATATAATACATGTAACGTACCAAATATGTGTTAATCGATTGGCGGGTCAGCGCCCCTAACTCCCGCAGTCAGTTGTGTTACTGTAAATGCTGTTTTGCATTTACTACATGTTGGAGTTCTTTCTGTCTGTCTGTCTGTCTGTTCCGGTCCAGTCCAGATTACTTCTGTTCAATTTTTTTTCTGTTGCAGAACCTAAAGGATGTCCTGTCTGACCTCATACCCAAGGAACAAAGCAGGATCAAGAACTTCAAACAGCAATATGGCAAAACCACAATTGGCCAAGTCACCGTGGACATGGTAAGTGTATGTTTCAGAAGCGCACCTATAGGGTTCTAAACCATACCAGAGGATTCGAACCTGGTTCCAGGGGGTGGATTTATAGAACTCTGTAGTAACATCCTTTTACACCTCTGTTACAGAGAGCTGACACTGGTACAGTGTCAGAGTTGCTAAAGCTTGTGCTTCACACTATTGTGCAAAAATATACAAATTGATTCCTATCTTAGGAACCCCTTGCCTTCATTTAACACAAGTATTATGACTTTCTATTACAGAAAATGTTAAAGGCTGTTATACTGCTTTTTTTTAAAAAAAAAAAAAAAAAAAAACATTTGTAATGGTACTCAACAAAACTTTTGGCTTCCCACTCATAGGGGTGGAATGGACTTTTTTTTGTACACTTTTGATGTATATAAACATAGGACACAGCACCATGTGACATGCATGCGTTATGCCATGAGACAAGCATAAACTTTTTTTTTTTTTAAACACACTAAACAGCTTGCTCAACACAAAGCAGTTCTTCCCTTATTTGAGCTGCTAAGATGTGCCTCAAAATAGTGACATTACTTGCTTGTGCTCTGAATCCTCTGCTGGCATGTTACTAGCTTGCTTATCACATGATGTTAGTGTTATTAATTTGTACATTTTCTGTTTTTGTTTCTCTGAATTTTTTTTTTTTTTTCCTTCCTCCGTCTCCAAGTTAGTTGTCTCCCCTCACAGCATGGCAGTCACACAAGTGCAGTGTGCTTGATGTGAGCTGCCTGTTACTCCACCCTGGTCATTTCTCTTATGTTTCTCAAGGAAACATAAGCTGATTTGCATTTCCTTGGCCTCTTAGCCAAAGGCAACCTGTGCGGCGTGAATGACATATAGGTCTGGTACACAGCCATTTTTGATGCCCACTTGCTGTACTTGTCTTACTGAGATATTCAGGGGGAGAACACCAAATGTATTATTAATTTTTAACATTTAGTACAAATGGTGCAAATAAAGTATACATTGCATGTATGAGCACTTATGCAATATCTTATGTGTAAAGGGGGAAAAATTAGCCAAAGCTAGGTTTTTCATATCTAAGACATTCATAGTTTTGCTTGAAGTTTTTTTTTTTTTTTTTTTTCCCTCCCCTCCAGTAATTGTGAACTCTGTTTTGAGCACTGCTTTTTCCCAGTAAAATTCTGGTATGTATTTATAGAACTTCCACAACACAGCTCACAGAAAGGATCATGTGCCTGACCAGGACCAGAAACTCAGCTGCTGTTTTCTGTTTTACAACTATGAAAAATAGCTCAATACCTCAATTTTAAAATAAAACACTTTTGCAGTGACTGATTGAGTTAAGCTTTCTAACACAGTTGAAGTGAATGTGCTGACCAGGGGAGCTGCTGGTACAATCTCAGTGAGAAGCAGTGATTGGTCATGGTCGCTGAGTTTGATGTGTTTGACAAGTGTGTCTTGCCTGTTGACAGGTGTATGGTGGTATGAGGGGCATGAAGGGCCTGGTGTATGAGACCTCTGTCCTGGATGCTGATGAGGTGAGTCTTCCATACTGTTCCTTCTTTCACTGTAAAGCAGGCACATTTCTGAGAAAAAAAAAAATGTAACTGCATCTGTGTGGTTTTTGAATGTTCAGTGTTGGTTGTAGAATGATGCTAATTGACATGGTTAGATGTCCTAGTCAGTGAGTTGTGCACCACTTTGGGCAGCAACCTGTCTATCTGTAAACGAGTAGATTATTTTAATGTTCAGGGAATCCAAATGGCAGACCACATGTCATAGGTAATCCTCATGAGAGCAACTCTTTCTGGTTCTGCAAATGCTCTGAGCTGAAAGTGCTGAATGTGCCCCAGGAAGAAGTGTGGTGGTTGCTTCTGATGAAATAATCTGCTGTATGACCTCCTTTTAGTGTTTTGTTTGTAAGTGAACAGTGCGGTGTTTTAAGGTATATGATCTAGATTGTCTGGTTTACATTTGTTATTATAATTATTCCTTTGTGCTATCAATCTGTCTATCTTAAGATGCCTTACACAAGTGGAAACTCTTGTAGCAGTTGGTTCTTAATTTTAGTTTGAAATGACTCTTCCTTTTCTCAGTTTCTTGTCCAACTTTCCTGCTTTGTCCTTCACCTTCTCTGCCTTCAGGGAATCCGTTTCCGTGGGTACAGCATTCCAGAATGCCAGAAACTCTTGCCCAAGGCTCCAGGGGGTCATGAGCCAGTGCCTGAGGGCCTGTTTTGGTTGTTGGTGACTGGGCAGGTGCCCACAGAGGAGCAGGTGAGGAGTGATGGGGGAAGGTCCTCCAGGTGGTTAAAGGAAGCACAGTACAGATTTGAAACTGTATTGTAAACACATACAGAAATTATTCTGGGACTGCTTGTTATAAGCAGAAAATAATATGATATGCAGTAAAATATGATGCAAGACAGATTCCTGTCCTTGTACAATAATGTTGCTTTTTGCACAAAATAACAGTGCTGTCATTCATTTTTGTGCAGAGCTTTGATTCAAATGATAGAGTTGTTGGTTTTAGCATACCTAATAGCCCATTCAGTCTGTCTGGCTGATCTCCTAACTGGATTAAGTCTTCGGTTTACCTGGTAGAGAATCCAGTAGTGCTTGAGCAATAGGAAATGGCCCTCTCAGACTCATACATGTACTGTGTTGTGGCCAGTTTTGAAATGCACAGTGCTTATCTTGTGGCTCCAGCATACACTTGTAAAGTATACTGCTTTAATGTGTTGAATGGGTGAAGGGTGGCACATCTGTGGAGAATATTAGTGATATGTATAATAGCTATAGCTGAAATATCACTGGAAACAAGGTGTTGATGGGTAAGGTGGTTCTGCCAAAATCCTCATTGTTACAATAATTATAATTTGTCAGTTATGGTCATTTTGTACTGTTTTCCAGTTTTTCGTGGGAGTGTTCAAACAATTCTTACTGAGCTATGTGTGTGTCTGTCACTCCAGGCGAATTGGCTGTCGAAGGAATGGGCCAAGCGAGCGGCTCTCCCCTCACACGTTGTCACTATGCTGGACAACTTCCCCATGAACTTGCACCCCATGTCCCAGTTCAGCGCTGCTATTACTGCCCTCAACAGTGAGAGCAGCTTTGCACGGGCTTACTCTGAGGGTGTCAGCAAGGGAAAGTACTGGGAGGTGAGCAGACAGACATGATCTTTCATGTGGAGCGTGGACAATTTCCATTTTACTTTCATTAGAGTATTAGGTATTTTTTGATTATAAAATAAATACCCGTTAGCAGCTGGTTTTTCTTGTCATTGCATCACTACAGGTTTGACTAGATAGTACTGACATTTATTCATTAATTTGACACTTTCTCCAAAGTGGCGTAAATGATTAACTAGTAAGTAGAAATATGTTACAGTTCCAAAGCAAAGACATTTTCTGGATTTAAAAAATTCTAGTAATCAAAAAAACAGCACTCTTCCAAAGAACTCATTCAATCACACATACATACCTAGCTTCACACCTGCAATGCTAGATATAGACAGAACTCTCTGCAATCATTCACTCTTCTGTGTAGCATCACACAATATGGGAAACTAGTCATTTCTCACCTCAAATGCATCTTTGGACTCGGAGGAAACCAGAGCTGCTGGAGGAAACCCACACGAACATGCAAACTCCACTCAAACTGAGAAGCTTGTCCAATCGAGCAGCCCAGTTGCTTTGAGGCACTCTCGCAACCCGCTGCCACCTTTTTGCCTGTGCCTACATGTGTCTAGGCTGTCCATTTAGAACAGAAACCCTGTGGATGTGTCACTGCTTTGCTATACAGATGGGCTTTTCAGCTTCTGGAAGTAAGTTCTTATCAACATGCAAACTCCACTCAAACTGAGAGCCTTTGTCTGTAAATTTTCGTTGTGTGACTCGTTTGTCTCTTCAAATTTTACAAAACCACTTTTGCTAAGAGGTGCTCTTTCAGGCTAGCATATCTTTTAGCTTGTCTTTAACTGTGTTTTGTTTGTTGTGAAATTTCTGGTTCTCAGTTCATCTATGAGGACTCCATGGACTTGATCGCTAAGCTGCCATGTGTTGCTGCTAAGATCTACCGCAACCTGTATCGTGAGGGCAGCAGCATCGGAGCCATAGACTCCAGCCTCGACTGGTCCTACAATTTCACCAACATGCTGGGCTACAGTGACCCTCAGTTCACGGAGCTCATGCGCCTCTACCTCACCATTCACAGGTCAGGATGGCACACTGTGGTTCTATTTAGCTGAAGTCTGCACTTCCTGGCTCAGATGGGGCTCTAATGCTCTCATTCAGGATTTTCTGGGTTGAGTGAAAGATTTTCTGTGGTCCTGATTATAGTATTTTGCTCACTGTTTGCTTCGAAATCCAGAAATTTTAAAGTTTCTGAGTTTTAAAAAAAATCACTTGGAGCTCTTCAGTAAGGAGGTATGACATTTGAAACAATGAAGCTCAGTTGGGGCAAAGTCTGTTTTTCTGAATCCATATGTCTCAGTCTTTAGTAACACAGAGATCTCTCATCTCATTCATAGGGCAGGTTCTATGAAAACCTCAGGTACAGTGATAGTAAAAAATGCTCTAAGAAATCTAGTTATTCACAGGGTTTCAGTGTTCTGGAACCCATTCTAAAAACAGGGTGAGCAAAGCGAACATAGTGAGCTTCTCTTTTGGTAACAGTTTTATGGGAAAGCAAGATGTTCAGCAGTTTCTCATGCTGCAGCAACCTGTTTAAGGGTTGGTCAAGACATCACATTGCATTGAAATTTCTTGAAATTTAAAAAAAAAAAAAAATCATGAATGAAATCCTTTTTTTTTGCGTATTCATTGATTCTAGTGACTGAAATGCAAAAGAATAATTCAGTCTTGAATTCACTCTTTTTTTGGATCTATAAAACCAAAATTATCGTAATGTGTCGTCGTGTGGTACATGGAATTTGTACCTCAAGGTACAGTTTAGATCGTAATGTTCGGTTTTGAAGTGGTCTTATGTGAAGCTAGGAAAAGGTGAATATTCAACATCTGTAATTTAAAATCAGCACTGTTTGTTTGCATTGCATGGTTAATTAGTAACATTCATTTAGTCAGTGTAAAATTTGACTTTTCACCTGTCTCCCACTCTAGTGACCACGAGGGCGGAAATGTCAGTGCCCACACCAGTCACCTTGTCGGCAGTGCCCTGTCTGACCCCTACCTCTCCTTTAGTGCTGCCATGAATGGCTTGGCTGGACCTCTGCATGGGTTGGCCAACCAGGTGCGTGGGACACGTTCTCCAGTTCAACTTAACTCTCTGTATTTGCTGCCACTTGTGTGCAGATTTAACCCTTCCTCCACAGATTTGACTCTTGATTCATTGGGTGTGTGTTTTTGTGTGCCCTGTCCTTAACACATCACATATGTGTTCTGCAGGAGGTGCTGGTGTGGCTAACAGCTCTGCAGAAGGAGCTGGGTGGTGAGGTTTCAGATGAAAAGCTGAGAGACTATATCTGGAACACCCTCAAGTCTGGAAGGGTAAGGAGGCAGGGTGCTAGTTTTGAAGGCACCTCATTGTCATCAGCATTGCGTTTGGAGTCCTTATGGTTCTATACTGTGTCTACATGCAGCTCTCTGTTATACTTGTGAAGTATACTTATACAGTATTCTGTGCTCCTAGATTGGGACATGGTTTTAAAATTAGCGTTGACTTAAGCATGTGTAGGACTTAAACATTCTCCTGCCAACTAAGGCGTACTGTCAATATTTAGACAAGAAGGACTCTGAGTATGTGACCCCAGTTAAACAGACAGAGTTGAGAAGGTCCCTGGAATGCCCTTCGTTTTTCTTCTCCTGCCTTTGACAGGTAGTCCCAGGCTACGGACATGCTGTGCTGAGGAAGACGGACCCTCGGTACACTTGCCAGCGCGAATTTGCCCTCGAGCACTTGCCGGACGATCCTTTGTTTAAACTGGTGTCTCAACTGTACAAGATTGTGCCCAACGTGCTGCTGGAGCAAGGCAAGGCCAAAAACCCCTGGCCTAATGTGGATGCCCATAGTGGGGTTCTCTTGCAGGTCAGTCTGCTGTCTCAGCCCCCAAGTCTTGTGTGCTCTCAGCTCTGTACTCTTTTGTATTTTATATTCAGTTCAGTTTTGTGAATTTTTTTTCCTCCCCTCCTCTTTTTCTTCTCTGTTAAATTAAGTGCTGAGAACGATATTTGTAAGTTGAACTGAGGGTGCAGCTTCACAGTGGCTGTTGGTGATATAGCTCAGATTGTAGTTTTAATTTGAGCTTTGCTATAATTGGGAGGTCTGGTAGAGGAAGGGACTTGCTGAATTTGGCTGCTAGAAGTTTTGGAATTCTGCCCCTCCTTTATTAGGTGCTTGCAAGTTACTGGTGTCCACAATTAACAGATGTGTAGCTCCCTCCCGTCAGCACTTAGCCAAAGACATTGTGGGGTTGGCAGGCATTTGCCCAACTGTATTGTAATGAAGTACTCTTGAAATTACAAGAAGCTTACTTGGACTTGTTACACATAAGTGTGTTCTTACCCATGGTTACCCCTATGACAGCTGCACATGGTTTTGTCTTGCCTGTGCTTCTCACCTCTGTACTGACCGCAGGCCTGTTTGTTTTTTGCCTCTCCAGTACTATGGCATGACGGAGATGAACTACTACACGGTGCTGTTTGGCGTCTCCCGGGCCCTGGGTGTCTTGGCACAGCTGATATGGAGCCGTGCACTGGGCTTCCCCTTGGAGCGGCCCAAGTCCATGAGCACGGACGGGCTTATGGCCCTGGTGGGGACAAAGTCAGGCTAGAGAGTAGCTGTGGGAGGATGAGGACAGGGTAGGAAGTGGAAAAGATTAAAAACTACCCTTTGGGACAGGGGATTCAAAGAGTCTGTATGCTTTTTTTTTTTTTTTTTTTTTTTTTAAAGTTATAAAAGGGCCTTCAAGTAGACTTCATTAGGTTACCAAAAAGGAGTGACACATCTAAAATTCTGAAACAAAAACACTGATTTCAGAAGGGGAGAAGGATAGCTTGTGATACCCGCAGACACTCACAGCCCTCAGTTTTTGTCCTTTTTTATTTTTTTTGTACCTCATCCCCTGTAGACTTGAGTTTTAAAACTGACATTTTGTTAACGTCATCGGTATGCTTTGCTGATATAAGAAGTCCTGCATCCCTGGTTTATTTTTCCCCTGAATCTGTGACACCAATGGGCCAACAGCTCCCTGTTGATTGAGGCTATTCTAGGATGTGATCCACTGTTGACCTGACACCCACATCTGTACCTTCCACAGCTGACAGAAAGCACTGAAGAGGAGGCTAGTAGTGAAAACTTCTGTTTGCTTTAGTCTGGGAGCTTATCAATCCCCAAAACATATGCAAACCCTCCTCCCCTACTGAGTTGGGGGGGGGGGGGGGAGGAACTTAGGTAGCTCTTCCTTTTTGAAGCTACAGTAAACATGGGAAATATAGTCCATAACCATAATCTGTTTGCTCTATTTTAGTGAGTTACCCAGTCCTTCACCATTCCTTTACCTTACTGCATTTGTGTTATTTGGTGCTAGAAGTGTTTGCTGAAACATTGATTGTCCAAAAGCCTTGCCAAAGCAAGAACAAAAATGCAAAGAACAAAAAAGTTTGACCAGTCCATGTATCTTGCCCTAGCTTCACTCTGGAAGGTCTCCTCCCTTGTAGCTCATTAAAACACTCCATAGTCAACCATGGCTTTGTTTGTACTCCAAAAGATTCCCCTTGGATCACCAATTAGGCAGAGTTATTTAAGATTAAAAAGTACTGGCCCTTTAAGTAATTTGTGTCTGCTTGACTTTCTGACTTCAATTTCTTGTCCCTGTCCCTTCTGCCAGTTGTTATTCTGGCACCTCTTCATTGAAGAATAACCTATTGGTCATTTCACTGTGTGCAAAATAGTTTTTATGGGGATGCAGAAAGTGTGAGGAAAAGGTGTAGCTAGTATTTTAAATGGTTGTTCAGCTGTAGGTCTTGCAGCTGCTGATAGCTTTAAGTTTATTCATGCAGCCAGGAGAACATGTGTCTGTGACACATTTTGTTTTAGCGTGTGCATGCCTGTCTACGTATGGTCACATCATTGAAAACATCTGCTGTTCCAGAATGAGCACCTGCTTGTAGTTTTTGATTTAGTAGTCATGCATTTGAGTTCGCTCATTAGATCAAAATGTGAGAGGAGCAAAATCCTTCTGTTTTAGAAGTCATGTTTAATTTTGTAGGTTTATGGTTTTATTTATACTTAGAAGTCCTTTTACTTGGAAGGATGTCTTATTGTCTCTAGTGATATTTTGATGGCAAATTTTTGTTAAAGAAGTTTAAGTAATTGAACTTGTTACTGGAGATTTGCTATGTCAGGTCCAAGGAAGGGTCTTTGCTGTGGTAAACCTGAACAAGGTATCTGAGCTCAGTTCACAGTATGATTCTGTGATGGAGTAAAACTGCAGTACAGTCATCTTAGATAAGTGCATCTGCTACAGTAATCGGCAAAGGCCGAGCAGCTCAGTTATTCTAGATGTTCTGGCGCGTAAGGAGGAGGACACATTTGCTTACTCAGCTGTCTGTGTAAATAAATCTGTGGTTGCTAGTAGGAGCTCTGTCTTCCTGGTTGTGGCTCTGCTCCTTGTAAGTGTGTGTCTGAGAGGAGGGGTGAAGCCCCAGCGGACTTCTCCCCAAGCACTCCATTTTGTCAGGCACCGTTGGGGCTGCTCTCCTCCGAGGGCTCACACAGTCTTCATTGGGCATAGCAGTTTGTCCCCAGAGTGCCCCCATCCCCCTTGCTGGTGCATGGGTGGGTGTCTGGATTCTGTGGTGTTATGACCATTGTTACACACCTCAGGTTATTCTGCTTTTAAGAGGAGAGGGACAGGGACACAAAAAAACAAAGATTGAAGTTGGGTTCCTGATACAAATGTAGCTGAATTGGGGTGGGGGGTATCCACAGGAGGATAAAAGTGATACACATGACAAAAATATTAATAAATGTTTTTATTAAGTTTCTCATGGTCTGTTTTTTTCCACCAGTGATTTTCTGTTGTATTTAGTGAGTGGGATAGTATGGTGGGACCACAGGTAGTGTAGAAGCAAAGACCAGCGCTCTTTCCCACCACTATTGTACTGCTTACCTTGAATTTTCCAAGTGCAGGTTGTCTTGAAGAAAAGTGTTAAGTAATGAAACAATAAGATAGAAGAAAAGTGTAAAGTAAGGAAACAATAATAGCGATTGAGTATGGTGACTGAGCATTATCCTTAAGGGTTCTGCTGTTGTGCCATAATTAAATGGCACTTCTCCAGCAAAATAGCCACATCTGTAAACTGATTAAAGCACTTTTGGAGCTGAATAGGCAATGTGGCAAAGAAAAGGTAAAAATGCTGATAATGGTACAATGGTGACCAATAAAGCTGGCTTGATCAGTTTAAGTCAGACTTCATGGAGCAGATGTTTGTATGAGGCAGGCCAGAGTTCAAATGACTAGTGCACAGCTCACCTCTGGTCCACACTTTCCAGGCTAACTAGGTGTGGTCATGGTGATGTTCAGTGAAAGTTGTGTAAAGCATGTGACGCTGCAGGAGTTTTGGTTTCTATTTTTACATGACCTGAAGTATTCCCTGGTGGGTTCTTGAGGATCTCTGAGCAGCTGGGGATGAACATACCCCCTTTTCTCACAAGTGGCCACCATCCAGAGTTCCACAGCAAAGAGGGCTGGAGCTCAGCACCTAGACTACTATAATGGTACTAGATTTAGAGTTAAAGAAGCTAGACGTTTTTCCATTTTCCACTTTCATATGCAAATACTGTGTGAAACTCCCTTTTACCTTTAATTTCTTTTTAAATCCATTTTTACTATTACAGATAATGTGCATTTGTAACATTTCCATTATATGGTTCTAATTATTCCCCAAATGGTATCAGGTGGGCTGGAACAAAATGCATGTAGTACTTATGTAAGGTAAGGTGTAGGAACGTACAGATTACACGTTCCATTTCACCTCCTCATGTTTATAATTAGCTGTTCCAGATGACACCATCCCACTCCAGTTTCTGCGCCCTCACTTGCCCTTTTCAGGAAGCAACGAGGGGCTGTGCACGTCACTGAGCGAGGTGATGCCATGCCTCCACCCCTATGAGATTCCACCACCAGTGCTGAGCCCTCAACACACCCTCTCTGCACCATGACAGTGGGTACCAGTCCACCTTCTCCCCTCAACACTGTGCACTGTACTTCTCCACTTCATCTTCTTGGCAGTGCTCCAGCGGGTCTCGTGGTTAAGCAATTTCTCTGAAACCCAATAATGTTTATTCACTCCCAAGCTGCCTGCTTGGAAACACTGCTGTTCTGGCTATTGGAATGTATACTGCATCACTTAGAGTTGATAATAAAAGCGCACACGTGCACAGACGCACGCAGGCTGAAACTGCTTGTTCCATGCGGGGTCACGGTGAACCGGAGCCTAACCTGGCAACACAGGGCGCAAGACCGGAGGGGGACGGGACACACCCAGGACGGGACGCCAGTCTATTGCAAGGCACCCCAAGCAAGACTTGAACCCCAGACCCACCAGAGAGCGGGACCCGGCAAGCCCAATGCACCACCGTACCAAGGCGCACCCCACGGCCCCACAGTGCAAAACAAATTCTATGGATGTACGTTTCTACGTAGTACCTTTGTTTGTACAACATTTCAGAGAAATGCCATAAAGCAGGGCAAACGAAGGAAGCACAGTTAATATTGCACTGATCAGCAGTTCTAACTGGCACTTACCAGAGTAGACACACTTTCATGAGCATGTTTTTGAAAGAGAAGGTAAAGCATTACTGGATATAAAGTAAAGGACAAAGAATTTCACTTTCTAGGAAGAAGGCACATTTACATTTACTGGACACCCATTTAATCCTTTTATTGGCGCGCACACAAAAATCTACCTTTATTTACCCCTACGGGCCACAGCACTGAATTTTATCAAGCATATTTCAGCATAGTACCGGTAAGAGATTTTCCTGCCACTTTTTCTAGATCAAAACATTGAGGTGTACATTTGCTGCTCAGTAGCTGCATTTGTTCAGCTGCAGTGTTTCTGAATCCACAGAAGACCAACAAGACTATGTACACATACCTCCCATCAGAGGGTAACAACTCGAGTGATTCCTGTGCCTGAGTGTGATAAATGGACGAAAAAGGTATCTTCTGTCAAAGATGGGTTATAAATACACTGCTAATAAGAAACTGTTCAGCCACTCCACAAGTAATCAATATCAAATACAACACTTTTGAAAAGTCATCTAAGGTGCAAATAAAAGGAATCCCCCCATGATTTCTCAGGAATACCACATTTTTAACTTCCCTGATCCATGTGGTGAATTACTAAAAACTGTTTTTACATATAATATGCCAGTTGTTCTAATTAATCAATGAATATTTCCACTAATTCAGAAATCTTCAACTATTAGTATATAGGTAATTTAATCACTTACATACCTTTACTTGTCATACAAACAGGAAAGCTGGGAATTCTTTTATAAAAAATGAAAGTGTGACCAGGTGACACATAAAGCATCAACAAAAGTAAAAGGGCCAGATTTTCATACATATATTAAGGCATTATTTCAGTGTCACTGATTCCATTAGTCTCCAGTTATAAATAGTCACATGTTGTTCACAGTCCTGGAAGTAAGCAACTGAAAGCAGTTTTTTTTTCCTGGCAAACATCCCTTTTTTCAACATCTCACAAAATGGGAAACCTTCCCCGGAGTGACACTGCAGTTTATGCAAGAAGAAAGGTTCCACAGCTGTGGTTAAGGACACTGTTCACTACAGTTTTTAGGTGACTGAAATTCTGTGTCCACACATGGAAAAACACACGGAGTGTGTGGAAACCAGGTGACACTAGGTCCTGTGCAAATAACTTCAGTGACCCAACTAGTAGGAGAGGTAGAAATAAAACCAGCACCGTTGTGGCGATCGATGACTGGAGATCAGTGTCTCAACTCATGATACAGCCACCCACACCTTAAAACAACAAAGTCAACATGCTGTAAAAAATGCTATTTGCACAACCACTAACCAACAAGACACAGTTAAGAAGCTTGTGCAGTTTAGGTGTGTGACATGTTCCAAGTCACACTGATTTACCTCTGAGAATGAAGAGCTGCACTCAAACAGGAAAGAATAGTCCACAAGTAGATGTGATTTATTTCAGTGCCAATAACACTAAGCACCGCACTGTGTTTGCGTGTCTTTGGACCCATTCGTCCTCAACTGAAATTTTAATTAAAAGTGGCCATCAATTAAATGTCACACTTAAAAGCAAAACTGCATTGTAACAGCTGTTTCTTTCATAAATAGATTATAGTTATTGTGTAACAACAAGGAAATCTTCCGTCTAAAACGGCTGTCCAGCCTTTTTGGCTAAGGGCTACAATCATTATTGTGAACGAGTTCAAGGGTGGATCATGTAAGAATGATGTTAAGTAACATACTGAATCTTAAATGTCTAAACTGAAAAAATTGTATTATATTGCACTGTATTTTATTTAGGTGTGGTGTGTGGTCATGTGTGTAACTCCATCACATGATTTAATAGAATTTATAACACTTAGATATAGTACGTAACAACCTGCGTTACTGAGGAGTGTTAAGTTCCGGCGGGAAGAGACGTTTATCGGAAATAGTTGGAAATAGCGGGGCAACTGCCGTGGAGGATGACGGGGATTATAAGCGGGAGTGTGCCTGTTGGACAGTGTGTAAAGGTAAAGAAAAGCTTGAGAAGGGCTAAGCAGGCTGGGAAGGCTCGCTTGAGGTGCAGGTCCTTGAGCACAAGGGTTCTTTGGAACGAGAGCATTATTTTCTTGTATTCGTGCTGAAACCTCTCACTGTGTTCGCGTTCCAGCAAACGTTCATAATGAACACTGTGTGTGCGTCCTTCCTTGCCCCATTCGCACCCAGAGCACATAACGCTACAGTACATTATAATATTACAAATGTTCGTGTAGGCCACGTTACATGAAACAGCAGGCTGCACTTTAGACAACTCAACTCTAATGACCTTAGAGGTGCAGAGCAGACCGCGTGTTCGTCAGGATGGATCCGGGGTGACACCACGAAAAGGTGCATCTACCGCACTTCCCAACTGAACTGCTACACATTCTCTGCCATCAAGCCAAAAGCTACCTGTGTGAAAAATGAGTCCCCATCATTTCAGACTGGAAACATCTCTACCTTAAATTCCTATGAAGTGGAATTGCATTGACTCAGACCAAAACCATGTGTCCTTGCTGTTCAACTCCTTCATCTCACAGAAAAAAAACCTTTTGTGATTAAAGTTTCAGCAGGGTGTGAATAACGAAGAGATCAACGAAGATATTCCCTTAACAAAACCAGAAACATAAGATATGTAACATATACATCACTGAAAACTTACATCACCATCACCGCATAGAATATGTTAAATACATTAAAAATGTATACTTCTCAAATTTGGAACCCCTCTTTTAGTCATGACTACAAAGCAAATAGCGATATAAAATGTATACCTATTCAGCTATTCATCTTTAAAGCAGGTTTGGGACAGTACGGTCATCAAGCAGTACAGTCCTGCATGTCAGCTAAGGGATTCGGAGGGAATGCAGTCCAACCTCTGTCAATCAGAGGCTGAGACCAAAAGGAAAAAAGAGCACAGCCTGTGGTCTAAAGCGCTTCAGCGCAACTCCTTAACTACCAGTTGCTTTAGCAGAGTAATCCTTCAGTCGGGAACAAAGTCGCCTATCTGGGACTCTAAGTGAAAATCACGTATTGGTATAAAATATATAACTATATTCTAATGCTTATACAACTGTCTCTTGAGGACTGATTAACCCCTAGTTTAATGGCTAAGACTAATGCTTTTGTATCCCCTGAAAAAAGCACAAACACACCTCAGTTTATTCACTGGAATATCCAGCAATATGAACTGAAAATATTTTAAGGTATGTATGTTGCTTTGGATAAAGTATCTGCAATGCAGAACCAATATTGTAATTAATGGAATAACCAGTTCCGAATGATTACAGAAGTAAAGGTATTTTCAAAGGGCCAGGTTCCACTGCACCCCCAGTAACTGTGATAAATATTTAGTTCCTGAAACAGGCCCTTGGAACTCCCAGTGCAGTGTTGGACAGCTGCAGTCTAAATGGTCCATCTTCAAGCTTTGAAAATACAGGAGCTGTATTTGTTGGCACTGAAATAAAAGGCAAAGCAGTACTCTTTGGTTAGACCAGTCCATGGGTATAAGACAGGGTGTTCTATATGGCGGGATGAAAGATCACCAACTGAGTCATGTGCCGAGAGGTTTGGATCATGTCTGGTGCACCTCGTGGAACATGAGCTCTCGCGGGATCCGTGTTTCCGGACCATATAGCTCGTAAGCACGTTGCTCAAACGCCACCACCATCTGCTTGACCACCTCATCGAAGAACATGGTGGCCAGCTGGGAATGCAGCAGGGAGCAGAACTCAAAGGAGATCTGGCAGGATATGTAACAAAAAGGCAAGGTCATTCTTAGAGCTCACTCTGGGGGCCTTTTAAAAAAACATAGCCCATAGTGCAGGCAGACAATACTTACAGAGAAGTCAACGGTGCAGGTCCTGTGATGACCAGGGATGCCTGGGCTAAAGCGCCATATTGTTTCCAGGTGATTGAAGAGTTTGCCATCGGTGCACACTGCCTAGAACAAGTACAGCACAATCAAGATGTTGGGAAGCAGTAGACAAAAAGAGGAATACTGACACCCAGGATGCAAACATGTCAAGACTTGCGTATGATACCTTGGCACTTACTTTGACAAGATGAGGACGAACACTAGTGATCATGGATGTGTAACGTTCCACAACTGGTGGGAAGCCCACCTCCAGTTGAGCCCTGGAGTGACCAGGCCTCTTCATGATGGTCTGGGATTTTTTACACCAAGGGACAAAGAGCTTGTAGTCATCAACGTTGGACACCACGTCATACATCTCCTGCATTGAATACCTGAGCAGGTAGGTGCAAACAAGACAGAAATCAGCTTAATTGTCCAATTCGACCGCTGGACTTCACCTCAAGAAAACATTTCACTACAACAGCAACATGTTTCCTTAAAACAACATGCTCTGGACTACAAGCTTGAGAATTCTAACATACAAATTACTGCAAGCAATAAGAGTAACTTGTGACAAGAAATCTGTTCACAGCATAAGGGTATATGCTAGAAAAAAATACCCAAACTCCTCTTACCCCAGTATTCTACGCTCGGAGTACTCTTTCCTCTTGTTGGTAAGGTTAATAAAGCCCCGACTAGAGGTAACTGGGACCATTTTGCAGCTCAGACAGCAAATCATTGTGGGAGTCCTGGTCATCAGAATATGGCATGATGACAAGTATCTGGCAAAGAGCACAAGAACCTGATCAATCTCTGAACCACTGGAAAGACAATAAATCTTCACTTTCTCTCACAGCTGTTGTCTCTTTTGTCACATGCTGAACTGGTTGAACCAGCTGGTTACCATACACTACTTCCCCAAGTTACCGCTGTTCCCCAGATCCCACTCCTGACACCAGTGTAACAACCCACCTCAACTATGTTGTTGGTGGGATTATTATTAAGCAGACAGGACTCCAGGAATGTGGGCTTTATTGTGCTGCAACATGCCTCAACACACGCACTCACCAGCCAAAGTGCAAACACACTGAACAATACAGGGGTCAGCAATAACACAATGAGCAAAAATCCCCTAATGTTTGCCCACTAAACTCTGGACATCACACACATAACTGCAATGGATCATAGGAGAACCACAGCTCAGCTGTTATGTTGCTTTGGAGGACAGCATCTGCTAAATCAACAAATGCTAGAATAAATGTAACACAAAAGACACAAACCTAATCAATTCATTCCCTGTACAAATAATTTAACTGTGAGGTAGTAATCAGAGAAGACAAGAGATGCATCTCGAAATGAACATTTAGCATATCCTTCACCTGTCCTTAGAGAGCACTCTCCGGAGGCTCAGGATTAAGTGCATATTCCAAGTAAAGACACAAAAGCCCTAATGTTTTAAAAAAATCTTTTTTCTTTCGTTTTAAGATCTTTGTTTGTCGTTGGCTATTGAATTTTCTACTTGTGTATATGAATATGCTTTCACATGTTCAGTTTAATAAGTCAGGCAGGTTACATAATTCAGCCATCTTTCCAGGTGCCACATGTTCCCAGGGCTGGCCAAGATGAAGTCTTACATAATCCCTGTCCCCAGGGGAACGATACAAATACGCGGATTAATTCATTGAGTGCTTTACCCAAGGAGCGGAAGCAGTGGTCTGCTTTCGTAGGAAAACTGCACGGTGACCCTGAATGAGGAGCATTTTTAAATAGCTGAACCCTGTGTCACTGAAAGCATTTTCAGACCTCATGACACTGTGCATCATTGGCATTACAGCATGCCTGGACCAGAGGATACGGCACCGCTTATTTGTTCTCAGCTGAAGAGCTGGAAAAAAGTACCGCTTAATACATAATCAGTACCTTATCAGACTGTGAGAAGTCCTGCACATTCTGCACAATGGAAATTTTCACAGAGAGCCTGAGCTCAGCTGGGTCAAGGAACAGAATAAACAGGCACTGTTACTCGTGACCCTTGAACACACTGTCACCTTTTAACCAGGAAAATAAAACACATTCTGTCGTGTTAAGGTAAAAGCCAATTTCACGTATACGGTACTTCTCCTTTACTTTGTACTACTGACACAAAACATTTGCAGCATTTCTGAAGGACTCCCCTTCATACTGTCCTATTGCTCCCCCTCATTTATCACTTTTGGAATCACAGGGACAATGCTCGGTAGATGGTACATGGTTTGGACAGGTGTTCTAAACACCTACATATAACCTTGAGTGGGAAAAAATGCACATTGCATTAAAGATACATTTTGTGTCTCCTTCACAATCATGAGAACACCATTATTAATCAAATAAGACGTGATCAGGTAAAACAGTTTCAAGTTTGCTTTCCAAAGGGTGTATATATATATACACACACACACACACACACACACACACACACACACACACACACTTTCTGAACCGCTTGTCCCATACGGGGTCGTGGGGAACCGGAGCCTAACCCGGCAAATCAGGGTGTAAGGCTGGAGGGGGAGGGGACACACCCAGGACGGGGACACACCCAGGACGGGATGCCAGTCCATCGCAAGGCACCCCAAGTGGGATTCAAACCCCAGACCCACTGGAGAGCAGGACTCGGTCCATCCCACTGCGCCCCCGCGAAGGGTATATACGTATCTGTTATATACTCTGGTGCCATTTATTCCTTTGAGAAATAGTGTTAAGTCCCAGGTATCTAGAATTTGTTCTAATTAAGCCACTCAAGACTGTTTAAAGAAACCACTGTCTTGACTTGTACCAGTTCATTAGCTCTGGGTTGGAAGACGTCACAGATACGAAACCTGCAAAACTGTGACATGTGCTGGATCCCCTGTGGAACACTGTCCCGCCAGGGACAAAGGTGTCAAACTGTGCAAATTTGTAAGTGACACTTTTTTGGAAGAAACCACACATGGGTTATGTTTGAAATATGCTGAAATGTGCTTTTTTTTTATACCTTCACTGCTGCACAGCACTGCAGTTACACTGCATGTACAGTGTCACACAGCCTGTTTCGCTTAATGGCATCAGTCACCAAATGTTTGAGCTGTTGCCTTGCAAATAAAAGGTTTGAATTCTGCTCTACATTTTATCAAGGTACCTAGCCTGAACTAATGTAGCGAAATAACCTGATGTATAAATAAATTATGACGTTGATTACCCAACATTGTAAGTCACCTTGAACAAAATAATGGTTAATAACAATTATGACACATAGAACAGTATACTGGCATCCAACAGAAGCTGCCTCAAACAAAGTATCTGCATGGATTTGTCCTCAAACTCAGTCATTTTACCCCAGAATCACAAACTAGGCTCAAGTCATTTAATTTAAATGTCTCAATTCTGATGTTCCCTTAAAGCGCTTCCGCTGAAACAGGATTACACGGCTCTGCTCACGAGGATCCCTTAGGTCCATCAAGTGGCCCATGCTTGGATTCATCCAGAAAAACTGTCTTCTACTGTCCAGCAGGTGGTGTAATGGTTAGTGCTGCTACCTCTGAATGTCAATCTTGGCTGTGTAGGTTTAAATAGCATAAACTGCTACAGTACCCCCAGCAATATACTTATCCAAAAATTGCTCCAGTAAAAATAACTCTGCTGGTTGTGTAATTTGGTAAATTATATGAAGTCCCTAGATTAACAGATGTACTGTTGACGGAATAGGATTTTAATCCCATATGGACTATGTCGGCTAGGCTGTGTATGATCAGTCCGGGAGGGCGAGTCCTGTCCATCCTGCGTGATCGCTCACCTGCTGGTGGCCTGTCTTCGTGGAAGCGCGTGGGCTCGGCGGGGGGTCCGCGCGCCCACCTCCGCCACCACGCCAGTAAAAATTCGCGTCCGCACGGGACAACCCCGGGCGCCCACGGACACGGCCATGTGTCTGCCCTTAACACAGAGTCTCTGAAAGTCCAGCGTGAGAGGGTTCGCCGGCCGCCACTCCCCGGGTCCGGTTCTAAACGGCGAAACCCCGCGCGATCTCCCCACACGTTCAATGTCCCATCAGTTCTTACTGTTCCTGGAAAAAAAAATCAAAGAAAGAACACTAAACATTACTGTTTCCGCGCAAAGCGCTGCGTGGACGGATCCCAACCATCAATGTTAAAGAATGTACAAACTAAGATGGCATTTCCATGATTTCTCAACAAGTCTTCGCGGATTTGCGCGTGATGTCCGACAAGCGGGACTGAGTCACTGAGGCAACGCTTCACGCGGTTGTTGACAGGTACAAATTTAAATTACCGCGCGCAGCAGCTGGGGACACAGCGTCCTCTGTACACGTACTCTGCACCACAAACTAACAGGAGGACATTATTGTGAAACTTGGAAAAAAACCTAAATCTACAATGTCCACCGTCTTCACTATATTACAAAACCAAACGACTACTTTCCCCTGTCCAGCACCGCCACGTTGTTGATAGGTTGCCTATGCTGGAATGTGGGCGGGGCTATTGTGGGTGGAGCTTCCAGTAGGCACGGCTTCTCGATTAACTCCGCCCCCTGGTTCATTCGGCGTTCAATCGTTTATTTACGTCACTGAGGGTTCGGAGCAGTCAGATAACGGCTCTCGGTTCTTCGCGGGATGCTGATACATCGGGGGCACTCAGGCAGTTAGTGACAACAAAAAAACATTAAAATTACAAGCATTAGTACTAGTTTTTGTTCATCATTTTGCTGAAGCGCTTATCCAACGTTGTGTACTAACTACGTAACTAACAGTTGCTCACCCAATTATACCACATTTACAATGGAGGTGCTTATGGTGAACCCCATCCCTCTGTCTGGAATGACAATAGGCATTTTTTCTCAGGGAACAAATTCAATTATATCAGTGCATTTTTTTTACATTTTGATGTCTTGATGCATCAAACAGCATTTAAGCCAAGACCTATAACGTCTGTGAGCCAAAAAAGCTTTTGGTTCAAGTGCCTTGACTCAAGTCCAGTGATGATGCTCTGTGCTGTACTTCTGTTATAGATTCCTGTTTAAACTTTGAGCTAATGATGGATGTGACTGTTGAATGAATTTGGGACAGCATTACACTATAGCACCTTTTATTTATTTTAGTTTGTATGTCTTTATCTCTACATTAGTGACTTTGGATTGTTACATGGGTTTGCTGATGATGTGTTGTTCTTGCATCAGCAACACAGTCTGGGGCATCTGATAATGTAGTGCTTAGAGCTGCTGTCTTTGGATCAGAAGGTTGCTATAGAAGTACAAACACACACATTTTCAGAACCGCTTGTCCCATACGGGGTCACAGGGAACCAGAGTCTAACCTGGCAACTGAGGGCGTAAGGCCAGAGGGGGAGGGGACACACCCAGGACAGGATGCCAGTCTGTCGCAAGGCACCCCAAGTGGGACTCGAACCCCAGACCCACCGGAGAGCAGGACCCGGTCCAACCCACTGCACCACCTTGCTATAGAAGTATAAATGGGTAAATGATTGCAGGTATCTTAACATTTTCACGTTGTAAGTTGCTTTGAAGAAATGCATCAGCTAAATGAAATAGATTTCTTTTGCTTTATGCTAATTATTTTGTCTTGTCCTAGATTGATCCTGTCTTAGCTGCGACACAATGTTTTACCCTGGATTGCCATTATGTGATGATCTTATAACATTTACTTAATACAAATCTTTGTGTTTTATGTGAACTATGGAATAATTTAATGTAAATTTAATGACAATGAATGATATTTAATGAATTTAATAATAATAATAATAATAATAATAATAATAATAATAATACGGTATATCGCTGTGGATTTTAGGTGCCGCTAGATGGCGCTGCTCACACTAGCGCGCAACTGCTTTTCCACCGCCACGCCTGCAGGCGGACTCTGCATTTTCCCGGTCAGTCTACCACAGCAATAAACAACGACGAGCACAGACAGACACCGAGAGACGCTATCCTTTAATAATAATCATAATAAAACTAAAGTACACCAGTTACCTCTCTGGCCCATCCTAATGAAGGACCTTCGCCCTGACTGACTTTGGGAGATGGGAATACTAAACATAACAGACCAGGTAAGCGGTGCGAACGGAATGTCGGCCGTTTGTCTTTCTCTTGTCCCTTTTTCCGAGGGAAGAAGCGCGAGCGGACTGGCGGGCGGGCGGCGCGCGCTCGGTCGCGCGGGCTGGGCCATGGCGCGGACTAGGAAATGCGAGTGGCGCGCGGCCTGGCGGCCCTGCTGCACGGCGGCCCGTGCGTTAAGCTTAACTTGAAAGTAGTGTGACCTATTTATATTTATTACCAGTTCTGCCGAAGCGCTTTGAATCGTGTGATTTGTCAGGAAATGTGTCGTAGATTCCAGCGCGAGTCGGTTGTCTGTACGCCGGATTCACCTGCCGAGGCGTATGACGTACCTCTCCTCTGCCTAGCATGGAACCAAACGAAGCGCTTTGTTTTGTGTGTTTTTTGGAGAATAATAATCATATATCGATGTCTGCTTCATTGACTGTTGTCAAGGTATCTGCGGCCGAGTTTGTTACCACTTCAAATTTGCCCCTGGCTCGTTTGCTTCCTCTCTTGACTTAGTTTCTTGACCGTGACGTACCGACCGGTTAACTCGGTAACCAGACGTGGTGTGAGTGAGGCAAATCTGTTCACTTATTTGCACCGCTTGCACTCGATTCCTTCTATGTGTGAGTCTTGCGACTTGCATTTTTTAAAAAAATTTTTTTTTTTTATTGTAATGATGTTTCCGTCTAAGGATTTGCTCCGTCATGAGCGGCCGGCTTCATCACAGCCGGTCTTGTACTAGTCCTGACAGTTAGAGTTAGTAGGGCACTCACTGGCCACGTCTAGCTTTGTTACTGAGAGAGTTACTAGCAGGGCACTCATACTTTGTACACAGCCAGTGATGTGTGATTAGCATGTAAATAATAACAAATGAATTTAATGGTTGAGGTTCAAGTACAGGTCCTCAGTTCAATGGGGAGTTTTGTTCCGGTAACCTTCAACCTTCACCTTGTTGTGAGTCATGAAATCAATTTATGCTGCATAAACCCTAGTTAAACTAGTTAGGATATCTAACTTGCAATTCTACGTTTTGTAAAGGGCTTTGTTTGTTATTTGTCACTAATTTCACATGGTACTCATGTTACAAGGCTAATAAAATACAGTAGTATATTTTCACTTTGCACTATTACCTTCCTTTCTAATTTTCTTTTGCTTTTTCTAATCTGCACCACCAGAATGTTTTTGGTTTGTTGCCATTTTAAGAGTAACTTGCGTGGAATTACAAACTGAATGTTTTTGTAAATTAAACACAACATACCGATGGACACTGAGTCCGTAAAGTGGGTGTCTTGCTGCATCGCGACCCGATGTTATTATTGTACAGCAAATTGATAACACACAAACACAACAGTGGTACTTTTTGTCAAAATTGAATACATGTATGTTATACTCATGGCCCAAGCTGGAAGAAGTATGCGAACCTGCTTTAGTAGCAATAACCTACACCAAATGTTCTCTGTTTCTGCTGAGAAGAACTTTAGACTGTTCTCCTTACAAAACTGTTTTAGCCTCTCTTCTCACAGCATCTCAGTTGGGTTGAGGTCTGAACTTTGACTGGACCATTCCAAGATACAAGTTCTGTTTGTCATTCTTTGTTGATTTACTCCTGTGTTTTTGGGTAATTGTCGACACCCAAGTTTTATCAGCCTTCAGGTGATGGACCACTACCATGACAATGTCAGGTAAAATTTAATAAAATTTTGGATTCATTGCTCCCCGATAGCAAGTTGTCAAGCCCTGAGGGAGCAAAGCATCTCCAATCCATGATGCTGTCACCATTATGCTTTATGGTTGGGATGAGGTTTTGGTGTTAGTGTGCAGTGCTTTTCTTTCTCCAAAGATACTGTTGTGCATTTCTGCCAGAGAGTTCAAATTTTGAGTAATCTTTTCTTACGGTGTTATCCCGGAAGCATTTTGGAACATCCAGGTGGTTATTGCAAACTTTAGACATGCAGGAGTTTTTTGTTTTGGAGAGCAATAGTTTTCTCCGTGGTGGTGTTCCATAAACACTATTGTTGTTCACTATTTTTCTGATAGTGGGCACATGAACAGGTACTTTTGCAGGTTGTTTGCGGTCATCTGGGGGTTTTTTTTCAGCATTGTGCACTGCAATCTTGTGGTGGTTTTTGCAGGGTGCCCACTCCAGGCGAATAGCAACATCACTGAATTTTTTTGTATTCATAGACAATTTGTTTTACTGTGGACTGATGAACACTGAGGCCTTTAGAAATGCTTCTTTTTTTTAAAAAAAAAAAAAAAAGCCTTTTTTAGTTTTATGCATTTGTGTAATTCATCTAAAGTCCTGGAATTTCTTTTGATCAGAGCATGGTTCACATGAACAGATCTTCATTAAGAAGAGCGGACTCTGTCAGTAAGCTACATTTCCGCGCTTATTTTATAGACCTCCAATCCACACCTTCATTCTCACTGATTGGAACATCTGACTCCAATTAGTTTTTGGACAGTTAGTCTAAAGGTTCACACACTTTTTCCAGTCTGGGCTGTGAATGTTCAATTATGTGTTCAAAAAGAAGTACAATTGTATGTTAAACAGAATCCATTTGCATATTATTGTAACTTAATTGATAAGACCACATTTTATGAATAAGTAATGCAGAAATTCAGGTAATTTCAAGGATTCACAAACATTTTCTTGCAACTGCTCTAAAAAATAGCTTTTTGAATTAGCACTTTTTTAAAGCTTTTCAGAGGGAGAAAAAGACTAAATATGCTAATTTGCATGACACTCGCATACCTTACTCAACCATAGGATAGTTTCTAGATCCCATTTATACGAATTAGAACTGATTGAGTACATTAAGGAAATTACTGTCTAGATTAACTTTATTGTATTACCAAAATATAAATATATACGGTCCCCAAAACCCATGGTAAGTTGAAAAAGCATTTAATACACCTAACCTACTGAACATCTTCACTTCTTATCCTTTAAGATGGTCAAGATCGTTGATTGCAAAAGTCCAAGTTCACGTGCGATGGACATTACGGGCTTGCCACTTTCATGCTAGACAGTTATCTTGAGTTTTTCCTCAAGAGTAATTTCCTTTCTCATCCTCCTCTCACCAGTAGCTGGAGACACAAATGGGTGTTTCGTAGACATGATGGATGCATAAAGCACAACATAGATACAGGGGGTATCCAAAAAAATGCTGGCAACACAGAACACTGTAAAGTATCAGTTGTATACACTAGCGATTCTGCACTAGAGTACAAAGCATCATGAGAGAGTATCGTACCGCCTATTTCTTGCTTGGAGGGAAAAAAAATCAAAATTGAAAATTCGAAGTTCTGTCGAAGTTTTATTCCTTCTTGCCAGTGAAATGCAGCTGGTGTTTAAGGTGAAACACTTTCTAATATTTTCTCCGTTCTACAGTTTCATTCTTGTGTAGCAACTGAAGCACAGATGGAGCAAAGCACTGTCTCTTTGGGTATAGCAGAGCACAACAGACTGAATAGGAGGTAGTGAACACAATTTTTTTTCAGATTTTCAGTCAGTTTAAAGTAGACTTTGTTTATTGTGAGTTGTTCACTGATTTATTCGAGTAACATGTGCAACACTCGTCATCTTGTCTTTGATTACCACACAGGTTCCTCACAGATATGGAACCTGAGCTCTAAACCCTGCAGAAGTTGGTTGAATTAATCCAGTCTCATGCTCCAGTTCTGTCCTTGGATGCATTTTACCACCAGCTTATGGTTGGACATAGAAATGCAGGTTTTGAAAATACTATTTAAAAATAAACAATTTTTTTGTTTGAAAACATAACTCAGATCTTTGCAACACTGGTACCCAGTGTACATAGATGAGTAGGGTTTTTTTTAATGTTTCTTGGACACCACAAATGAAAGAGGCCCCATGCAGTTTTTGGATACAAAGGCCTCGTTTTGTATTCTTCTGAATGGAGAAGGGTTTGGTTTGTAATCATTTTGCCGTCTTCATTAGTCATCTGTGGCTCACAAGCATAAAGAGCTGGTTGTTGTTCATGTGCCAAGTGGTACGAAACGGCTACCCTGCATCCCTCTTTCACTCATCAAATCATCATGATGAGGGACTGTTTGTGGACAGTGAACAAATTTCAGTTGGTTTCATTTTTAAACTAGTTTGCCTTAATTCTGTGCTCTAAACGGCTGATGCACAAGTCTGCCGCCTTGTCTTCCTATTCTATTTATAATAAGCTTTGATCTTTGACATAATAAGCTTATTGGTAAGCCACTCAGCTTTAATACCGTTTTTAAAAGGCAGGATTCCTCTTCTTTCCACTTGTACACATTTTAAGATGGACAAATCATTGTAATGCTGGCATTGGTATGAAATGGGGTCACAAATTTGCCTTAAGGTATCATTATGATGATCCTTTAAACTAAAACCTGAATAATGGACACTGAATTTTGAAAAATTAGTAAAAGCACAGTTCTTCTGAAACAAACTGTATCCAGACTAATTCCAGTAAATATCTGCCTTTGTGTCCATCTGTTGTTTCAATGTTTGTCCTTTCTCCTTCAGCCCCCTCTGGTCCAGGCCATATTCAGCCGAAATGCAGAAGAAGTTCAGTTATTGTTATTGCACAAGAAGGAAGAAGTTAATGCACTGGTAAGTACTGGACCAGAATTTCTATTTACATATTTGGCTGTTTTAATTCTTTTCATTTTAATTTTTAAATTAGATGTCCAGTTTCCAATTCACAGCTGTATGGTTTAAGTGTAAGAAGCCTGTGGGCAGCATAGTAGTCAGATCTGCTGTCTTGTGCTTGAAGGACTTGGGTTTGTCCGGCTTTCTCAGGGTAGTTCCCCTGTTCAAGGTACTTTCTCGAAGTGCTCCAGAAAAAATTGCCCAGCTGTATAGATAGGTAAACACTACAAGACCTTTAGTAGTGTAAACCCTACGCTGTAATTTGATTTGAAATAAAAAACTTAAGCATTTAATAAAGCAGAATATCATCATACATTCTTTTCAACAAGCTTGAACTGGTCAACGGAACATACTGGCATGTCTTCGGTTTTAACCTTGGGCCTGGGAAGTGAACTGCACCATTCTACAACCTGCTGAGACACCAAACCATAGCCTTTTAGTGCGTAGAGCTGTAACTCCTCCCACTCGTGTTAACTCTTGTTGCAACCTTTGTAGGCATTTAAACATTAATGTCAGAAGCTGCTGTTCTTATTGCAAGTAATCTTTACACACAAGAATTCGACAAGTTGTGATGTAATTTTTTTCGACTCCAGATTTATTCATTTTTAATGTGGTAAATGTATCCCCTCTCGCTGATGTCAGGTTACCTGACCTGAGAAGACTATCTAAATTTTTGTGAAGGAATAATGGACCGTTACAAGTATTTTCTGGTCTCATCTCCGATGACCTCCTCACTGTTTTACACTGTGGGCCCCTAAATCTAGGACAAAGCTGAAATGTGTATGTCAAGTTCCATTACGGTTCTGAAATGAGCACCACAAGCTTCTAAACTCCTTTTACTATTCCAGTGTTCAGTTCTGAGGGATAACATGCATTGTGTGTTATAGTTAGAATATAATATAGTTGAGAGAGTACAGCAGAGCACTTAGAGTAAGAAGCTGCTTTTCATGACCTGCTGATTTTGTCTGATGAGATACATGCAGAGAGCTGGGGCCCATCTTACTCATGACTTCTGCTGTTGTCCATTTGTCCTTAGTGTTAAGCTACTTACAATGATTTACCTGTATACTTGGTAATTTTTACTGTATAAATTCTGATTAAGTACTATGTTCACAGGTACTACAGCAGGAGGTGGGATTCAAACTTGAGGCCTTCAGTTGTACTGCTGCTGTTCTCGGCAACGATTCAAATATGAGTGATAGGGCTGAGACCTAATGTATCAGTTGTGCACTGAAGTATTTGCATGAGTGTGTAGATTAAGTGAATGTGTTTCTCTGTATTCACTATAATATTAGTCTCACCCCACGACCTCAGCGTAGGATTTTTGTCCCTAGTGAACATGTGGAGCTTTGATCCTTTTTGTTTCATATTAGCATCTCGTAAGTATCAGTTTTTGCTCCATGGTTACATTTTATTTTATAATTGCATAACTCTACCATCAAATATTGAAACTATAAAAAAAGCTTTACAACTTAACATTTTAATAGCATGTAAACTATGAATACCTTTTCCATTTGCATGGGATGCGTTTCTGTCTAAGCAAATGTGACACTCCTTGTGGTACAGCCTGTTTCCGGTCAGCACAGAGAAGTGTTTGTTTTCCTGTAAACATCTTCACCCATTGGATTTGTGTGTGGTTGTGGTGCCATGGAGCCCTCTGTCCTTTGGCCGCATTATTCAGCGCAGACAGTGCCGCGTTGTGGTGTGGGCGGAGACGTTGAAATCGATGGTAAATCATTTTCCTTGGGTGTTGCTAAAAGCCCCAGAACCTCATGGCGAAATCTTCCTGGAAGTCTGTCTATTAGAACTTAAGTAATGCTTGCCAGCTGTGACCAGTCTGAACTGACCGCATGGCTGAGGAGGGCATGTATAAAAGGCACATTTCACAGTGGGCCTCATTTGTAACATGAGTGATGGCTGTGAGAGCATTGTGTCTTGTGTCTTGTGGCCTGGCAGTTAGCTCTCTAGATGAAGTTAATGTGTAGGGATCCTCATAATGGTAAAGTAGTGTGCATAAAATGTCTTATCTGAAGTTCTGTTTTGTTTAGTAAGTTGTAACTGTTAGTGGTATTCTCAGTGGAATTTTTCAACACACTGACATTTTTCAGTTTTTTAATTGTTTTCTTCTAAACAGTTTTTATTGTTTGTTTGTACAGATGTCACCCGCAGTTCTGCATCCAGCTGTGAGTTGGCAGTAAAGAGCACCCAGGCAGAGAGGGGATGTGGGATTACACACACACACACACACACACACACACACACAGTTTCAGAACCGCTTGTCCCATACGGGGTTGCGGGGAACCGGAGCCTAACCCGGCAACTCGGTGTAAGGCTGGAGGGGGAGGGGACACACCCAGGACGGGACGCCAGTCCGTTGCATGACACCTCAAGTGGAATTCGAACCCCAAACCTAATGTAGAGCAGGACCCGGTTCAACCCGCTGCACCACCGCGCCCCCTGGATGTGGGATTGATTGAATGTGTTTTCAAATTTTCAGCTAGTGTAGGGTGTTTGTGAACAATAATAAGGTGAAAAATGTTGCATGTGTTTATGAAATAAATCTGTAAACAGTTGGCATTACATAGGAAGACAATTTCTATTTTCTGTCATTTCACATTAGTTTTAACAGTAAAGTAACTGACCCTGCGATGGATTAGCATCCTGTCCAGGGTGTACTCCCCTCAGCCTTGTGCCCACTGATTCCTGGGTAGGCTTTGAACCTCTCCAGCCCTGAATGAGACAATTAATTACTGAAGATGGAGGGGCATATGGCTATACATAACATAACTGAGTTAACATGGGATGATTTTTTTTTAATATAGCGATATCTGAGTCATTGTTGAAGTGATACAAGTCACAGAATTTACCCAGCAAATATTGTATATCGAGCGATACCTTTGTTCTTAAGCTTTTGCTGATTGCATAGATAGTAAAGCAAACGAAGTGGCCATATGCTGAAGAATGGTGAACATGTTTGTGGTATTTTTTTTTTTTTTTTTTTGGGGTAAAGAAAAATTCCTGTGATGGACTGGAGTCCCATTCACGGTGTTCTCTGTTTCACACCCTGTGTTTTTAGGGTAGGCTCACAGTGACTCTGCACAGGAGCAGTTAATGAAAATGAGGTAAATAAGCAAAAGTCTTGCAGTTTATTTTAGCTTCAGAGGAAGTTTTTGAGGAACCTCGGTCATGAGTAAATTGAGGGAGATTTTATAGATGGTCACATCACAGTTGGGTTTATGAACAAATTCCGTTTCTGAAAAGTTACAGTTGAGGACGTAGTGTAATTCAGCAAAGGACTGTAAATGGTAGCAGTAGGCAGGGGAGACAGCATTGTGTGGGGTGGGGCTGATCTTCACCAGTGCCTCTCTCTTCTAGTTGTTAGATACCATCAAACTCAGTCCTTTGAAACGTCTGCTCTCCTGTGCTTCTGTCCTGTCTATGTGGCCACTTCCATGTGTCTCCATGTGTCCAAATTAACATCATTGGGTATTTGATTTTAAACAACTGCTTTATCCTCTTGATTTTTTTGGGGTATATAATTACATGGCTGTTTCAGTGAGATTATAATAGGGTAAATTGGGGAAGGAGGACTTCATGTAAGGTGTTCCAACCCCGGGATTGGCCACACACCAATATACTTGTGTTCAAAGCTGCTTTTACTGGCAGCCTCTGGGTTACAAACGTCTAACTTGCGTATAGCCCATAGTTATGAACTACCCCCTTACGGAACAGAAGGTGTTTTTTTTTTTTTTTTTTTGTCACCGTTAAGTAACAAGAAAAAAAAAACTTTATATCAGGCCTATTATATAAAAAAATTTGAGTTACATGCAATGATTCGTAATTACAAACGGGCGCTACTTTGCGGCGCACATCAAGACATTGCCTGTCTACAGCGGTTTGTCGGCTCGTGGGGGGACGCATGAGCCCAAGGTAGGATAGACTTCATTCCCTTCAGTCAGACCACGTTGCTGCTAAGTGTCTCGTGTGTTATTATATTTGGCTTTAATTTTTTTTTTTACCCTCCTAACCATAGAACCAAAGTGTAAATGTAATGCAAATGATGGTGATGCATCCAACAACAGGAAAACAATTATTATTGAAACTGAAGTTGAAATAATAAAGCAATCGAAAAAGGTGAAATGCCAGCAAACATTGGAAAAGCAAACATTAAAGTTTCTTCAATAATTACTGTATTGTTATATTAAAAATGTTTTAGTATATCTGGAAGTGTTTCTTTAATGTTTCTTTATGCATGGAAAGGTACACGATATACAATATATTAAGACAAACATTTCACAAACTGACGTTGGATTTTCACCATACCTTACTGTTCTGATTTACGTTAAAGTCCAACTTAAAGACAGACTTCATAAACCATGTATGTCGTAATCTTTTGCGTAGTGTAAGACAATTTGGGTAAGGTCACACACATACAGGGCGGCACAGTGAGTAGTGCTGCTCTCTCACAGCACCTGGCTGGTGCGAGAGGACATGGGTTCAATCCTTGCTCAGTCTGTGTGGAGTTTGCGTGTTCTTGTGTTTGCGTGGGTTTCTTCCAGGTGCTCCGGTTTCCTCCTAGTCCAGAAACATGCTGTTCAGGTTCCTACATAGTGTGTGAGTGACAGAGAGAGTGTTTCGCTGATGTATGGCGTGAGTGACTTATTGTAAGTAGTGTATCTAGCAGTGTAAGTCACCTTGGTGAATAAGGTGGGTGGGTTGATAACACTACATAGAGTTCATTGGAAGTCGCTTTGGAGAAAAGCATCTGCTAAATAAATAAATGTAAATGCAGCTTTTTTTTAAAAAGGAAGTACTCATGCTGATAGAAATTATTATATGTTCTTAGTAATATTTCATTTGAGCACAAATCAATATTTTTTGAATTGCTGTAAAGGAAAATTACTCCTGTGTGTAAAGTTGAAATCAGATATTTACTTTTTCTTTTAATTGATATGTATACTCTCAATTTTAATTTTTATTAAAACAATATATTCACATCCTTATAGATTTATAAGTTTAAACCTGCATTTAACATGCGCATTTTGATGAGCTCCATCACATCCCTAGTCTTTGCATTTCTAGACCGCACACAAGAATCCACAGTTATTATGAATAGATGACATACATCAACCGTGTAATCAAGCGACCGGTGGTTGGAACTGCATACAGCTTCATAAGAAAAAGCAATTGTTATTGATTATTCGTAGCAATCACATTTGCTGTCTAAGCCTGCTGGTGCCATGATGTTTAAGAAATGGAGCAGTAAGCACTTGAGTTGGTGTTGAGTGAGAAAGCAAAAGTGTGCTGAGAGGAACTTGAAGCTGCTTTCATTGCAGGTATGTCAAAGTTCTCTGATCTGTGTTCTGTGATGGGACAGAAGCTCAAACACACCTTACTCTCTTCCTTTCTGTAGGACCAAGAGCGCCGCACACCCCTGCATGCTGCTGCTTGTCTGGGTGATGTTCATATAATGGACCTCCTCATTAATTCAGGTAAGACAGCCCTCTGTGATCGGTAAATGATGGAGGTGTCTGTGCGCTCAAGCACAATCCACTCCCATCACCTGGGTGCCAGATGCCTTTATGTGACTGTCTTCCTTACCCACCCCCCCAGGTGCTAGTGTTAATGCAAAGGACCACGTGTGGCTGACTCCACTGCACCGGGCAGCTGCCTCTCGCAATGAGGTAAGATGACAAAATTAAGGCATCTGATGTATTTTTTTTTATTTTTTAAATTCATTATTTTAAAAATGAAATTGATAGAAAGCTGGCTCCTTCAAGTGTTTAGAAATTAACCAAACTTCCTTTAGCTTTTCAAAGTCCACACATCTGCTGTTACAGATTATTTAACTTAAGATTCTCTGTCTTAAAACTTGATATAGCACATGAGAAAGGGGAAAAAAAATCACATTATTAGAAAAAGTCAGTGGATTCTGATGTTTTAGAATTTAAAAATAAGCATTTAATGTGAATTTTTTTTTTTTTTATTGCCAGTATCATAGTGTCTGCTCCTGTATTTTAGTCAATGGAAAAACTGACATGAATAGATAAACATGATAGCAGCTGATATAAAATGTGTAAACACCATAAAGGCAAGTAAAAGTGCACTTAGCTTGTTGGACCTGTATAATAGATTTTGAGCTGGAGTACTGTCAAAAATGTTCAGTTAATGTTAAAATATCCACCCAGATTAGGATCACAGTCCAGCATGTGCACACAGACAACCACAATGTCAAATGGCTTTGTCTCCCAGAGGGCTGTGGGGCTGCTCTTGCGCCAGGGGGCAGAGGTGAACGCGCGGGACAAATACTGGCAGACACCACTGCACGTGGCAGCTGCCAATCGTGCCACGCGGTGCGCCGAGGCCCTGTTGCCCCAGCTGAGCAGCCTGAATGTGGCAGACCGCACCGGCAGGACTGCCCTACACCATGCCACATATAGTGGCTACCTGGAGGTCAGGCAGGCAAGGGGATGAGGGAGGGCGATGTGGGTTCGGTGAAACTCTGGTGTGCAGTTGTTCTTTTTCACAGTGTTGATCAGTTTCCCTATGGTTTATTTTTCCCCCTGTCCTGTCTGCTTCAGATGGTGAAGTTGCTGCTGAACAAAGGGGCCAACCTGAGTGCCAGTGATAAGAAGGAGAGGCAGCCCATCCACTGGGCAGCTTACCTAGGTGAGGCACCAACCTCGCTTGCTCAGCCCACCCATGAGCTGTCAGTTGGCACTTTCACTTCGCTTTCTGTGGGCTTTCAGTTAAAAATTGCAATATCTTAAAATATCTAAGCTGTTGAGGGGGAAAATATTAGGTATAATTTTACTTCAGTTTTTGAGGCAGATACATGGACACCTCTGCTGTAGTAACACACACTGTTAACCTCTCTCTTAGAGCACTGCTTTGTGGTTTCTGGTTGAGTTCTGACACAGACCCCTCCTGTTTCCTACAGGGCATTTGGAGATTGTTAAGCTGCTGGTCTCCCGAAGTGCAGACGCTGTCTGCAAGGACAAGCGGGGCTACACTCCCCTCCACGCTGCCGCTGCCAGCGGTCAGATTGAAGTGGTCAAGTATCTCCTCCGGCTGGGCGCTGAGGTGAGCGGAGGTTAAAATTGCAGCTCTTTATGACAGTAGAGTTTGGTTAGAAGTGTGGTGCTGTGGGAAGCAGTTTTGTTAGTTCTTGCTGTTATGTCAGTCTCAGTGGAGGTCAGTTCTCAGATGTTTTTTTAGCAGCTTTGAGTTTTGAAAGAGTTCCATGTAATGCACAGGCTTGCTTGTTCAGTGGTCAGATGCTGGTGGTGCTGTCAAGGATGTTTGGATGGGTCACTGAACACTTGCACCTGAAAAAAGTCTGAAGTGCATCTGAGTACTGAAGCTTAATTTATGTACATTTCCTAAGCTGGCAGTAGTAAGAAAACCATCATGAAAAATGTATGATTACATTTGAAGGTTTGCTGCTTGCATTAGAGCACTTAAGAATCTTCTTGGACTTCTTGGATATCTGATCTGCAAATGTTGTTGAAGATTGCTTGTGATGAAGACTGCAAGCATTGACCATAAATAAATGTTTATCAAGTAGTGTGTCATATTTTCCCAGAATTCAAAGTCCATCCATTTTCTAGCCTTGTAGAGCTCTGCATTCCTCTCAGATGTTTATTTCCAACTCCCAGTGCGTTACAGGCAACCTAACATGAGTACCAATAGGTTTATGCATATATAAAGTTATTCAGTCTTTCAGTAAGGACTTGTATTTTTTTAATTTTTTTTTTTTTAGTGGTCACAGTCTAATTCCCATTTGTGATCTCGCTTAAGTGCACACACTGTCTCATTGCAGCCTAGTTTAGTTTTGCCTCCATTGTAGTGTTTAGCTTTGTGTAACAAAGTCTCATATCCTCATAGTTACAAAGCTCTTGATTCTTTCTCTTCCTTACTTGTTTGTAGCCTAGCAGTGATGTAATTTTTATTTGGCATTGTCCCCAGTCTGCCCCCCCCACAATGCTCACGCTGCTTTTCCACTCGGCTTCCCCTGCAGATTGATGAGCCGAACGCCTTTGGGAACACGGCGCTGCATGTGGCCTGCTACATGGGCCAGGAAGCAGTGGCCAACGAGCTGGTCAACCGTGGTGCCAATGTCAACCAGCCCAACCTGCGAGGCTATACACCGCTGCACCTTGCTGCTGTGTCCACCAATGGGGCCCTATGCCTGGAGCTCCTGGTCAATAACGGGGCTGACGTCAACATGCAGGTTAGACAGCATGGCATCAGTAGCGATGGTGCCAGGTGCAACCAGAAAGGCTCTCAAGGCCGTTTGTAGGGCTTCCTTGTGTGGTTGATCGGTAGTTAGAGCTGCCACTTTGCATAAGAACCTGGCTTTGAATCCTTACACATTCGGTAGTATTCTTGAGCAAGGTATTTGCTCTGGATTTCTCCTGTAAAAAATTACCCTGCTGTATATATAATTTTGGGAGCTGCTTTGGAGAAAAGCATCATGTTAATGAATTTTTTTTAAAAATGCATTTTCTCTTTTCTGTAGAGCAAAGATGGGAAGAGCCCCTTGCACATGGCTGCCATTCATGGTCGCTTCACTCGCTCCCAGATCCTCATCCAAAACGGTACTGTGACAATGGGGTGTAAATTCACAGTTGCAGAGTGTGTAAAAATGGCCAGTCCTTGATGGAGACCCCATGCCCATGTCTCACAGGTGGGGAGATTGACTGTGTGGATAAATATGGCAATACTCCTCTTCATGTTGCTGCTAAGTATGGCCACGAGCTGCTCATCAGCACCCTGATGACCAATGGCGCCGACACAGCCAGGTGAGAGATGGCTGTAGCTTGTTGCAGTAGGACTGGAAATTCCTTATTTCTGATTTTGTTTGAAAACGGGAGTTCTGTGATGGGTTTTCGCTGTGCTTTAAGGCACATCGCTGCCGTTCAGGTTAAGGGGCTATAAGCCTGATCCTGTGGATTCTTCCCGATTTGCGGCCGCCCTTTCTCATTCTCCTTCTCGCTGTGTGTATGCTTCCAGGCAGGGGATTCATGGGATGTTTCCGCTGCATTTGGCAGTGCTCTACGGGTTTTCAGACTGTTGTCGCAAGTTACTCTCCTCAGGTGAGTAGGAACCCAGCTGATGGTCTTGAAGTGCTTCGCTGTATTTGGACAAAGTGGCAAAACATTTTTGTTTTCCTCAGAGCAGTTTCTGTGTCTGTACCATTCCTGAGTAGTTGGCATAAAGTTCTTTGATGCTTCGTGCAGAAAAGTGTTTTTACTAACGCCACCCCCCACCCCTCTGTCCCGGCAGGTCAGCTGTATAGCATTGTATCGTCTCTGAGCAACGAGCACGTGCTATCAGCGGGGTTTGACATAAACACCCCAGACAACCTCGGGAGGACCTGTCTACACGCTGCTGCTTCTGGAGGGTGAGTCACAACACCCTGGGCAGAGCACAACTTGGTGTAGTATCCACTCCTGTGGATACAGCTCTTTCGGTGTCAAAAGCTCATTTCATGACTTTCTTTTTTCTGCCCATATGACAGAAATGTTGAATGTCTTAACTTGCTGTTGAGCAGTGGTGCTGATTTGGGAAAGAAGGACAAATTAGGAAGGTAAGTGCTCTGTATTCTAAGGCTTTACAATATTTGCTGGAATACACTCCTATTTCTTCTGCCTTGAGCCTTTGGAATTCCTCTTCCTTAGAGTTGTCCTAGTCTGTGGCACCAAGTACCCCATCATTGTTGGATTTGAACAAGCACATTCATGTCCCGGCCCTGTCTCCCTCTCTCAGGACCCCATTGCACTATGCGGCAGCTAACGGGAGCTACCAGTGTGCGGTGGCCCTGGTGAGCGCTGGCGCTGAGGTTAATGAGCCTGACGGTAAAGGCTGCACCCCCCTGCACTACGCTGCTGCCTCGCAGACCTTCTGCCGGTGAGATACGGAGATATCCCTCATGCTCCTGTACATATACACAGATGTTCCTTGTCAATAAGTCCTTTCTTAAATTTAACTGTTCCAACTCCAATTTTCACCCAAGCATTTGTAAGCCGCTCCGAATTGTTATTTATTTTAAGCGACTTTTTTGGAGTTTGCTTACACTCTGATTTCACTCTCTAACTGCTGTCATTTCAGAGTGGACCGACAACAGTCTGGGAGCCATCGAAATGAGGAAGAGAGGGCAAAAGAGACTTTCTGGTGATTCTGTACCTCTGCCTTGTGATTTTATGCTGTTAGAGCACTTTTATTACATGCCTTGGTGTTGCAAAGGGAACAAACCATGCTGATTTTTAGAAAAATTGCAAGTACTGTTGGTTTCCAAGAATCAAAGTACATCATAAGTCATCAATGTAGTGTGCTGTCTTTGGGACATTGTATGTAGAAAGCTGAGGTGTAGCATAAATGACTGTGCATTTGTGTATCCAGCTGTTTGGAACATTTGCTGGACAACGGCGCAGACCCGGCCATTCGCAACATCAGCGGTTACACTGCAGTCCACTATGCAGCCGCCCATGGCAACAAGCAAAACCTGGAACTGGTGAGGGTCCTCCAGATGCAAGTGAACAGTGTTTACCTAAATGTGCAATGCAAACTAAGCCAGTTTATTTTGAAAATGGAGTACAGCTGCTGTGTGAAGACCAGAATAGTTATAGTGGAGTTTCAAGGGCTTTCCAAATGCTTTGTGCATTTTATTTTTTTTTTTTAAAAAAAAACCCATTAAATTATGATTCGTAGGTAAATTTACTTGCCAGAAGTGCCCGAGCAGATCTGGGGTCTTCAACAGTCCATACATCCACCCACCCATCAATCATAACTACTTGCTTGTCCAGTGTATGGTCACTGTGGTCCAGAGCCTATCCTAAAGGCATATGGTTTGAGACAGGGTATACCATGGAGGGAACACCTCTCCACTTCAGAAACTGTCACTCACACATGCGCTCGCTCACTCACACATACATACGCAAAGTGCAGTTTAGTTTTACCAGTTCCACTAAAATACTGTCTTTGGACTCTTTTCAGAAGAGATGAGGCTTTGCATGTGAAATGATTCATCGGACACAGATACGCACAGAAAAAATTCACTTGGCAAAGGCCTTGTTAACACTGCTGCAGCCTATAAGGAACTAACAACATTTATGATGCATCCTCTTTTTCTATTAATTTTTCAGCTCCTTGAAATGTCTTTAAACTGTTTGGGAGATGTGGAGAACAGTGTTCCAGTTAGCCCCCTGCACTTAGCCGTAAGTACAGCGTACATCCAGGCACCTCCATGTGCCTTACACCCCTCCCCTCTTCTGTTCTCCTGTTCTAATGTGAACATTTTACTTAATGGTGTCTTTAAAACTGCTGTGTGGGCCTTACTGACGTTTTAATTGCGTTCATTTTTATCATCGTTTTTCACCATTATAGAACGGAAAAGTGGAAGAGTGTTCCGGTTTAATGATTCATAATGAGAGTGCTGATGAGCTTCTTTAGCTTCAGAATGGGAGTGAACCGCAAACCTCTCATCTCCTTCCCCCAGGCCTACAATGGTCACTGTGAGGCGCTGCGCGTGCTTGCGGAAACACTGGTGAACCTGGATGTGCGTGACACCGGGGGACGCACTGCTCTCCACTTGGCTGCCCAGAGGGGCCACTGCCGCTGCGTGGAGGTCCTGCTGGGCCACGGGGCCTCCTGCCTCATAAAAGAACGTCGCCGAAAGTGGACCCCTCTCCATATGGCAGGTAGCGTTTGCTCTCATACACATGAACTCCGGCGTGTGCGCGTGATTATACCCAGTGTGTGTGCGCGTGCAGACCCCTCCACATTACAAGTAAGGCTACCTCATTGTGTTCTCGACAACCTTGGCTTCAGTCTTGCTGTGAGTGACCAAATATACATACACAATCACATACACTTGTGTTTCCAGCTGCCAGTGGCCACACAGACTGTCTGCAGGCACTGATGGACAGTGGAGAGAGAGATGACCTTGCCGATGTAATGGATGCCCTGGGACAGTGAGTGCCCCCCAGTTCTCTGTGTAATTCTCTTTGGCTTCCTCCAGCCACTGACATTTCACTGCTGTTCACCCAGAACCCCCCTGATGTTGGCTGTCCTGGGCAGCCACACAGGCTGCGTCCATGTCCTGCTGGAGAGGGGGGCCACAGCGGATGCTGGGGACAAGAGAGGCCGCACAGCTCTACACCGGGCGGTATGTCCCCCACATCTGTACGTCTTAGCTGGCTTTCATGTCTGTCATTTCTTTCTGCAGCTACATGTTTTTTCAACATGTAATTTCAGCACAATTTTATAAGCATGCCGTCTAAAAGCATTTTAGGATATTTTTAGACTTTTTTGATGGGAGTCAGAAAACGGAGTCCAACCAACTAGTGCTTCCCAACCCATTCTAAGAGCTCTGTGCGTGTCCATGGCTGAATAACTACCCTCCTTGTAATCACGAGTGTTATAGATTACATGCAGAAAAATTAGTGCTTTACTAGTTAGTATCATTGTTGGTCACTCCCTGGTTATCACAGTCTTCTAACTGGTGGAGAACTGTATGGTGTTGGTATAGCAACAGCTGTATGTCAGGCTCAGATCTCTGATTCTCGCTGTCTTATAAGCCACATGCCCATTTGAAGTTGGTGGTCTCTGAACTTGGTACCAGATGCTTCAGAAAGGGATGGCGAGCCCCTTCTTAATATCCTCAGCCTGGGTTTGACAGTCACTTCTCCTGTCTGGCAGGCGGTGATGGGCTGTGAGGACTGTGTGCTGGCTCTACTAGAGCACGACGCCTATGTGATGTGCCGTGACTTCCAGGGCCGCACTCCAATGCACCTGGCAGCGTCCTGCGGCCACGCGGAGCTTCTGGGCAGCCTGCTGCAGGCTTCTGCCCGCACTGACCCTCTGGATTCCCTGCTGGACTACAGTGGCTACACCCCTTTGCACTGGGCAGCCTACCATGGTGAGCACAAGTCTCAGAGCACCGTGGTAACAAGACCTCTTAAAGAAATACTTAAAGACATTGCTGGGGACAATTCCATTGTGTGTGTATACAATCAGAATATCTGTTTACGTTTTCTTTTTTTTTTTTTTTTTTTTACATAAACAGTCTGCAGGTCCCTCACTCGATGACTTTGTGTCTCACCCTTTGCTCTCCTGTGGTCTCCTTAGGGCATGAAGACTGTTTGGAAGTTTTACTTGAACACAAACCTTTTAGTATCCAGGAAGGAAACCCTTTCACCCCATTGCACTGCGCTCTGTATGTATACCTCTGCATGAACTGCTAAAAGCCAGTTTCTGGTGTGCATAACATGGAAGAATTGTGGCCCTTTACTGGGTGGTGTTGCACTGATTTAATTTTGTCACCGCTTCTGATGTGTTGCAGTATGAACGGCCATGATGGCTCTGCCGAGCTTCTGTTGGAGACTGTAGGCAGTCAGCTGGTGAATGTCAGAGACATGAAAGGAAGGTAAACAGAAGTGTCTCTTTGTACCACTTTTTTCGAAAATAAAATTGTCTGTGTGTACGTATAGTAGTCTGACAGTGACGCTGCTCCTGCTGCACTATAACCGTAGGTCCCCCTTACACGCTGCAGCCTTTGTGGATAATGTAGCGGGGCTGCAGCTCCTGCTGCGCCATGGTGCTGAGGTTGATGCTGTGGACCACGCTGGATGCTCTGCCCTCATGGTGGCTGCTGACAATGGCCAGACTGCAGCTGTAGGTTAGTGCAGACAAACAAAACTGAAGGCTGTGCATTTTGATGTGGGTTCCAGTCCTACTCAGTCTCTGTGGAGTTCAAATGTTTTATCTTTGTTCACATGGGGTTCCTCTGGATGCTCTGGTTTACTCCCAAAGTCTGAAGACATGAGTTTCAGGTGAATTGGGGACACTAAATTGCCTGTAGTGTATTTTGATTTCTGGTACACTGTTCTGCTGTATAGATGTGAGTGACTGTAGGGAGTTGACTGCACTGTATCTAACACTGTAAGTCACCTTGGATAAATATTGGTAAAGATAAATACTCAGACATACTAATAAATGTCAGCTAAATACTAGTAAATTACTGTGTCATACTGGAGAAGAGTACCTGCTCAATGAATAAATGTAGATGTACAGTAACTATGATGGGGAAAACCAGAGTGGAAACCAAACTAAACGGAACACACAATGGCTACTTTTATTTTCTGTTTTTGTATCTTTTATTTTTCTCTTTTTAAAAGCCAAAACAAATCGTGATCCTTCTTTATGTTGTTTTTCTGTTTTGCTCTCTGCTGCTCCTTGAACAGAAATGAAAATCAAATGTGGTTTTGTTTTGAACTCTTTCTGAACTAGTAACCAAAGACAGCAGTAGTAATAAATAAATAAAAAGCCCAACAGAAGAAGAAAGAGGCCAAACTAGAGATGCTGAAAAGGGACAAATCACACATTTGGTTACATTTGCTTTTTTTCATGACAATTTGTTTTTAAAAGGTGGTTATCAGAAGTGCTCAGTAAAGCAATGCTTTCCTGTGGGTGTTTGCTGCATGATCTAACAGACTGGGTGTGTTTGGAAGATATATTGCAGCTGTGCAGCGCTAACTGCTCTGACCCCTGCAGAGATTTTGCTGCACCGGGCCAAGGCCACCCTGTCACTGCTTGACATTAATAAGAACACTGCCCTTCACCTGGCCTGCAGCAAGGTAAGAATACCCCTTTTCCCCTCTGCCCATTGCTTGCTGTGTGCAGCTTCATCCTGCATAGCACCACCATGTCTCAGAGATCCTTTTTCATATGGTAAAATGAGACTTGGTGGATTCTCATTTACACATTTACCAGTAGTAAGATTAAGTATAAAGTTTGAAGAAACTGCAATTAATTCTTTATAAATAGTGCAGTTACTCACAGCAACATGTATGTGTCTGTATCTGCATAATATAGGATGAATAGCAGTACAACTACATATAGATACGCAGTGGTGACCAACACAAGTACACTTAAACAACACAGTAGCCGCACATCTCGGTTTCCCTAGCATGCGCCTTGATGATAATGTGAAGTATGGATGTAAGGCAGGATGTAAAGTCCTGCTGTCAGAATGTGGCGTGATGCTAGAGATGGGATGTCCATGGGACGTGTGGCTGTTCTTGTCACAGCGCAGACACAGATGTGTTAGCCTGCTTCTCTGTGTTTCTGTCCAGGGTCACGAGATGTGTGCTCTGTTAATTCTGGGAGAGATCCACAACCCATCACTCATCAATGCAACCAACAGCGCGCTACAGATGTGAGTTCAATTCTCCGTATAAAGATTATTTTAAGAATGTACGCAGTGGAGCAATTGGTGGGTGGCAGGAAGGAATTTTGTTGTGGGAGCAGGTGGGCACATGTATGAGAGGTTCTTCAAGATATGTCTGTGTGCAGGCCCTGTGTTTTACTCGTGTCACTTCCCACAGGCCCCTGCATATTGCGGCACGGAATGGCCTGGCCACCGTAGTCCAGGCGCTGTTGAGCCGAGGGGCCACGGTGCTGGCTGTGGACCAGGAGGGTGAGTTGGGGTCACCACTTTCTAAAGCTTGCTTAGTTTACTGGCAGGGATGGCATTCCTAAGATGTTTCAGCTGAACTGGCGGCTCAATTTCCCTTTGAGCGTGTGTTATATTGCAGTACAAAGGGTCCGTGGTTTTTTAGGTAGTTTAGGCGGTGTATCTAGTCATCTTGGATAAAGGTATCTGCTAAATACTATATTATGTAACTATACATTACTTTGGAGGTAAGCATCTGCTGAACGATTTTATGTAAATGGCCATCATTTATATACGTGCAGAACTCATTTGCACAGCTGCTTTTATATATGACCTCGGTAAAGGGTTTAACGGTTCTGGCAATTTAGTCAAGTATTGCTTGTCTAGTCACAACCTGATGTTGTGTCCCAAACCTCCACCCTTACAGGCCACACTCCAGCTCTGGCCTGCGCCCCCAACAAGGACGTGGCCGACTGCTTGGCCCTCATCCTGTCCACCATGAAGCCTTTTCCTCCCAAAGACCCAGCCGGCTCTCCCTTCGGCCTTAACCTGCTGAAGCACTGCGGCATAGCGGCAGCCTGCGGCCCTCTGCCCAGCGCCGCTTTGCGCCGTGCCTATGCCAAGGAGCGGCATGGCGCCATCGGGCTGGACGGCTGCTTCTCCGAGTGAGGCTCCGCCCAACCTCCCCCTGCCCCATAACAGTCCGACAAGCCTGAGCCCCCGCCGCCGTGACTGGGTGAATCCCTTGCAACACACATTAGACGAGCAGGAATACATTTATACACGTTTGTGTGTGTTCAAACAACTTTAGGGGTGCAGTCAAACCTATATGCAATTACAGCCTCTCTTTTATTATATCTCCATAAAGTCTGCCTAGATCAGTACTGCTTAATCCTGGAACACACTGTGTTTTGTCAGGTAATTTGGCATATTAGCCCCAGGGGAAAAAGCGGGGGAAAAAAAATCAATTCATGGGAGTCAACAGAACATTTCAAATGAACAATTAATCTTTATCAGCTTTTGCTTAATTATATATTATCTAGTAGTATTAATTCCACATATTTCTTTCTTTCCATATAATAAGATGTGTAGCATCAGCTGTCCTGAAAGCCACATAACAGGCTGTTGATAGAGAGACTGGCGTGTTTTCCAGTATGGATTTGACTGCACAGCTAAGGTGTCAAGAGGGTAGGGCGGTGTGCAGAGAACCCCTGAATGTGTCCAGTACAAGTGGCAGCGCACGGCATTACCCAGGTGAGCAGTGGAAACATGCGAAAGTGCGGTACCTCACTGCATCGCATTAGCAGGTGCAACAGCTTATTTCATTGTACCGTTGTGCTGTTCGCTAAACCTTTTATTGTGTCACTTGTTTCTTTAGGAAACAATCATATTTAGTACAGGAAAAAAAACAATAATCAGTGTCCTGCCGGACATTGTGTGTCGTTAAAGGAGCACTGAGATATCGACATTGATCACCTCCCTCCCATTTGAACCCTTCCTTCTTGGTCATAGGATCGTCCAGTTCTTTGGTGCCGTTAGAGAGGCTTGTCCCCTGTGCACAAGTTTTTCTGTAAACACCGGATCGAATGTGAGGTTTGGGGGGGCTCTCAAGGTGGAGCACAGCATGAAGCTGCAAACAGGTTTTACAGCTTTGTGCCTGACCTGAGAGGACCCCACCCCACACACACACACATATCGTACGATCCTTAATTTCTAAAGAGAACAATTCTAGCGCTGTTTCTATTAAGGCAACATTTGGCAAAAAGCATGAGCGTGTAAAGCAGGAGGCACACACTTCAGAGTAGGCCAAGGGCACAGTTCAATTCCATCAGTGAAGTTGATATGCTTGAATTCTACTATGTACCTCAACATCACTTGAAGATGAAATAATGGACATTAAGACAAATTTAAGATTTTTTTTGGGATTTTTTTTTTTTTTTTTTTTTTTTAAATCAATGCTTTTAAATTTGATGGCACTCAATTTGCACAGATTACGGATAAGGTTTTTTCTTTCACTTTGTTACATAGCTGCTAAATTATACCATCGTGGTCTTTAGTTTGATCAATAATACCATAAAGCAGTTATTGCAGATGTCATATTAGCTTTTTGGTGCCTTTTTAAATATTAATTGCTACATTGTGTTTTTTCTTTAATTAGTTGCACTTTTTCTTGTGAAGAGTAAGGGTAATTTGTGTTAACTTATGTTTTGACATAAGATTAATTCTTTATTTAAATTAGTCCAAAATGTAGTTTTCTGTTTGAGACTGGAATGCTGGTAACTGTTTACATGACCAAAGGTTATAATCTATTAACACTAGAAAGGCTTAAGGTGTAATTTCATTTATCAGACAGCCATACTACACTGAGAACTAAAAATATATATAGTTTTATGGGGTGAGGTTGCTTATCTGGATAAATTTGTCCTTTTACCTATCAGTGTTTAATTATTATTCAAAGATTTCTGGCAATAAATAGTCAGTTGTGCATTGTCTTGCAGAAGGGGGAGTAGGTTGTATAAGTGCACCCATGGGCAAACGGTGCAGGTTCAGATATTTGAAGGGGAGCTGCTGTTTTACCCTTTAGTGGGGTAGTTACCTTGAACCCCTTCATTTACTTTTTACCAGTCATTTGGCTTTAGCTGAGAAAATGAGCATGCAGACAACTTAAATTGGCTAAAACAGCTGGGCTATAGTGGACAGTTGAGATCTTACTGCTCCCAGTATTGAGCCTTTGCAATCGCATCTATTCTGATACCTCAGAGGGATAAGTCATTGTGGTATTTACCCTCTCAGTGTTTTTTTTTTTTTTTTTTTTTTTGGTTTGTTTTAACAATAAGCTGCATTCTATTTGTTTAACCGAAATGTTTTGAGACCTCTGTCCCTGCCACACAACCTTGCTGCTGAGCATTTGAGTGGGCCAGCTACTATCAATACCTCACAATCCTGCAAACTCAACTGGAAAAATGTGTAATACACAAAGAGGATATTCTTGCCCCCAAAAATCAATTTTTAACCACTTTGAAATATCTTCTAAAAGCACCGAGGCTCAGCTTCTGTGCAGTGCACTAACTGTAGCTGTCATGGCCAAAATTACCCAGCTGTACCCAGCCTGGCCACAGCTAGTGAGTCCTGCCTTTCCCACAGAGAGTGACCACTGTTCAGGTGTCTTGGTGCTGCATGGGTGTTCTTGTTTTTACAGGTCGATTTGCACATAATCATAGCTGAATAGGAAGTTGCATACCTATCAAACTGACAGTGGTAATGTGTTGTGAGATTTGCTTTTAATACTTGAAATAGTTTAAAAAAAAAAAAAAAAAAAGCCGCTATAAGTCTTAAAAAATAAGTGCAGATCCAGTTATTGTCTATATGTGCAAGTTGTTTGATCTGATTTCAAAAGCTGTCCAAAAAAAGGAATATCAGGAAAATGTTGAGTGGAGTTTCCAGAAACTCAAAGGATTTTGCATGTTTCTGCAACCTTATTATGCAATTCTGTTATATTTATAATTAAGCCAGCAAGCTGTCAAAATTACGTAGCATCGAAGTACACTGTAATGTTAAATGTTCTTGATTTCAGAATTGTAATAAAGTAATTATTGTAAGCTCATTTATATGCTTGTCCTTGTAGCTATTAACTGTTTTAAGATTTGCACTAAAGCTATACAGTATATTGAGCTCTTAAGTTTTCACTAAAAGAACAATTTGCATACTGCGTCTGGTATGGCTGACCTCTCTGGCACTGAGCTTGGACAGAAATGAAATGGTGTTTTTAAAAACTCCTTTATTATGACTCAGTAGCTGTGGCAGGTTTTTTATTTTTATTTTTTTGTTATAAATTTAAAAATGACAATCATTACTATAAGGGCTTATTTTACTTTTTTTGACATTCGTATCCACACATTGAGTTATATCAGTTTGTCAGTGTTTAACAAAAAAACTGAATGTTTCAGGCTTATGGTATGAAGTGTGTGCCTGTGTTTTCTCCGTTCGTTAGATTTTAAGAATTTTTAAAGGTTTACACAATCTGACAGTTTCTTGTTAGTCTTGATGCTTTACTTGACATATTATCATCAAATAGTTTTTAGCCTAATACCTAGAATTGTTCTCTTTAACCCTCATAATCCTGTGGTGGAATTCATGCATATTGCTATCAAAAACATTTCTTACCTGTAAGCCAGTAAAACAGTGTAGTTTTTGACATGGGTATTACATGAGCTAGAAGTGTTGATGGAGTAGTGTCACCTGTAACACTTCTCCTTCCAACATTTTCCATCTCAAATGGTGTCATTTTGCAAATTGAGATTTAAATTTTGCTTCCCAGTTGCATTCCAATGTAAGACTAAAAGGGAGCCGAATTGGGGGAACTCTCAAGCTTATCTTACACCCAGGTGTGGCCAGTACCTGGTGTTTCACAAAGTCTTTCATTTTGAAGTTTGAAGCCTTTAAAAAAAAAAAAAAAAAAAAAGAAAAAAAAAAAATCAATATCATTTACATTATGCAGAGTAACAAATGCCAAATCCACTGTCATTGTTATTCTGCCTGTATGGTACTAAATATGCTGAAGATGATTGTATTGAGCTACCTGAACTGTTTTTTTTTCTCTTTTTTCTTCCCCTCCCCCCTCCATAAGCCTCTTTTGTGATGTCTGATGATGAGGAGATGACATCACATAATCAAGCCATTTGACAATGTTTTTATTAAGCTTTTTGGGGAGAGGAGTAGAATAAGGGCGCTGTTCTTCTCTCGCACCATGTAACCGAGTGACATTGCATTTATTTTTGGCTGAATTAACTTCTTTCTTTGAATAAATGAGTCAGTGGGTGGGTGGACTTCCCTTTAAGAAGGCAAACCGTTCCCCTTTCAGTGTACTCCTGCAACGGGAACTGAAGGTCAGTAATGCGGCACATGGGGGACACAGCTATCAGTAGGGATGGACACTTTTGCCCTGACCTTTTTTTTTTTTTTTTTTCCTTCTCCTTGGTCTTTTCCATTTTTGCTTATTCCATTTACACAATGGGGACATAGATCTGTGTAGTGTCAGGGGTCGTGTGGTGAAGTCTGAGCTTTTTAGAGTCACATATATGAATAAAATAGATAAGTTGAAAAACATAAAAAAATAAAATGCAAAAAAGATGTCTATAAACATACAGTTCCACTCAGCCCTGATCCAAAGCACTTGTTTAAATGAATAAGCACTTTTATATATTTAATATCTATATATGTATGTACGCGTGTTCATGAATGTATGTGTGCGTGTATATATATATTTATATATGTATAATGTATTGTGTGTGGTGTGTGTTACATATGTAGATATTAAGCAAAAAGGGATGCCATTCCCGAAATAGGAGCTTGAAGTGGTGACTTTTCATTGTGATCATTTGCGTGAGAAACGGGCGAAGTAGACAAAATAGGTTTCTCTGGTGATCGATCAGCAAAGGGAAACACTGAGGACATTAGACACACTCCTGCTGGTGTGTGTGTGTTTGTGTGTGTGTGAATGTTTGCATGTATGTGTAGCACAAATACATTAAGAAAGGTGTATTTGCACTGCCATTCATTTCATGAGTTGCCAAAAAAGAAAATGGAACAATTTACAGAAAAGTAACAAAAGACACACAGGCACACACAAATTGGATGCTGTGTGCAAAATATTTGAATGGACAACTCTTCTGAGCCATAAAAGTAAAAATTCTGACTAAAGCTGAATGTATGGTCTGTTCTGTGCAGAAGTCGTATTAATTGTAGAGCAGCTTTCACTTGAATTTTATTTTCACTGAACTGGCTAACTAGGAATATAAACCAGTGGAAATGGAACATAAGCAAACAACCCTTCCGTTTTGATCAGAAAATAGCCGTCTTCCTTACGTGGAGTAGCGCACCTTCTCTTGGCTCTCTGTGTGCTTTCGGATGTGTCGTGTGTGCGCAAACGCAGGCCGTCTCCGAGAAGAGACGCGGCAAGGAGGGACAAAAGGGAAACGCGTTAGCTGCTCATCCATTCGACACGCCTGGCCAGCGCTTCGCAGTTTGCATGGTCCGTACTGGACAAGCCTGTTTTTACTGTTCTCTTTCATTTACCTCTGATGATAATGCTGTTAAATGAGCTGTGAACTCTGGCACAGCGAGGTGCCAGGGTGCGAGTCTGCTGTACATCAGGCTTTTGGGGTGTAGTGGTAGTAATAATAATAGTAGTAGTAGTAAGTAGTAGTAGTAGTAGAGTTCCACGTGCGGCAGGCAGCCGATGGGTGGCTTCAGCGCTAAAGGTTACCTTTCCAACGGAGATCTTTGACTTGTTTTTAACGCTGTCCATGCTGTTATATGCACCCTCTATGAAGTGCCATAGAAACTTACACTAAAAACAGCCTATTCTTTGAAACGATGACATTTGTCTCGAACCATAAAAGCAACTTAGGGAGTAAAGTGCACACTGAGGCCTAAGCATTAATCAGAAGAGAACGAAATGCACTGTGTACAAAATCCTGAATTGGCTCAAACAAAGAGAACATAATGGCGCTTGGGCAAAAGGGAATAGAAGATGGGGCGGTGAGGGGTGTGGGGTTTTTTTTTTTTTTTTTTCTTTCTTTTTTAAAATGCTTCTGGGGGTGGGAGGGGTTCGGGTGCAGCAGGGGTAGCTGATAATGCAGGCTAGCAACAAGTTTTGAAGGCATGTTTTTTGCTGCATGAAGTGACCATGTGGGTGGACTAGGTGCCATCCAATCAGTTTGGATCCAAGTCGGGCAGGTAGGTGTGTAGTACTGGAAAGCAATAGCGGGATTTTAATTGCACAAGGTGGTGGCTTTGGCGCAGATGGCAAACAGAAGGAAAATGACATGGGTGGGATCGACGGGCACAAGGCCTACCCTCGGAAGTGTGTACACATACAGTACATGTATTAGTTTAGTTGTTTGCACACTTCAGAGATATCCTCACCATATAATGTGGATTAGGTTATTTGACCAGTAATGGAAAACAAACGTGATGTCAGATACAAGTTAGGAATGGGAGTTTGGGGCTTTAATGGCGAGGGGGAAAAAGTCGTTTCTTCATCACTTGTGTGTTTCTCTTGATATTATATCGGCTGTAGTAATAACTGTGTAATACTGGTAGCATATCGATGTTGGCCAAAGCGTTGGTCTGCTTGGGGAATGTTCCGTTTACCTCCTAGGGCATCACTGTCCCTATTACTTGAAGCATCCATTTAAGGCAATAGTAAAACTAATCCCATTGAGTTTTAACTCCCAGCGAACGTTTTGCCTTAAACTAGGCTACAGTGCAGAAGTTTACCACGGGCTGAAAGGCCTCACTTCTTCGGTTTCTTTTGGAAGCAGAGTGTTCGTCAGACTCAGCATATGTTACATCTTGCGTCAAAGTGATCTTAGTGTTGAGATGCGCATACACCAATGTGGTAGCACAGTTCTGACAGTTGCCTTGTAAAATATCTGTAATATAAGTATACTCCAAAAATTTTGTGAAATATGTAATTTTAACAAACCTATAATAACCTTATATGAAAAGATGTCATTGTTGCTTGTGTATCGATAAGATCAGTTGAAGTAATTTCTCTCAGCAGCCTCTTCTGAACAATTTCTAGGTTTTTTTTTTTTTTTTTTTTTTAAATTAATTTGTACATTACAACAGGTGTTTTGTGGGTAATGGTTGTACCCTCCTTCTCTATCATATTGCTCCAGATGATGCAATCACATAGCTCCCCGATTAATTTTAACGCAAGAAGCAATCAGTATCAACAGCAGGTGCAGGTTACATCTTTCTCACTGCACCAGGATGGTCGGCCTCCCTTTTTTGCTGTATGGTAGTTTCCTGAGCATTTAGAAATCTCTTCGAAAAACAAATCATTTGCACTGATGATCTGTTGGCTCAGATAAACCCAAATGAAATGATATTGTTTGATAGAGGGACATAATGGGCCCATTTTGTTATTTAAACAGCCAGGATCATGAAAGACCATGCTGATCATTGTGGAACATGACCATGCTCTCTGCTTTAGTGTGCTTTGTGAGTTGGTTTGATTTTTATTTTCTTCTATATTATTTCTTTGGAATTCCATTTTGTACATGCCTTGTGATTAGAGTTAAGCATTGTATCTATGTAGAAGAGTTTGTCTGTCCAGTCTGTTATGCTGAGAAGCTCTAGTATTTGGCCACTAGTTGTAAAGCCACTGATTTCCGGACTTGGGAAGGGAATGGCTCATGTGCTTCTGTTTTCTCCACGCTGCGGTGGCTCTCCGCTGTTACGAGATGGACCCTGCAGTGCTACCTGAGCAGGAAGCGGTGCTCTGCAATTTTGGTGGCACTGCTCCTCACTGGAGTGTGAAAGGTGTCATACCTGCAAGAGACATCTGAAGACTATGAAACAGGAACAGGAAGGACTTCTTCACATCTCCTATTTGTGTGTACATTCCATTTGAATGGCACAACCAAGAAAGAGTTGCATAGTAATACAACCCTTGCCTAACTTGCCAGACCTTACATTGGCAACAGTGAAGATGGTGCAGCAGAAATTACACAGAAAATCCCTTTAAATGCAGTTTCTTAATTTAAAGATGAGCTATGCAGGTTTTTTTCCCCCAAATTAGTGAACTTGTGTAGCAGATCAGTTACAGTGTAACCCACTATAATATAATGGTGAAACAAACTGTGAGACACTCATTCAAGCTGACAGCCAACACACCACCCCCTTCTCCTTCTCATTTACCTCTTCATCTAGGTTACATACTATGTCTTTGTAGGCGTGATTCTCCCCACAGCCTTTAATCCGTCTAAATTGTATGTATTTTTAAAACTATGTGAACCCATGTGATAGTGTGCACATGGACTGGTGCCTTTTTATTTTTTTACTCATTATTGAATACATGCGTCAGTGCATGGTCTTCCATTTATACCTCTCAGAAGCCTTATTAAAATACAGACACATTTAAAACGGTAAAGGGCACATCTCCCAAGACATCACTTTGCTATTAAGAATCACGGCTATAATGAGATGGGATTTTTTTTTCCTCTCCTCCCCTTTTCTTCTTCCACGTCACACAGCTTGAAGCTCTGCTGAAGTTGGCAGACAAATCCCTCATCTCGTGGGGTTGCATTTTGGGCTTCCGCCCCATGCAATTATTTAGTGACCATACAGCATCGCTGTCACGCGCTAATGTCAGATGGTATGGAGGCATTTGAAAGCACAAACCCAAAGACGCTCCCTTCATTCCAGTACCTCTCCAAATGCTCTAGGTGTGTGGTTTTGTTTTGGTTGTCACCGATCAGGCACCGGGGTGCAGAACAGTCTGGACTTGCTTGATCACCTCTTGTCCTCACTTTTCCAACAAGTTTAATACATTACAACTGAGAACTGAACCCAAGACCACAGTATGTGCTTCTGAGTCAAGTCTGGCTTTTTAAAGTCAGTGATCAGAAGGAAGTGCAGTACTGTGAGCATAATGGCATGTTCCTTTTGTAGAGTGGTCTGTATAGATATCACTGACATGTCATCCCCATCCCTCTGATAAGCTGCAGATACAGAAAAAGAAGCATATTTGTTGTGTGGGTGACAGTGGAGCCACAGTTGTTTCTAGTAACCCAGAATATAATTTCCATGCTGTGCCCACCCTTTATATGATGCTCCCTCCTATACAGTAGATGATAGAATTTGACAGCTAAGGCTTCTAGATTATCTCAGACTCACAGTTATGTCTTGTTTTTCTTGTAAGAATGCTGTTTGAAGGCACCAGAATAGCTACAAACAACAGGGTTGCACCTCCAGTTTTGAAATGCGGACGCACACCCCTGGACAAGCCGGAACAACTCCTGCCTCAATGTGCCACAGGAACGGCAGCAGAGGCCTTGCTGCGTGACAGCGTTTCTTAAACGCCTCCAGGGAGAGCTCTGGGTTCTGGTTCGGCCTAGTACCGGGGAGAGGCACAGTGTGCTGGGGTTGAGTTGTCACTGCTATGCTATCCAGCAGTATGTTTGCAAAGGGAGACCATCTGTTTGTCTCGGGCTTTCACAGGTCATCTGCAGCAGTCGTGTTTATTTCTTTTCTTATTACACGGTAATAGTCATCGGGGAGCTCGCCTGACCACAGTTCTCACCTCACGCTTCAGTGACAGGCATTGGTGCATAAGCATTGACAGGGTTCAGGAATGGAGCAACACTTAGTGCAGAATCCCAAGAAGGATAATTTCGATGATTAAATGAGAGTACCTGGGATGCACACCCCTGGTGGGGTTATATTAATATATTGTTTGGCAGAAATACTGTGTGTGTGTGTTCTGTACGGTGCTGTAGCTGTGTGCTGTATTGTTCTTTGTGTCATGGTACATTTGAAATATCTAATATAGTTAATCCTGATGTCTTAATATGTATAGAAGGATGGCATGATTCGCCACCTGTTTTTCGTGCGGGCATCTTTTGAAATGGATGACAAAAGCGACAGGAGTGCAATAATTTACCAGTTTCAACACCTTAATTCCCTTTTGTGAAAATGTGCCGTCTCACTTTGAACACCTGCGACCAATCCAGTACTGGATGGGAGTTTGGGAGCCCTGTGTACTGTAGCTTCATTTAGCAATCTGTACTCTTCTATCACTTTTGCATTATGGAGCATCTTGGTAAAAAGTCGGCATATTAGTCTACTTTGGTGTCATTTGAAAGTGCTCTCTTCAGGCAAAGATTTTGGTCAAACTAAAAGCACAAATTTGGTTGTTTGGAGGGAAATTTGACCAGCATGTGCTTTTGCCATGCATTTTCAGGAGTCTAATTATTGCATTTACTTGATATATTGAGAGATACACATTTTTAAGCTTTTTAAGGGATATAATTTACATTCTTAGAGCAGGGCTTCTGGTGGACTTTTGTTTTATACAGGCTCACCAGTATAAGTTATAGTTTAACAGTAGATGTTACATGATCCCTCCAGTTACAGTTTCTTTGCGTTCATTCCATGTTGTCTGTGTGGAACTACAGATGTTGGGAAGAGGGTTAATGAAAACCTGAATCTAGTTGCCTCTGGAAGAGCAGCTGCTCTACTGTTTTCTTGTTGAGAGGGAGTCCTGCTGGGGTACAGCTCTGCAGGTTGAAGGCTGTGTAGCATCAACAGGCTCTGTGTGTGTGTGTGTGTGTGTGTGTGTGTGTGTGTGTGTGTGTGTGTGTGTGTGTGTGTGTGTGTGTGGGGTAGGATTTATGCCACCTCCCGGTTCACCACGACCCGGTCGCCCGGAGTGGGAGTCCATCTCTAACCATTACCTCAATATCTGGAAAATGTTGCAGTGGGAGGGGGTGACTGGAGCATGTAGAGAAGACATTTGAGGTGGTTTATCACTGCTCCATTTAGTGTTCCTCCTTGATGTTTGCACTCAAGTTGCTTTTACTGATGTCAAGATTATGTTCTTATGTCAAGTAGAATTTCAGTTTTCAAGGTTGAGTGTTCGGTTTACCTTCATTTTGTTGATATTGGTTTGGTGTGGCAAAACAAAAGAAACTCTTTGGAATAACATTTTTCTTTAGTGGTTCAGAATATACTACTTCTGACCCTAATTCCAAGAGCCTGTTAGAAATTGAATTGTGGTGGTCCAAAGTAAGTGGGCTGCAGTCAAAGGGTGAACAAAGGTTCATCTTTTCAAGCTGTTTAAATAACTTAAAAGATCAATCCATTAATTTTCCGTGTCGATTTCAAGTGCTTTCTTGGATGTTTGTATGGGGTGTGTGTGTGTGTGTGTGTGTGTGTGTGTGTGTGTGTGTGTGTGTGGGCAGAAGCCCTATCAATGAAATCAGACATATCATCTGGAACAGGGTGCACATGCAGCAGACGCAACAGGAAAAATCACAATTCTCTGTGTCCAGAGGCATGTAACGCGTGTGTCCGACCACACACGCTCTCCCAGTTTACAGTGTTGTCACAAAAATCCCATGACTGTAGTTTCCACTTGGGAACAAGAATTACATTCCCTTTGAAAATGTATGTCGCTACTACTGTAAAAATAGAATAGAACAGCATTGGATTTTTAAAAAATGTTTGAGGCAAAAAGGGGTTTGTTGGGTGGATGTGTGAAAATGTGGTCATTACCATATGTGGTTTTTTTTTTTTCCTGGTATAAATTAGCTAGCAGTTAGAACTAAAACTTATGGATGAAGGGCTTTGATTAGATGTGGGGATTTTTCTTCTCAACTTGTGTGTATGCGTGTGTGCTCTTGTTCTGTCTGTGTAACAGATCCACAGAGTGACCTCTGACCTTCAGTGGCTTATTGGTCCATATCCTAAGCAACGTTGTGCACTGTGGCCTACACTCAAAAATGACCCCCATCCTTCTAACCAGCCTTCTCTCTCTCAGCAGAATGTCCCGATACACTTGTTTTGTGGAGTTGCTGTACTAACTGGGCTTGGTGAATTACCGCGGCCAAGAGGGTTTTTTATTTTTTTTTTTATTTTTTTCCCTTTGAGATGTGGGCACGCTGTTAACAGCAGCACCAGCTTGTGAGTTTAACCAGTGGTGCAGTTGCTTGGCGACGGAGCTGGCAGACTCTCTGCACATGACTACACGCTCGCCCGTTCGTGCACCGAGGGAGCATGCGTGTGCTGCAGCCTGTTTGGAAGGCGGTCGGTTGGCCTGCTGGGGAAACCAAGGCCAGCGGTGTGTTTGTGTGGCTTTTCAGAGAAGTGACAAACAGACCTCATGTTCATAGAGTGGGGAAAAATAACCAGAGGAGGAACCCAGCATTTGGGTGGAGGGACCCTTGGAGCAGCAACTAGCGTTGACCCCGGCTACGGGGGAAACACCAAGTCAGCGTTGTTGATCTTGTAGACTGGCTGAAACTCGTGCGCCCAGAGAAAAGGCTGCTTTTCTTTCTCTTAGGCACTAATCGTTTATAACTCTTATGTATTGAGGATTTAATTGGGAAATAATTAGCTATCTAAAAAATCCTGAACTGCTGTTGTGGAGTTGATATCAATGCAGCACCCAAAGCATATATGTGTGTATATTTAAAGCAGGGTGTCCTTTTTGTACCCTGAATACCTCATAGACATATCTGCAAATTTAAGTCTAGGAAACGCCATCACCAGCATGTGTTCGGGCCCTGAGATGACACCAGGACCAATTGCATCCGTTTGTAAACCCCACCCATTAGAGAACAGCTAGTCTGAGAATACACCTTGCACTCTTCAGATGCTGTAGACTTGATTAGAACCATGACCATACCGATTCTTTCTCCTCTTATTATTAAAAGTAGTAGTATTTTTATTCCTACCTCTGTACGTTACAGGCGCAATGTACCTAGCTGTTGTTTCACCTGTTTTAGTGACAGAATATCTATATATGAAGTATATATATAATTTTACCATTGGCAATGGAAATAATAAATAGCTGCGTGTGCGTAACATTTAACTATTTAAAAAGACGCAAATATAATACCACTGGAATGTGAAGCCAAACTGTATTATGATTGATCTCATATGGTTCAGTAGTAGTATAGAAATTAATCTTGCACAATCAAACATGAGTACATCCATTTTGTGTTCCATTAACCTTGCTGTATGATGTACTTAAGGTACTAAACATTCACTGACTTTTTTTTTTTTTAAAAACTTTTAATCCCCCCCAAAGAAACGCTGAAGCCATTTTTATTTAATATACCACAACTCACATTGATTTGTTCTGCATTTCAGAAATGTGTGTACATGTATACATGTTAAAGTTGAGCCATAAGTTTCAGTTCAAGTTTACAGCTCTCGTGGTGTGTGACAGTGTGTGCTTTAGACCTCGGTACAAAAGCAACAAGTACAGCCGCACGGAGTTGGGGTGGGTGGGGGTTGTGCACACCTATTCAGTAGAGGAGAAACTATCCAGCCTTACACTTTGAGAAACCCCAAACCAGCCCTTGCATTAAAGTGTCATTTCAGCCCTCCCTTGATCCATGTCAGATTGCTGAAGCTGAGTGCACTGGTGTTTTTGGGCATCATTTATAGGTGGGAGTGGTTGCCTTGGCATTCTCTGCCCCCCCCCCCCCCCCCCCCCCCACTGTTAGCCTACCATTTCTAGAAGAAATGTGTTTAGGACCCCCCCATCCATCCTGAAAAAAAAAAAAAAAAAAAAAAAAAACCCTAAAGCCATTCATGACTTTATGTGACAATGCAATCCTAAAAGCACTTTTGCCTTGTTAACTCATTATGTGAACTAGTGAATGGTTATTTGTTACAAAAGGTTACATACATGTATTTAAAAAAAGACAAAGAAAAAATTCTGCATTGGTCTTTCTGACATTAAAAGAATAACATACAAACCTAGGCATTCAACCTTTACCTATTTTATACTATGTATGCTGCAGCCAATGAGTCTTGTTATTCAGTATTGTGGCTTAGAATTGGTTATGTTTAAATAAAGTGCTATTGCTTCATATCCACTTGTCTCGTTCTTCCACTTTGCCATTTTCCAATCCCGTGAAGAACTGAAGTACGCTTCAGGCTTCATGTAATTGGTTTTTGTACAATAAAAAAATGCTACAGCATCTTATAAAAACATATGTTACTTTTCATAAAATGGGTTTATTATTTAGTACAATACCATTTTTGGCCATTACAGTCATTTTTACCTCCACAAATGGTACGTCATTTTGTATAATGGCTTCCATCAGACATTTTGGGACAGCTAGACACTTGCTTTGCAGAGTGAAAGACAGGTGATATTTAGAAATCTTTACAAGATGACCTTGCAAACTTTGAAATGACCATGAGCCAAATTACCCAAATGTTTCTACTCAAGCTCTACCCTGCCTTACTCATGCTTCCTAGATAGCCTCTGGACCGCCATAACTTAGCATTGAACAAGAAGTTCATGATAATGGATGGAAGAATGAAAATATGCCATTAAAAAGATAGAAAACAATTTTGTTAGAAATATATTGTGGTGGTATTTTCACAGAAAAAGTTTTTACTTTGTCACTTCAATGAATTTCAATTTAAAATTTTCATAAGATAGATTTCTTTCTGTTGTAAGAAATGGTAATTCAGCCAAGCGGATGATTTAATGGAACAAATTAGACCTATGTGAGGAATGAGTTTGCTCCTCTTTGGATTATTGAACGACCACAATAAATGCATTTGGTCTTTCTATATTACATTGCCTCAGACACTTACATTGAGGACCACCGCAGTTATACCCCCAGTGCTTTTACCTTGCTACTCATAACTTCAGAGTTTGAATTTGGCCCCAACTTTGGCTAAGTTAGTGTGGGTGCCCTCAATGTATGATTGTGTCCTTGTCCAAGACTACACAGGCATCCTGTCCTGGAAGACCCCAACCTTGTGCTACTTAGGCTCGCTGTAATCTGGCACAAATTTTAGACTGCTCTATCCATACACTTCATTTGCAGCATTGATACTTAGATATCACAGGGGGGTCTCAAAACCTACTGTACTGTCTTGAGGACATTTAAGCATACAGATTGAACATTTGAGAGCAGGAAGCCGCTGTGTTACAACAGCAGGACAAAAATGTGACTTACACTAAAAGTAACTTCTGTTGTGCCTACGAGTTGTAGGTCTTCATTGCGAGAAGTCAAATTTTCCTCGTGACAAATGAGCTACAAGAGTTAACTGGAATTAAAATAAGTCATGAAAAATTTAACTGATTAAAACTTGTTTGTGCACAGAAAGACCTAAATTATTGCAAAAGTCTTCATTTCTTTTTGTTGATTTGTGACAGTGTTCATATAGCCAAGAAGTTAGTCCTGGAGGAAACACACAGTGCTTCCTGCTGAATATGAATATATACTGGATTTGTGGGCTTGTGAGTCAACCCAGTGAGGGACAAGGAGATCTCTGGTGATGACAAGCCTAGCACTCAAGAACTAGTGCTGCAGTTCAGCACAGCTCCATGCGTAGCGCTACAACACAGCTTCACCTTCTCAAAGCATCTAAAAATACTCTTTCCTCTCAGAAAAGCAGCACGCCAGTAGTTCAGTGCCACACACTTTAGGAAACATGCCATCTATGAACTTCATGGCTCAGTTGTCACCCAAGTTGAAGGCGATGTCCTCCTCAAAGAATGCAATGCTGAGCATGATGGCGCCACCGGTCAGGAGACCCAGGTTCTGCAGGAGGAAGCCGGTCACGGGTGCCAGATTGCCACGGCCTCCACGCAACATCTCTGGCATCTGTAGAGAGGAGCGGGAGCGGAAAGATCCAGTTCAGTGTTTGTTTTCAGTCTTGTCCAATCACATCTCATATCAGCAGGGGCTCTGTCCACGTGCTAAAAATGACTTTTAATAGATTAACTGAGTGAATGTCCGAAGACTCTGCTTGTGCCCTCACACTAGTATCATCATCTTGGATCCCGAAGCCCAAAGGTACATGGGCAACACCTGCGGCCTCCTAACCGTCTGCCCTCACCATGTCTGTAAGAGCAACGTAGAGGAAGACCCCTGCAGTGATGCCTAGGATCCACGGGGAGAGCTGTTCAAAGTGGTGGCCCAGGACAGTGCCCGCCAGCAGGCCCACAAAGCCCAGCACTGTCGAGAGTGCGCTGAAGAGGAGAAGCCTCTTCACAGGCCAGCCCACTGCCAGCAATACCGCCAGATCACCTGCAAGAACCACGTGGAGAAAGCACTTCAAATCACAGGGCAACATGCAGGCTTATTTTTTGAATGTCATATATAATGATGCACATGTACACATGTATTCGTTGAGCAGACACTTTTCTTCAAAGCAACATATATCTCGGAGAATAATACACACACACATAAATACATTTGTGTATCTTATTACTATATTTCTTATTCAATACACAAAAAGAGAATCATGCAAGATAGGGACATTAAGTAAAGTGGTTAAGGACATGGACTTTATTAACTCGTATTTATCTGACATCTTTGTCCAAGGCAACTCAGAGTGCTGGATACGCTGCACTAAACTCCCCGCACGCATCCATACGTTGATACAGCAATTTAATACGCACTCGATCGGTCACATTCACAAACTATGGGCAATTTAGAGTCAACAATCCGGCAGAAAAACCGTGTGCGGACTGTGGGAGGAAACCCATGCGAAGGTACTTAGCCTGAAGCACTCCAGTTAAAAACAGGGAGGTGTATAAATAGCTGAAATACTATACATCACTTTGGATAAAAGGGTAAGCTGAGCGAGAGCTGGCAGTAATAACGGCTGCTACCATGGAACCAGCAGGGCAGTGTGGTGGCGTACCTAGCTCATGTGGCAACTCGTGACAGAACACGGCCACGGTGGTACTCAATCCTCCCGCCACACTCTGGGAGAAAGCAGCTCCTGGGGGGGAGAGTAATGAAACTCCTTCACATAACGCTTCAGACAGAAGAAACAGCACTCCTCATGCAAATAATCAGCGTTCTCTTGACTCTTCTCAAATTATAAAAATGGTTTTACTAGGTGTGGTGGCACAGTGGGTTGGACCACAGTCCTGCTCCCCGGTGGGTCTGGGGTTCGAGTCCCGCTTGGGGTGCCTTGCGACGGACTGGCGTCCCGTCCTGGGTGTGTTTCCCTCCCCCTCCGGCCTTACGCCCTGTGTTACTGGGTAGGCTCCCGTTCCCCGCGACCCCGTATGGGACAAGCGGTTCAGGAAATGTGTGTGTGTGATTTTACTAGGTTTGTTTACCATGTTCGGCCCTGATCCTGGAGGGCTGCACTGTATGTGTAATAGAGTTTCAGTAAACTTTACCAGAAGTCAAAGGTTTAGGCACGGAAACCTAGAATGGGTTCATCTGGGGGTAAATAGGGAGTCACCAGTTATGTCTTTAACGGCTTTCGGTTTCCTTTATTTACTCTATAAAAAAAAAATCTTCTCCTTTCCACTGTTTGGTTACTTACAGTGTTAATTTCTTTTCTTTTGAGTTGTAAACTCCCCATTTTTATGCATCGTGTTCCCCTGTCCACGTTCAGGTGACGATAGAGAGGGACCCCCGTGTGACACCAAGGCTGCTGTGTAAAGGGACCGTTTCTGTTCCCTTGTGTCCTGTTACAGTAAACTCCAGAGGGAAAGGTCCCTGTTGTCACCTGGCTCTTTCTGGGTGTTCTGCGGTGCCCAGAAGAATAACACGCCCAGAACTGCAATGGCTCCCTATACTCACCAATGGCCAGTCCATCTGTGAAGTTGTGAATCCCATCGCCCGTTACCACCATCCACACCAGGCTCGCCATCCCAGCATGACCCCGGGCTACATGGCTGTGGCCGTGCCCTGTCCCACTCATGCTCTCAGGCGGACGTCCTTCCTCGGTGGAAGAGGTCCCTGCAGGCAGAACGGAAACCCGCTAGAAACACCAACCCCCCAGGGGAAGTAGACCACCACTTCTCAGTGCACCTGAGCCACATGTTCCCCAGATGTGCAAAGTGTAGCAGAGGACACCCCTCCTCACCCTGCAGCACAGTCAGCTCGGTCTCAGCTCTCCTGTCTGCAAGTGCACCGCGTTGACGCTCCTTCTTCCCTCTCTAAAGGGGAAAAAGGCTAAATATTTGTGAACTTCAAACCCGAGCCGGAACCTATGCATGCGGCATATCCAAAATGCAGCACAAATCACTGTTGGTTTGCTGGATGCTTTGCCACTTAGTGCATGTTCCACACACCCAGAACTGAGTACTTCAGCGATACGCTTTGACGTAGACACGCTCGTTACTGTGCTCTCAGTTTCTCCAACTCACCTTGTGATGGCGCTGTAGCTCCAAAATGCCCTCGACTACAAAGAGCAGATAGATGCCAGCGAGCACACAAAGGCCCTTCAGTACAGCGTCCTGCTGCCCTGACGCAGTGTGAGTTCCAGGACTCGCCTGCACAAAAGAAATCATTCTCTGCAAACACAACTTGGGCTTTACAGATGTGTCCTAGGAGGCCAGTGCGACTGCCCAGCTCACCCACACCTCAATAACAAGGTAAATCCATGTAAAGATCGAATATTTTAAGTTTAATTCTCCGCCAGATTGAGTATGCACAAATTAAAGAGGAGTAAATGATCAGCATTTGTCAAATGAAAATATATGGATAAGAATAACCTACTGCATGTTTATACTATATAATCAGTCTGTGGGCACACAAACAATTTGTTCAGATGGGCACATACATGAGGGAGAAGATGAAGCAGGGCATCTCCACATAAAGTGCCCACAGCCAGGGCTGCCATGGGGCGCAGGAGGCTGTGGAGCCGGGCAGGGGGTAACAGGGGTACCGTGCCTATGGCCAGCAGGGACGGCAAGCTGATGACCACCAGAGCCAAAGCTCCCCATCCTAAAGCTTCGGAAAAACACCCACCCAAGATGTATGACACACACGAAGCATAAGAGCGAGACGCAATGCTCTAAAGTGATCAGGAATCCCTAATGGGGAAGAGAACACAGGAAGGATAGAGAAGACGGAAAACATTCCACTTCTCTTTGTTCACCTCCCACAGAGACTATAATGCAGGAAAAAAAAACAATGGCTCCTAAAAATACTGTGAGTGACAAAATGACAATAAAATTACCATCTACTTCTGAAACAGCATGTCTTCTTCATTTCTAACCAGAAGGGCACTTATCTCTTTAATAGGAAAACCTGCACGTTTAAAGCTCCAACCCACCAATGACAAAAGTCACACCCTTTTGCCCTCCTATATTATTTTGTTCTGAGTGCCGCAAACAGACTCTGCTGTCAATCTGGTACAAGAGGGCAGGGCACAGCAAGGTGAAATGTGACGGGGTGATGTGAGGCGCTTCTCCAAGGCCAAAGTTCCACAGGAGCTGAGAGACATTCAAACACTGGGAAAAAAGCACATAGGAGAAGTAGATGTTTATATATGAAGATAAATCAGTAAATATAAATGATAGCATAAATGCATACACACACACATACACACGCAGGCTGAAACTACTTGTCCCAAACGGGTTCCCGGCGAACCGGAGCCTAACCCATCAACAGAGGGCATAAGGCTGGAGGGGGAGGGGACACACCCCGGACGGGACGCCAGTCCATCGCAAGGGACCCTAAGCAGGACTCGAACCCCAGACCCACCAGAGAGCAGGACCCAGCCAAACCTGCTGCACCACTGCACCCCCCAAAGCATAAATTATGAAATCAATGATAAAAAAAAATAAATCATTTTTCAAAAATGCTCTTCCTCTATGGAACATACAGTCAGTTGCAGCCTGACAATAACTTAATTGGGACTTAGCCACTGTACTACAAGGAAGGCATGTTTGCATCCATTTCTTTCTGTCTGTTGGTGAAATGTATTCCTGTTTGCTCTTAGCTGTACGATCCTTCGGAGTGAAGCATTTGCTAAATTAAGCAGTATAAGGCAAAGGTCAGTGACCAAGTCTTGGACTGCCACTATTCTTATTTACCAAAGGAACTCCGAAAATAAAGATGGCACATTCATGTATAAACTTATCAGTGAAATACACACACACACACTTTCTGAACCGCTTGTCCCATACGGGGTTGCGGGGAACCAGAGCCTAACCCGGCAACTCAGGGCATAAGGCCGGAGGGGGAGGGGACACACCCAGGACGGGACGCCAGTCCGTCGCAAGGCACCCCAAGCGGGACTTGAACCCCAGACCCACCGGAGAGCAGGACCCTGTCCAACCCACCGCACCACTGCACCCCCCTCTGTCAGTGAAATATGCAAAGCAAATCTTACAAAGATCAACTTTCTGCAATGTACTCACATTACCATGGAGATGATTCTTTGTGGGGTGATCCAACACAAAAAAAATGTTTTTTAGCTCTGGCTGACGCAGGTTGGGGTTTGACAAAGTAGACAGCTCATTGTGATCCTTCCTCTTTCCGCTGGAAAAAGTCTTGCCGCTGTGGGAACCATCTGTGGAACCATTCCTAACCCAAGTGTTCTCAGTACGTATGCTCCTATTAAAGAAAACCATTAAATATCAAGCCTTTTTGAAACTGTAAATCAGTGTTTCAATCATTTACTTCCAGCTGATTATTATTAGTCAACAAAATGTTTTTATCCAGGATATATAATTTAACATTTCGTATAGATCACGCTATACACGTATTATTAATTTAAATTGTCACCCTTGCCTGGAGAATCAGCGTGAAGATAAAATGCAAGATTACAAAACGCCAAAGATTTTTTCAAGGTTCTTATGTATGTTGATTTTTGCATTGATTATGATTAGTTAAAGTTTACTGTTTACAAAAATACCACTAGTTCTTCTAGAGTGTCAGTTTCTGTTTTTGTACTTTACAGCCGTTAGGAGATTGCAGAAGGAGCCAGAACATTCTAGAAAGCATCAGATCCTAAAAGGTACTGGAATATTTGGTGCTTGGAATCCGGTGGCATAATTTGCAAATTTCAAGAATGCAGAATATTTTTATAAAAACTGACATATAGTACAAACTAATGGTAAAAGTGTTCTTAATGTAATAAAACTGAATGGACTGAAGGAATTATCTATGTCTTCCCAATGACACAGTCAACCATATCCTAATTTTTTTCAAACTGCAACTTCACTATATGCTCTTAATATTGGTGAAGAAGTACAGTTTTCTATGGTGTACTGTATACATAAAATGATTCCATGTCTCAACTGGAGCCAGATACAAGTTGGCCCTACAAGCAGTTATAGAATTATAATTATTACTATGAGACACACACACACACACACACACACACACACACAGAACTGCTTGTCCCATACGGGGTCGCGGGGAACCGGAGCCTACCCGGCAACACAGGACGTAAGGCCAGAGGGGGAGGGGACACACCCAGGACGGGACGCCAGTCCATAGCAAGGCACCCCAAGCGGGACTCGAACCCCAGACCCACGGGAGAGCAGGACCCGGTCCAACCCACTGCACCACCGCGCCCCCCTTACTATGACACAATTACACACACACACACACACACACACACACATTTTCAGAACCGCTTGTCCCTTACGGGGTCACGGGGAACCGGAGCCTACCCGGCAACACAGGGCGTAAGGCCGGAGGAGGAAGGGGACACACCCAGGACGGGACGCCAGTCCGCCGCAAGGCACCCCAAGCGGGACTTGAACCCCAGACCCACCAGAGAGCAGGACTGCGGTCCAACCCACTGCGCCACCGCACCCCCTTATGACACAATTATGTAATTATAATTATATTAGTACAAATATATTGTATTTCTACTGGATCAATGTACAGTAAAAACATTGCACAATAGCGATGCAGCAGTGTTAATTACAGTACATGAACTTGCTTTACTCTTCCACACTAGCTGCCTTGACTGTTATAAGGCTTGGAAATGGTTCATTTAACACATTAAAAGTAGATAAGCACAAAAACTGGCTCAAGTACCAGTTACGCACCTAGTTTAGTGTAGAAAGCTAAATGTAGTCTAATTTGTGAATAAGAATCCACACATAACCAGTACTGAACAGGACTAAAGTGAAAAAAGTAAATAGCTTTGCAATAAAAATAGGAAAATGTGTCTGTAGCATTCAAAACAAACAAACACACACACAGTGTGAAACCACTTGTCCTGAGCAGGGTTGCAGCAAACCAGAGCCTAACCCAGTAACACAGGGCGCAAGGCTGGAGGGGGAGGGGACACACCCAGGACAGGACACCAGTCCATCACAAGGCACCCTAAGCAGAACTCAAACCCCAGACCCACCAGACAGCAGGACCTGGCCAAACCCGCTGCGCCACCACACCTCCCCACACTCGAAACTTACTTTTAACATTGAATTACAATAAATGGAATACGTGGTAAGTTGGCAAAATCAGTACTCAAATGTTTGTGACATTGTCATAGGATAGGTGCAATGCTGAAATATCACTTGTCCGAGTGCAGCCTTTTCACCAATGAAATGGATAACTCCAAAAAAAGCCGCATCTGTGCGCTGCCATTGCTGACCATAACATTGTATTTTACAGGGCATGTTCCAATACCATATATTAATCAACATATTAATCTGTATGAATTAATATACTTTAACATATTTTCAGTGCCTGACTGCAGTTGACCCATGATGATACGATTATCTAGAAGTTCAAAACTGGACTAAAATACTAGCTTTTATACACTTCTGCACCATGTGAATTCGCGATTGGCTCCATAAGGAATCCGTTTATTGTAGGTAACAATGCAGAGAATTTAAGCGCTTTTGAACTAGGCTGTGAGTCATGCGTGCACAAGGCATGTACACAACAAATGGGTTTTGACAGAACTCCTTTTCATGGATAATGAAGCACAAGAGAGGATAGAGTCTGGAAGCAACTGTCACTCTCTCAGAGGCATATAGTTATCAGGAAACACTCACACAAGTGCAGTTTTCTGAACATTTTCTCAAATAAAAAAGACATCGCAAGAGTTTTGCCGAATGCTGTAATGCAGCCCTCAGATATGGACGCCTCTTAAAGATGCTATTAAAGTATTAAAAAATAAAAAGTATATTCCGCCAATAAACAATTGTGGCACATTTTTATCTGGTTTTGAGTGAATAGTGAGCAAATCAGCCAAAGCAGACAGTCATCAGGAGCATCTCTGACCTGGCAGTGTATGGGGCCACAGTCGATAGAGCAGGTGGGTGGAGGTCGTGGACATGTGCAGAACCTGGAGAACTATGCTTTGGATCCTGGTGGTGGATCTCCAGCACAGTAACCTCTCCTAGGCCCAAGCTGCCCAGGAGCTTCTGAAGACCCCCAAAGGATAGGGTCCCGTTCTCCCCATACTGCAGGAACAGCCTTTGCAGGTAGTATCCCTGACAGTGGTGTTGGAGGAGTGGAGAAGATGTACGGTTTATCAAAAAAGAAATATTTCACCTGCCTGTATTATTTGGTTGACATACAAAACTTACAGTAATAAGACAGGAAGTTGTTTCATTTATTTCTCCGCAGCTAAAAATGTATCTGTACATCTTGCATCTGTAATTTCAACACATGACTGAAAAAGTGCATCTTTGGTCTCAAATCACCATTATTCATACCTGCTCTTTGAGTGCCTCCTCAAGGTCCTCCACTCCATTTGCTGCCCTGCTGGTTTCATTCACAATCAAGGCTGTTTCATTCCTGTGCTTTATTTCCACGGTGTCGCTTGTGTGCTCCATCCCAGTGGTTTCATTCATGTACGTCCTCTCTCCCAGAAGTTCTTGGCTGGTCCACACCAGTGTGAGAGACACCAGGATGGCCACAAACCTCAGGCACATCCAACATCTTGGCAGTGGGGACATTCTGGGTGACGGAAAAACACAGCCAATGAAACCTCTCCAATTCACAGTGTATTTATAAAGTATTCTGGTTACAAGTGGTAACGGAAATTCAGAGGGCAAGCTGTGAAGTTTCAATAAGAAATGTAAGCGAAGACTGGAGGCTGGGGAGCATTGGTCTGATTATTAGGAGAATGCTGGGATTGGCGATCTCTCTAATAATGCCAACTGTTAGGGATATGGAAATTATAGGAATATTTACAGAAATAGCCTTTGGGTACTAGTATGATGTTGAGCAAAACATTTTGGCAAACTGGTTGAAAGTAAAACTGGTACAGCTGTTTGGAAAACAACAGTAAAAAGCCTGATTAAACATAAAGCTAATATTTTGTTTCCATGCGCAACACACACACACACACACACACACACACTTCACTCTTCCCCCGATGAGTTGTTGCCCAAGGAGGATACATTTTTCTTTTAAAAAAAAAGTTATCCCACAAAGCAGGAGAAACCCTAATTTCTCCTGCAAACATTAACAATTTAAAACATTTAATTTCATTTGAAAGGGTAGGCCCACTACAGTAGGGCCTGAGATTTGATTTTAAAGCCAAAAATCACGAACTACCGGTTCACCATTGGAACCCTACTGGCACCATAATAAAGAAAACAATAATTACTTATAAAACAAGTATTTAAGAACCGGCCTGAAAGTTAAAAAATCCGCCAATTTTCACGATACACGAGAGGGCGCTTGGGGAGAAAGAGTGTGGCACATGAGTGCAACACGCGGGTGTCGCGAGTCGCCAGGTTGCGGGATATTCACAAGTGTTACACTCGAAAATCTTTTTTTCCTTCACATATTTTTGCTGCGAAGACAATAAAATCCAGTACAGAAATAACTGATGGTCGCCTGCCTAAAAGGCTGAGAGCTGAGAAATTCCGTGTCGGAATCGAAAGAACTGTGTTAGATCAAGCAGTGTACTCACTGTACTACATACTGCTTCGTCAAGGCGTTAAAATATTCTTCACAAACCACTTACCTTTATGTATTTTTCTTAAACCGTAGAGGTAATAGATCCGTCCGTGCGTGCAGACATAATGCTCCACAGCGCAGCTCTGTAGGTAAAACTAGCTTGTTGGTTTTCAAAGTTAATATTATACACGGAGTAATGCCTGGTAAACAATTTGGCGAAACATTAAAAAGCATTAGATCTATTTACCCGTCTTCGTCTTCTTTTACTGTCTCAATCTATAACTGTCCTAAGATAAGGGCAGAGTGTCACAGGTAGGCCACACAACACTTCCTCCCTCATGCTCAGACTTTGCTCCCTAAGACATTTATTACTCTACTTTGTAGCTGTTCTCTCGTTCCATTTCCAAAGTAATCACTTCATTCTTCCTTCCTATGTGTTCAGAGGGCTAGAGGTTATTTTAAACTGAAATTATGCAAACTATGATCCTAAATGAAGTTAAATAATTATATGTATTAATTAATAATGATTTTTGGAATTCCCTGCACCGAAATATCAGGGAATCCCTTACAATGAGCACCTTTAAATCCAGGCTTAAGACCCACATGCTCAGAATGGCTTTCGGGTGACACTACTGGATGCTTTCTTTCCCTCCCTCTCTCTCTTCATTTATTTTATAACTGCCCTTATTATTTATATTAGCATTGCATTAGCTTGTTTAATTTATAGATTTTTTTATTGTTCGAATTTATTGTACACACACATTGATTGAAACCGCTTGTCCCAGATGGGGTCATGGTAAACCACAGCCTAACCCAGCAACACAGGGCACAAGGCTGGAGGGGGAGGGGACACAACCATGACGGGACGACAGTCCGCCGCAATGCACCCCAAGTAGGACTCAAAACCCAGAGCCTCCAGAGAGCAGAACCCGGCTGAGCCCGCTGCATCACCGCACCCCCCAGAATTTATTGTAAACCTCTTTTATTATCATTTTGCCTTCTGCTTCTTCATCCTATTAAGTGGTTGGAGAAGGTGCCGTATAAAGTTTGATATTATAACGCCATTAAATAAGCATAAAATATTATTTTTTGGGTTGGCCCGGGTCCTGCTCTCTGGTGGGTCTGGGGTTCAAGTCCCGCTTGGGGTGCCTTGCGATGGACTGGCGTCCTGTCCTGAGTGTGTCCCCTCCCACTCCAGCTTTACACCCTGTGTTGCCGGGTTAGGCTCCGGTTCCCCGCGACCCCGTATGGGACAAGCGGTTCAGATGATGATGTGCTGATGATGATATTATTTTCTCAAAAACATGAAACATTAAAAAACACCAGAACACAAATTTTTAATGTTCTCTGACCTCTGTGACTAGTGTTTCAATGCAGAAGATAGCAAGCAGGAAAATTTGGTAAGTTCGCTTTTTTATTACTTCATTGTTAACCATTCATCTACAGTGACGTTTATTTGTGGCTGCAGAGTAAGAACCGTAGACTGCAGACAGGTGTCCCATATGCACAGTTGTAAAAGCCCTTGTATTTGTATCTATTAAAAATAAAAAAGCAGGGTTAGATGTTTTCTATGCAATGCATCTTAAATTTCCTTCACTGAAATGTGTGAGAGTTTGGGTTGAGTTCACATTGGTTCGGCTATCAGAACAAACACATCTTGGGCTCCAGCAGAAATGAAAATAACTGAAGGCAGGGGGCAGCTCGTGTGAGCGACTCCTGCATTGGCACAGAAGTTGATCTGTTTTCAGGGAATATGTTGTCATCCCTTTAACTGGAACTGTCTGTCCTGCATACTGACTGACCATTGCCCAATTCTTGCTTGGTCTCCAGTGACCTGTGATGGAGTCTCCTGGGTGCAGGTACAAATTCCATTCCTAATTGTATTGTTTTTTTTTTCAACAAAAGAATACAGAAGAAGAAAAGAGAAAAAAAAAAAAAAAAGTCAATGGACCTCTTCGCACTCATTGAATTCCTATCTGTATGTCAGCAAGTGTGTGCTGATAACCTGACAGCCCTCGGCTGTCAAATGGATTCCTCTGCAGTGAACTGATTGAGAATTCATTCTTAATCTTCATTTTCAAGGAATTTGCCCCCTTTCCCACATTGCGGAGTTGCACTTTATCGGAGAAAAGTAGAAATTTCTATCAAGCTGGTTGGTTCGTTATGAAATTTAATTTGAATCAGTAAATTCAGTACTTAAGTAGTTTCTTGGCCTAATAATTTTACTTTTACTCCAGCAAATTTTTGGGTGAGTACATTTATTCCTACTTCAGTAATTTTCTGTGGAAAGTAACAGTACATTTACTCAAGTACTGTGCTTAGCTATTTTACCCACCTCTGCTTTTAAATCACAGGGATCCCTCACCATCGCAGGGTAGCACTCTAGTGCATGACAGGTTAACGGAGGGATTTCTGCACATTCGTTCAACTCCACCACCGCATCCCCCCTGCTTGCAGTACACACACAGTGGGGGGTGCGGTGGGTTGGAGCGGGTCCTGCTCTCCGGTGGGTCTGGGGTTCGAGTCCCGCTTGGGGTGCCTTGCGACGGACTGGCATCCCGTCCTGGGTGTGTCCCCTCCCCCTCTGGCCCTGCGCCCTGTGCTGCCGGGTAGGCTCTGGTTCCCCGCGACCCTGAATGGGACAAGCGGTTCGGAAAATGTGTGTGTACACACATGCATACATATGTATGCTCATATATTCCTTATCATTAACTATTTTCCTAATTCCGGGTTGCAGTGGTCTGGATCCTGTCACAGAATCAAAGGGCACAGGAAAGAGTATACCCTAGATGGCCTGCCAGCCCATCACCATTCATGTATACAGTGGAACATAAAATGTCCAAAGACTGATAACTGCATGAAGATTACGACATTGTAAGTTATTAAAATAAGACACTATGAATTTGTCACATTTGGTTATTCATGTACTTTTTTTCCTGCTTGCTTCCAGCCCTAACCAGTTAGTATAAATAATGTATAGTCATATCTGCAAAGTTGTTCCTCTGATTCTGAGAATTCTGAACACAGTGACATAGCATTAAAAGTCTTATTGTTACCATTCAGACTGTAAAACTCATTAATCTTTAACCATAGAGTGGAAACTTGCACACCTAATGTGCTACAGTATTTAAGATTTATAACAATGAATGCAAGGTGGTTAAGTAGTTTACTACGCAACACCACCAGTTCAGAGCTAGTGTTGGTGGTTTTGATCCTCCTTTATTCTGGGTCTATTCATTTTGTCCCATATTTAAAAGATGTTACATTTTTGAGTCTGAATTGCCCTTGGTGTGTAAATATGCAAATGAAGGTAGGCTACTGAATGCATACAAGGGAACCATGCAACTTTCTTCTCAGGCAGGGTAAGCGCTTAAGTCGTCTGTTCCCCAGTGTGGGGTGCAGATCACAGGTAGATCATCTTAGGAAGCTATTTTTTTAACAGATGACGGACAACAAGAAGGGGGCGTGGTGGTGCAGTGGGTTGAACCGGGTCCTGCTCTCCGGTGGGTCTGGGGTTCGAGTCCTGCTTGGAGTGCCTTGCGGCAGACTGGCATCCCGTTATGGGTGTGTCCTCTCCCCCTCCAGCCTTATGCCCTGTGTTGCCAGGTTAGGCTCTGACTCCCCGCGACCCCGAGTGGGACAAGCGGTTCGGACTGTGTGTGTGCGTGGATAAGAAAGAATCCACCCAGTCGTTTTAAGTAGATTTTTTGTGGCTTTCAAAAAAATTACTGGAACCTGTTTATTTTACATAGAATTTGTTAAATAAATATGAAAGAAATCTCAATTCGTCACGAATACAGAAATGAAAGCTCCGATTGAACCTTTACATTTCAGACTGCCAGCGGCCGCCGATCTGCCATAAAGAACGTTGGTTCGACTACGTACACCTCTTTATTAAACCACCTAGTGACAAGCCCCCGGAACGCCTTTGTTTGATCCAATAAGGCTTAAGCTGTTGCTCTCTTTCTCGTGGTTGGTTGTATTTACTTGTTTGTCAAATGTTCTTTAAATTTGATAGGATAAATGAGCTGTCAATCTTCACATGCGCGTAAATCATATTTCACGATGCGTAGCAACGGAGTGTAAAGGCTGGACTTTTAATATGTGACAGGAAGCGGAGGAGGAATACAGTCAGCTGGTTTCCTAAACAAATTAAGGAATTGATCGCCTCAGAAAGAAACGGTTACCTGAAAGAAGGTGTAGTTAAACCAGGTACACCGTTGTTTTATTTTGTGAAATGTGTTGGCACTTTGAAAACGTGTAGCCTAGGGACTCGTGCGCTACGTTGGCTGTAGCGCTGTGGCGGGTTAGCTAGCCAGGCTGTGCGGTAAGCCGTAGACGGGGCGCTCGGCGCGGCCTGCCGTCCTCAAGAAACACTCGGGCTCTTCTGGGCCTACAATGCATTTTCTTTACATTATGGTTGTGAATAATAACATGACTGTACACAGGTTTAAGATTCTAAACTTAAAAGTTTTGTCTCCATTTCTGATATCTTCAGATAATCTTCTTCTTGTCCAGGTAAAGCAATTAAAAAAGAGCAGAATATTTATAGGTCCTAGCTGCAGACAGCCGCCTAGCACAGTTAGCACGCTTAGCTAGGTTCCATCTGAGAATAAACCCTGAAATTTAGGTATCTTGACTCTGTTTGCAAGAAAACCGTGTCTCAGACGTGTCGATGGGGATGATGAGGCGTTGGAGCCGAAAAATTCATGTTTTGAACTTGAAGTGCAGACAGACAAGCTAACAATGTTAGTAACATTATGTCCAAATCGCTGGACCGGACCGGACGTTACTTCTTAATGAGAGTCAGTGAAACATAATCTCTGCACACGAATGTATGTATTATGATCACTTCACGTACTTGGGATACACTTTTCTGAATTTAAATAGCCGGAGATACTGCTGAGAGGAAACAAATGCAAGAATCAAAGAGATCATTGATTGTTACCACACAATCAAATCTCTTAGTTTTATTGTTTCTTATGACTTTGCGTAATTGTTCAATGAACTTTAGATTTAATCATTTAATATAATAAGGTATTCTTACTGTATGAATTCAGCCTGAGTAACTTGATCAAGAGCACTGTTATAGCAGGAGTGGGGATTTGAACCTGGAGCCTTCTGGTTGTAATGGAACAGCTGTACCCAGGTCATTACGTGTCATTTTTTTTTGTCCTGTTAGTGTTTTGTTGAAGGAATGCGGCTGGCAGTTGTTTCTGTGTCAACTAATTAAGCACTGAGAAGGGGGGCATGCCCGCAACCATCTTTTTGGTGCCAGTGATGTATAATAAGTAGTAGTCTGTGGAATCGATACTTCTAGTAGACTGAATACTGCAATTTCTCGGCAGCGCTATCCTGTTTCTACGTCACTTTGGAGTGCAGTGAATTTTACCCATCGTGTGGTGATGATATTGTGTCAATAAGCTTTGCCCCTATCTGCTGAGAACTATTTTGCAGTCACTTTTCTTGTTGGCTTTGACTGTTTAATAGTCCTTAAAAGCTTGCTCTTTATTTGGCTGTCTCCTTTGTCCAGGAGAATTTTAAATGTTAGTGCAGAAACACGTTTACAAATTCGTACGTTTTATGCAAAAGGATATTCTTACTGAAGCAATTTTAGTGCAGGGCTGGGATTCATCCTGGGAAGCTTTGAATTACAAGACAATTGCCCTAACCTCTAGACTACCTTCTGCCCATTTACATAGCGGTTAATACAGAGTCAAATAATGTTTGTACATTGAATTGATATGGTGTTTTTCTTGATAGAGTGTAAGCCTACATTAACCCTAGATGGGGTGTGCATTTTCTAATGCTCTGTCCCACTTCTTAAAAATGGGTCAGCAAGCAACTGGGACAGGAGCTCCCACCGAAACACACACACACATATTGCTGTTCACACTGAGCATATTTATTTCATAGTTTCTTTTGTGGGTATAAAAAAATTAAAGAACTCTTAAGTAGGCTTGTGAGGTTAAGGTTTTTCCCAGTAAGCTCAAAACCGCCCACATTAGTCAAAATTTGTTCCATACACAGTAATAATACCTTTTTTGCCCCTGACTCATTTATAAATTATTAATTTCGGTACTGATATGAAACTAATATGTAAATGAGACCATATATTAAAAATGTGTTTTGTTAGCATTTAGATGCAATGGCTAGTTCTTCACTGTGTCTGTAACCATGCATTCAGCTTTCACTCAGTGCCTTTCTGCTGTAAGGGAGAAACAAAATTGGAGGTAATTATAATGGGTGCTTGAGGTTACAATAACTCCTGCCTACTGTATGAAATTTATTTTTAAAGATTGATCTTGTCACCTGGATGACACAGTTCTGAACATACGTAGCTGTCAGAAAGGGAAATGGTAAAATTCACATATCCATTTACGAAGGTGAAAGACAAAGAGAACTATTTCAATGAGCCAGGTGCCACAGTGGACAGGAAACATTAAAAAAAAAAAACTCCTAGCTGTTAAGAAGGTGAGGGAAAAATATGTCTTGCTTGGGAAAAGCGGTTTCAGACAGTGTGTGTGTGTGTGTGTGTGTGTGTGTGTGTGTGTGTGTGTGTGTGTGTGTGTGACTGCTCACTCCTCCTGGGCATTCAAATGTGACAGGGGACCTGTGTGAATGTGTTGTAATATAGCTCTACCTTGACACACAATGTTTATACTCCAAGGTTGTTGAAGACGTTGTCCAGGCTCATTGTTGCTCATTGATTAGTTGGTGGTAGGCAAGCACTGTTGTTTGTAATCATCAGTTCCAGGCAGTGTACTGTCCAGGGGAAAGCAGTATGCTGGTTCCACTGCAGGCTGTGCCGGTTGTGTGATGTTCCAAGATTCGTAGAAACCTCAGAGGAAGAGAGAGAAGATAGGACAATTCACAAGCATGTCAGTTAAGATCAGTTACTGTAATAGTGTTGAAGAAATGGGATTTAACTGTACATTTGAAGGCAGCAACAGTAGGTTCAAGCCTCAGTACAGTAGAAATAACATGAAGTAAGGATGTTAAAATTTTTCCAGCACTAGTTTATGTGAGGAGGGAGGACTTGTGAATTGAAAGTAGATCATCTCTGATGGGGGGGGGGGGTGCGGTGGCGCAGTGGGTTGGACCGGGTCCTTCTCTCTGGTGGGTCTGGGGTTCGAGTCCCACTTGGGGTGCCTTGCGACGGACTGGCGTCCCGTCCTGGGTGTCCCTCCAGCCTTATGCCCTGAGTTGCCGGGTTAGGCTCCGGTTCCCTGCGACCCCATCTGGGACAAGTGGTTCGGGGGGGGAGAAAAAAAAAAAACCATCTCTGAAGGTGACATGAGGTTTCATGAATCTGATCCCTGTCACAATCCATGTGTTGGAAGAGGTGTTTGTATAAACAGTTGCAATTTTGACTTTGTATGCAAAGTTTTGTCTGGAATATTGTCCTAGGAGTTTGGCTTAAACCAATCAAACATTTCCTTAATGAATGACAATTTTTAAAAATACACTTCAGTTTTTTAAAGGAATAGTGTTGTGAAGGGTGTGTTTGATCAAACTGTCGGTCTTTGTGAAAGGTATCTGGCTAAGACTGGCCTGATCTTTCCTGTAAGATGATCTGCAATCCAGTCATGCTCCGCTTCCCACAGGTAATCATTGTATTAGGAGGTTATAAAGGACTGAAGGGAGACCAAAAGTATATCTGTAGTTTTTTTGGGTTTTTTGATTAAGCTGAATATTATATTTGTACTTAGAAGGGCACTGGTGATCAAATGGTCTAAAAAAAAAAACAACTTTTTTTAAAGGTGGCTGGACACCCCTAGGCATGTTTTAATATGATATTGCTCTTAAAACAAATTTAGTCAGAACCCTCATCAGACCTCTTTTATTAATTTGCAGCCCAGATGGTTCTCGATAGGCAAATTCTTACGCCCAGAAAATTTGTATATTTTAATTACAGTTCACAATATTATGAAAAAAATGTGTTTTTGCCACTGTTTTGACATGTAATGAGGAATTGTTTGACTTGTGAAGTTTATGTTAACAGTTAATAAAATGCATTGCGACAAGTCTGGTTATACCATGTGTCAGCTTGTTGGAGAGGCACTGCTCCACTGAAACAGTTTGCTTGCACAGTTTAGCAGCTCACCATTGACAGAAATGCTAGTAAAGTTTTTCTTTGAAATTATAAATGAAGCCTGCACTGGCTGACAACAAGGTGATGAATTGACATAAGAAGAACTTTATAAGTATTACTACTTTTAAAATAATTTGTAGTTTATCAGTCCCCACACAGATATATAGGGTACCCCCTTGGCATGTGAGGAATTTTGATTCTTTAGTTACACATATTTGTATACATTTGGCTTTTTTAAATTTAATTTTTAAGGCATTATTCAATGTATGCATGATTTGTGATCCTGTTGGACATTATTTCTTGATAGGGTTTCTAAGCCAGCCAGACCACATAACAAGCAAATGTTTGTGCCATAATCTTGTCCAGTGACTGACTAGCTCCTTCTTTCTGCTTGATTCCCAGCCAGAACAATTGGTACATGTGACGCTGAGCACAGGCTGGAGATTTGGCACACTGTCGAACTTGGAGCCATGTGCAACTAAGGTAACAATGTTAATTATCCTCTCATGCTCATATGGAGTTACATGTGCTCTTTCATTACAGACTGCTCTTTATATTATATAAGCATTGCTTTTGTGTTAATTGCCTTATTCCCTAAGAATTACTTAACTTCTCCTATGACTTTCTCAGTTTGGTGAACTGACTTTATTCAGCATTCCTCTCTTTCACATGTCTGTTCCCCTTTCCATTTTACGGTTTTTTTTTTTTTTTTTTTTTTTTTTTTTTTTTCTTAATATACATGACCTTGTTGCCACTTTGGTTATGTTACTGTCTACTCTGGATGTGGTTTTGATAACTTGCTGGTGTAATTTTTTTTTAACTTTTAAAAATTTTATAGAACCAAATGAAAATATGCTTTAGTTTTTTAAAATTAACTTAATTAATTTATTTTTAATAATAATAATAATTATTATTATTAATTTTATTTATTTATTTTTTTAATTAATATTATTAACTTAATTAATTAAAATTAACTTAAAATTAACAGTGCTTAACATTGCACTGAAGCACTAATGGTAATGATGCTACCTCTCAGCTTATTGAGCACTGGCTTTGAAGCAGCCTTCTCTTCATAGTGAAAAGCACTTAAGAGAAAACTCACTGTTTCTGAGAGGGAGCCAGTTGACCTAACAGTCTGTCAGAATTTATTGGTCTCTTTCTGCATTATATCATAATCCTGTAAAACATATGAAGCAACACAGGGTCAAAAGCCCCTGTCTACGAAGAGTTCTGCATGTTTGTGTTTAATTGACTGATTTACTGCTTTTTTCTTCATAAAAGATGAAATTTGAGGGCACATTTAAAGATTTGATGGTAAATCTGGTGTCCGCTCAACAGTAAGCTAATTGATAATAGCTGAATTACAGGATGCAAAGCATGTTTGTGTCAAGACCCTTGCAGTTATTTTGTTAGATTTATTTGCTGGTTTGGAAGGTAGCATTACTGTTGGTTCTACTGATATTCAAAACAGGCTTGCTCATATTAAAAACATCCATTGTCAACAACCGCTGGTCCCGAGTGGGGTCGCAGCGAGCCAGAGCCTTACCCATCAACACGGGGCGCAAGGCTGAAAAGGGGGGGAGGACACACCCCGGACTGGACGCCAGTCCGTCGCAAGACATCTGAAGCAGGGCTCGAACCCCAGACCTGCCACACAGCAGGCACTGGCCGAACCCATTGCGCCACTACACCCTCTATATTAAAAACAAATAAAGCTTATTTGTATGCCTGTATTCTGAACAAACAAGTGTGCTCGTACTTAAGAGTGTGCTTGCAATCGGAGCCTCTTCATATTTCAGGATGTAAAAACCAGTTAAGTGCCTGGACTAAGTGCTGTCTGGTGGGGATAGGACATGTTTCTCTCAGAAACACGTTTTCTTGCTGCAGTGTTATGAGAAGCTGGAGATGTACTGAGAGAGGCTTTGTAATTGGAGATAAGAAAAATGCATTTGCATTGTCAGTATAGTAGTGTTTTGAAAGCAAGTGGGAAGTGATCAGCTGGATGAGTTTTGATTCCTATTCAGTATAAATAACACTTTTGTCTCTGTATGGAAGATTGGATCCAAAGGCATAAGGCAATCTTTGCACTTTCCATTCCACTTTATCTCCCCCCAAGACAAGGGGAGAAGCGATGTATGCATTACGCTTATTGGTATACTTTTTTTCAAGCGGTTGATTTCATTAAGGTGATGTTAAAGTTCCTCTAATCTCAACTGATCTGAACTTATGACCTTTGTGGTTTGGCACACCAAAAGCCCCCATGAAGGAAAAATCACTGAAGTTGTTTCCGTTATTACATTATTTTGTATCACTCCATGTGCACACTTTATATTTGGTGGTAATTCAAAAGTACTAAGCGATATAATGTACAGCTTTTCAAAGAAAATGGCCAAAGCTCTTGGCAAATTAAAATATTTAATGTACAGTATGTGGGAGCAGTCACTGGATTTGAACACCCATTATCGTTTTTTTCTGGGCTTCTTTCTATCCATGACACAGTTAATCTACAACTTGGTGATTTGTTAAGATATGGAATACCAGACAACTGTTCAACATTATGGGTGCTGGAGAACATAGTTGAGTTTGACTTGGGTTATAGTTGTTTTTTAAAACAATTAAGCAATTTTTAAAACCGACCTACTGAACATGGTGTTTTTATAGGCAAGTCTTTCATTTATCTGTTGAAATATTTTCAGTGTTAGCTGTTTGTTGGAGCATTTGGTAATGAATAAATTACAAAAAATTAATTTGTTGCTGTATGTGAAGGCTTTATATTTTTCCAACTTTAGAGTGTTTTTTCAGTGATTCAGCAGTGGGGTCTTTCTCAAATGACAAACGCAAAGGTTAGACCTGGGTTTCATCACACAGATACTTTTCATTTCTCTTGATCACAGTCCTTTCAGTCCATCTTTCCACTACCAGTCGAAGCCTGGCAGTCTAAGGTACAAGAGGCACAGACTTTTGTCAGCTGCTGTCATTGCCACTATTTTCATCATCATGTGTGCAGGCTATCCTGTCTTTCAAGGGCCAGAAGGCACTACAAGCTCCCACTGTTTTGGTGGAATAATCCCCCCCAGTCAGGGCTGCATAGTCTCCTTCATTTTGAAAAAGGCTCTAAACTTAAAAATTCTGAACTTGTTTCACTTGTTACTGTAAACATTAAATTGTTTAGTTCTGTGAAGTTATATGAAGCAAAGTCCTAATTGACTTAAGATAGTTTGTTTCTTAGTTTATTTAGTGTACATATACTGATTTCAATACAATGAAGATGGTTGGTCTGGATTAAAATGTAAAATAAGTCAGTGTAATTGTAAATTTAAGTACACTAACAAAACCACTGAGCCACAGCAGTCATTAAAACAAAATTTACTAAGCATCTGAATTCTAGAATAAGGGTTTTTTTTTTTTTTTTTTCTTCTTTCTCCCCCCCTCCCTCAAGATATTCCTGTACAGTAATTTTAGGAGCATTTGAAATACTGGAAAAGTAGAAAATGTTCATTCTTTGTAGAGCCCTTCACAGTATGCTAAGTGACAGTTTTTCACAGCAGGTTGTGACACAGCACTGGCATTTGGGCTCTGTGCCTTTGCAGTTAAAATAACAATACATGAGCAATAGAATTGCATAAAGAGGAGAAAAGTATGTTGGGATCTCGGGCTTAAATTGCATATTTGTTGTGTAGAATTCTCAGTAAATAGGTCAAGTCTTATCACATCATTCTCACAGCAATTCTGTATAACTGTATTCGCTATGAAAGTAATTCTGTAAATGCTTAATGGGTCTATCAGAATACTTATGACTGGTTAGAAAGAAAAGCACACGTGTGTGTTATATTGCTAAGGGATCAAGCAGCCCATCAGACTGCGGACCTCTGTTGCTGTTGGTAAACAGTTTTTTAAATCATAACATTTCCTGCCAGTTTTATGCTTGTGTCCTCCATTAATTGTTTGCTTCCAGTTTAGTACAACAGTAGTGTAATGTGCTAATTCTATAGACAAACTGATGTCAGTGTGTTGTTTAACTCTGTTACTGTGTTACATATAACTGAAATGATTTATACACACACATATGTAAGGTTTATCTTTCTGCTTTTTTGGTATTTATAAGTGTTGTAGTTTGTATACTTGTAAATAGCTCACTACATTTGAGCTCTTGTCTGAGAGTTCCCAGAAATCCCAGCTCTTCTGATTAGTGAAGGATTGAAAGCACTGGGTCCCCTGCGTACGAGGTGTTTCGTTACAAAAAGTTTGTTAGTTGAATGTGAAACGGATTGGGCAAGGGGCTCATCGTCAGTTCTATTTTGTTCTAACTCTATATACTCTATCGTGGTATTGGACCGCTCAGCTATACATTGTTAATTGGATGGCTGTCTCTTTTTCTAGGTAAAATGCGCTTCTTGTCTACTTTGATTTGTACGTCGCTTTAAAAGAAAGCATCTACCAGATTAATAAATGTAAATGTCACCAAAATGACAGCTCCACATTTCGGACAGGACCGCAGTGGTGCATTCTTTCTCTCTCACTGAGCAGCTCACAGGGACCAGGGGCAAGTGTTTGTCACCCACTGTAAATAATGATCCGTGGACAGAGCTAGAGTCGGGTGCTAAAAACTTAAGGCAGCACATATTATCTACTGTCATTATCTATCAGCAAATTTAGATGACGCTTTGGCATATTATTTGAATTGTATGCTAGCTATTTTTTTGAAAAAAAATAAATTCATTACCTTTCAGAAAAGTTCATTACTCAAAAATGTTTAAGTAGGGGCCCTGAGGTCTTGATGTTTTTTTCTCAAAAACAAGTCATTTCAGCTGTAGGTTAATAATGGTTAATAATAGAGCTTCAGTACAGGTCTCTCTTCACTTCCACCCTGCTGAGTGGCTGTATTCCACAGGCTCGTGAGGTCCCGGTAATGTGCCATGGGCTACGACGTCACCAGGTTCCAGGGGGAGGTGGACGAGGACCTATTGTGCCCCATCTGCAGTGGGGTGCTGGAAGAGCCTGTGCAGGTCAGTGCGTCATCAGCTTCTTTGTGTGCTTTTCTTCTTTGTATAAAAATGTACATTATTAAGCCTCTGCAGCTGGTCAGGGGATATTTGTGTTTTATTTTCATTATTTTATCCACTTCATTCAGAGTTTTGCATTATTTATATTTGGTTAATACATTTAGGTTGATACAAGTGTGTTAAAGGAAATGGAAAAATTTAACTGGTGTAACAGTACAACTCATTTCGATTAATACTGTAAAGGGAAATCATTATTGAATTTGTCTTCTGCATTACTGTATGTCTTAATAGAAACTGACTGCTTTGAAATACCATTCGTTTGAAGATTTTATATATATATATATATACATACACACTTGCACTCATTGCTCTTCTAAAGTCTACTCTTGAGCTCTACCACATTGAGCAGCCCTTGCGCACACACCTAAAAAAAAAAAAAAAAAAAGGGGGGGGGGGGTACTCATTCTGTCGATAACCACTTGTTTTAGACATGGTTGCAATAGTCTAGAGCCTATCCTGGAACCATAGGGCACTAGGCCAGACTGGCTCACTCTGCGTCCTGCGTCACACTGGCTCACCTGCGGCCTGTACATCATGAGAAATGAGAAATATGCTGTCTAAGATGCACCCTGGGATGGAAGGGAGAAGCTAGAGCACCCAGAGAAAACCCATGCAAACACAAGGAGAACATCGATATACCATAGAGACTAAATGGGGTCAAACCTGTGATAGTCTCTGCTCCACTGTGCTGGCCAAAAACTAGAAAAATAGATTTATGTATTTTATTTCATTGTGTTTCCCTTGATTCTCCACTCCATGTAATTGTTTATACCTTGGCACACAGCTCTCTGGGTTTGGATGGGGCGAAGAAGGCCGCACAGGCAGCGTTCATAATGAACGTTTTATTAGACACAGGGAAATAATGATCTCGGCCCGAGGACCCTGTTTCCTCAAGACCTTAGCGCCCCCAGACTTTCTTTCGCTTGCTGGCAAACACAGTCACCCCTTTATTATGCCTGTAAGTTCCCCTACTGGTTACACACTTCATTCACAATTTTCCCATAGTCAAACTATTTACAATAGACCCATTTCCCGCTCAAACTTACGGTAACGCAGGTTGTTACAATACTTTTGTTTTATTTGTCTGTCTGTATGATGCCTGTCTCTCTCCTCTTGCTCTAAAGCTGGTAGTATCAGTCACAATTAGCAGTAGTTTGTTGAGAATTGTCAGTTTTTATTAGACGATTCACTGAGAGAGCAATACTGTGCACAGTGGTGGAGCCATTAACTGTGACTTAGAGATTTTGTGTCTCTTCAGTTCATACAATGTAGTGCTGTGGTTGCTGTCCCCTTTGCCAAGTGTCTTTGGCAGCCCTTTTGTGCAGGCTGTGGGCATCCAGGATAGCAGCTGCATTTCCACAGAAGCAAGACCATTAAGTGACTAATCATATCTTGCCTGGCGAAGGTCCTGCATCAGCTGTTTTTGTGGTAGAAAAGCAGGAAAGAATAGCTTGTCTTCAAGTACTTTGTTTTAACTTTCTTCATTGCAGTTTTGTTTGGCTCATACCTCCATACGGTTCTTAACAACAATGATGTGCTGAACAGTCAAAACAAGAGACTCCCACAGGTTAAGGAGAAGGCGATTCTGGGGAAGATTCTGCGCATTTTCCATCGAGTTCTCGTTTGTTCCACTTCTTCTTGTAATTTGTTCAGCACCTGGGTGCTGTGAGAGGTCATGGGTTTGATCCCCACTCAATCTGTGTGGAGTTTGCGTGTTCTCCCCGTGTCTGCGTGGTTTTTTTCTGGGTGCTCCAGTTTCCTCTCACATTCCAAAGATATACACTTCAGGTGGATTGGTGACACTAAAAATTGCCCTTATCAGGTGAATGGATGAGCGACTTGTGTGTAATTGGTCAACCTGCGATGGACTAGCATTCCATCCAGCGTGGACCTGCCCTCAGCCTTCAGCCCAATACATCAGGGATGGACACTAAATCACCACGACCCTGCTCAGGACAAGTGATTGTTGAAATTGGATGGATGGATGTAAAGTATCTGTTTTCTAGGAATTTTACGTGTGACTTTTTTTAGTAATTTTTCTGAAAGTAATGGGACAGGTCTGAAGACTGAGGAACAAAAGCTGAGGTTTCACAAAGTAGATAGTCCTCTGTAAATGCTCTCCTTGTCACTCCAACTTCACATTTACTGGTTGAGCAAGAGGGAGGGAGATTATCGGGGATGAGATTCTGTTCCTTCAGGACTTATAATGAACAACAAACAGAACAAATGTAGGTACTGGGTGGACCATGAAATTCTTTTGGCGCCAGATCATTGTGCTGATGGAGTAATTAAGCCCATTACCATAGTTCAGTGGTAATTGCCTGTTCTCAGGTTTCGCCGAAGTATATCACACTAGCTTTTCTTTAAATGAGATTTCATAAGCAGGGTAAAAGGTCACATAAGGTTACGTTAACATCTTAATGTAAATCTTATCTAAGGGCACAAGACCATAGATGGCCTAAAAGGATTGGGGAACTTTGACGTGGCTTCCTTTTAAGTGGTAGCCTCTTTAAGGGGTTGACCTCTTCTGCTAACAGATGCTGTACTCCTCTCCCTTACAGGCACCCCACTGTGAACATGCCTTCTGCAATGCCTGCATCACTCAGTGGTTCTCCCAGCAGCAGATCTGCCCTGTTGATCGCACTGTGGTCACACTGGCTCACCTGCGACCTGTACCCCGCATCATGAGAAATATGCTGTCTAAGCTGCAAATAACTTGTGACAATGCCGTTTTTGGCTGCAAGGCTGTGTTGCGCTTAGACCAGCTGCAGTCACACCTGAAGGACTGCGAGCACAACCCTAAGAGGCCAGTCACGTGTGAGGAGGGCTGTGGGTAAGTGGATCTGCAGGTGTACTTGTATTTACAGGCAGACAGGTTGGTTAGGGAGAAAATGCTCATGCTGGCGTCAGTATGTGCTTAAGTTAGATCTTTTTTTTTTGCCTGGGTTGTGGTGATTGAAAGAGTTGTTGCGTTCCACAGCCTCGAGATGCCGAAGGATGAGCTGCCAAGTCACAACTGCATTAAACACCTGCGCAGTGTGGTGCAGCAGCAGCAGTCCAAGATTGCCGAGCTGGAGAAGACCGCAGCTGAGCACAAACACCAGCTTGCTGAGCAGGTGAGATGTGTGCCTGAGACAGATGGGCACGGTTTACACAGGCATGTACATTTTTGTGGCTGTTTAGAGACACATTCATTTTGTGCACAAACATCCCTGTATTAAATAGTCAAGTCAAAAAAGGTATCAAAGAGAATTTTCTTCTGAAGTCTACATTTAATGTACATATGTTAAACACTATGTTGTCAGGTACAGAGAAACTCCTGTATGTACAGCCTTTTGTACTTTGCTTTTCTGTGTTCCTTGAACACTGTTCCTAAAATCTGCTTTGCTTTAGAAACGGGACATCCAACTTTTAAAGGCCTACATGAGGGCCATACGCAGTGCCAACCCCAACCTGCAGAACCTGGAGGAGACTATTGAGTACAATGAGATCCTAGAGTGAGTACCTGTGCTTTTTTCACCTGAATCTTAGAGCGCCTTTTTTTTTTTTTTTTTTTTTTTTGTTAAATTAAATCTTTGTGTTGTTGTCTTCCACTGTGCAGTAGTCCTTGTTACCTTGTCTATTCTGCTTCCCCATAGGTGGGTGAACTCTCTCCAACCAGCCCGTGTGACGCGCTGGGGAGGCATGATCTCTACTCCGGATGCTGTCCTCCAAGCAGTGATCAAACGCTCGCTGATTGACAGCGGCTGCCCGCTGTCTATTGTGAACGATCTTATTGAGAATGCACACGAGCGCAACTGGCCACAAGGCCTGGCCACACTGGAGACGCGGCAGATGAACCGACGCTACTATGAAAACTACGTGGCAAAACGCATTCCGGGCAAGCAAGCAGTGGTGGTGATGGCCTGCGAGAACCAGCACATGGGCGAGGACATGATCCTGGAGCCAGGGCTTGTCATGATCTTTGCTCATGGGGTTGAAGAAATACTATAGTACAGCGGGATGGAGACGGGGCTTGGAAAGGGTCTGAAGAGTGTGAAGGGAAGAGGCCGTTGGTCCATTTTGAATGGAGGCCCTTCTGCAAATTTTGTCAGGTTTGATGTCTTGGAATCACTTTTAGGAAGTGCTATACCAGATTTCATATCCCTGGAGATTTGCTGGGAGGTTTCTCAGTGATATGAGAGAGGAAACAAAACGGCATTGAAGCCACACTGAAGCATGAGGTGGACACCTATCTGCCTTAAATCATTTACAGAACAGGACCAGTAACCAAGCAGCTTATTTCACTTACCCATAAACAGGCAGCATTAATGAAATGTGAATTTAATCTAAGGAAACTGACAGTAAAATCTTAAAGACTTCAGCTCTATCTGCCTTCAGTACCTGTATAACCACCACCAGGGACTCCTGTGCTTCAGGCTTGTGGAACCCTCTTTTGGGTGCCCCGCTTCCAGTATACTTCCAGTTATGTGGATGTGGTAACAAAAAATCCCTTAATATATATATTGTATGGGAATAGACATATATTACTATTGTGTACACTTTGTGTGTAATATAATCAAACAAGCTATTTTTGCGATCATATTTTATTTCTTTGAGTATTTGTGTGTTTTGGTTGGCACCGCAGTACCTCTGGATGCTTTAAGTTGAAGGAAGCTTAGGAGCCCATGGTTCCCCGCTGGGCATGTAACTTAATATTGCTGAGGCTTTGGCAAGCGTTGGGATTTCCTCAGCGGAAAATGAACAGAGGAGAAGACAATAAAAGGAATCAATTTGCACCATTGTCCTTCTGTTTCAGCGCTATGGCAGCAAAACCGCTGTTAACCTGAGACCGCAGTGAGTTGAAAAGGGTAGTTCTTTCTCGTGTTGCGGTGAAGTAAATCAGTTGGGATCAACTTCATAGCCTAAAATCATATCACTTTGAGCTTCCTCTTTTTTTGTGTGTAAATACTGTATCCCTGCCATGGTTGAACTTCACAGTGTATTTATTTCACAAGAGCTGTGGGGAGAACACTACACCAGAAGTGAGTGCAGCGTTAGCCAGGTTGGAGGGGCTGCTTCCAGTCACTAAAGAATGAAGAACACCGCATCCGGGATCCCCCTGCTGCAAATGTGAAGTTCTCATTCAGGAGAACCAGATGGCTAGGGAAGGACAGAGGTGGTGGAGGTGGGAGAATGACTATGAGCAGAGCTGTCCCATCAACACATACCTTAGAATACCACTGTGAGTCCACAATGAAGTGGCTAATGGCACTCCCCAGGGGGAGAGGCATACAGAACTCGCCCTGATGAGACTCGCATCCTTAAGGCTGTACTTAAGAAGAAAAAGATTAAGGGCTCATGTCCGTCAGCATGTGGTTAAATGGTTGCCCATGGTAGAAACGAACAGTATGTAAAAGGAAAGGAGAGCTGTGGAAGATGGAGTCAAGACACGGACATTACATCATTACTTTGACTGATCTGTGTGGGTTCCCCCAACTGGTATGGATCTCTCCCGTGAAATACTGTGGTGTGTGTGTGTGTTTTGTTTTTTTTTTTTAATTTTGTTTCAGAGCATCACCAAGTGTTGGATTAAAATTTTGTATGTTTTTCTTTTTTGTGCAGTTTATCCACCTTGCTTTCCAAAATGTCAATTTTTTTTTTCTTTTTTTTCCTCGCTTTTCCCCCTTTCCCCGCAGTGTATATAGTGAAAGAGAACTGGGTCCAAATGTATTGTAATTGTTTTCTTTGAAATGACCAAAGTATTTGACTCACTTTGTGAACACTTGTCTCATCTTAGTGGTCTAAGCCCCAAACTGCTTTTGTGTTATGGTTCAAGGCAAATTGTTTGCCACAGGTAAACTCAACACAGCACATATATGGAAGTGATTTGGTAGCCTAACTTTACTGTCTGCAAGAGACTTTTTTTTTTTTTAAAATTTAAAAAAAAAAAAAAAAAACCTCCTTTGCTGTTCTTTGCATGGAGAGGGATACTTGTGACAGTGTAAGATCAATACACAGTTGCCCTTTAGCCCCAGTCAAGGCCCAGGCTGTACAAGCTGATGGACACATTATTCACAGCGGTTGGAGGTTGGGCTCAGGCACAAGTCCGACATTCGCCCTTCTCGTACCCTGACGGTTGCCTACATCTTAGTTTGGTTTAAGTGCTTCTGCATGCTCAGCAGAGGGTTTTGCTGAATATGGATCTCCATCAGGGTGAGTGGATGAGCCAGCAGAGTGTATACCACCTGAGGCCTCTTGGGGTGTTTGGGTTGCAGTGTGGACAGTGTGACACTGTTTTTATCAGAAACATTTTTTGCAGATGCAGCCCAATTTGGGATCCTCCCTAGGACCTTATTTTTTGTGAAAAGTCAGGGATGCACAAACTTGTCAGTCATGTTTTGTGTAGTTCACTCTCTTGCCTTGTGTGGCATTTTCTGTGTCAGTGCTGTAGGGCAGTCTCATGAAAGTAAATAAATGTTTAATTTTTTTTAAATAATTCATTATGTTCTTGTTGGTGAACCCAAAGTTTAGAGCATGAATTTGTAATATTGTTGCCTTTGTTTTGTTTGATATGACTGGGTTATTGCATTTTAAAATTCAGACATTTGTTCAGAATTATTTTTGTCTGTTGCAGTTCTGTTCTTGGTTTGTTTTTGTGAGTATTTACTTTCTGACCATACTCAGAGGTAGTCCTTAATTAGACCTCCATAAAATGTAAATCACGCCTTTAAAAGACATGTTACAAGAAACTATGTTGGCAAAACAGGATGAGGTCAGTGTAAACACTCTTGCTGTACAATGGTTACTTTTATGGTCCTCTTTGGTGTTCAGATTTATGTCCTGTGCAGTGAACTTTTGTCTGAAGTGATTGCACTTGGCTTTTTTTTTTTTTTTTTTTTTTTTAAAAGTTTTATTGTGAAGCCTGTTGGGTAGAGAGGCAAAAGGAAACATTGCTCAACCCCTATTTATTCCATAAGAGCTGCTCTTCTTTTTTCCAGCATTTTTTTTCTAGTTCTGTTATTCAACGGCTCTCTTCAGCTGTCCTTCCATCTCCAGTGTACAGACTCCTCTCTGCTGCCTTTTCAGGAGGCTTAATCCTTGCTACTGTTCAAATTAGTCTGGGTCTTTTCAGTGGAGTTGCAGGTTTGTACTGCTGTGACACATCTGGGACTGATCAACACCAATGTTTACACATCTAGGAGTGTTTCTCCTATGTATTTGGTTCTGTTTCTGATCTTGTTTTCCCCTCCACATTAGCAGCTGTTTAAAGTGACAATGTAAATCAGTGGAATTAAGATGAAGTGCAGCATGAAGGATGTCACAGAATGCTTTTTTCCTTGTGATGTCAGTTTTCTTCAGTTGGAAAAGCAAAACTGTTTACATAAAATTTTTTTACTGCACATGAATGATTTACCCTTTATTTACACATTACTTTCAGAGGATGGAGTATAGTGGGAAAAGTCTTGCGCTGGAAGTCTGACTTTTGTGGTTTAAAAAGTGCTGCTGAGCTGATAGTTTTGCAAAGCTTCTTCACAGCTTGCAGGAAACCTCCTAGAGTGCATCTAATTTATTAAGGCTTTTAATGGGCTGCTCTGTCACCTGTCTTGAAAAACACCATGTTATTTGCCCGTGGTGCCACAAGGGGCTGCTGGTGCCGTGGGAAGACTGTGGACAGTGTCCAGGGACATCAAGACACTTTGTCTAACCAGTTTGATGAATTTCAGATTTGTTTAATTCTGTATTTTGTCACACACAAATACCTTAAAAATAATTTTTAATGCAGATGGTCATTTTTGTGTTCCTCCCACTGGGTATTTCCCTTTGTCTCATTCTCATACCTTTAATTGTTGCCGTCTGCAGATTTTGCCAGCTCATCTTGTTTCGTGGTTGCTTCCATTTTAATCCAGTCCTTTGTTGCTATAAAGGGGGAATAGAATGTGTCCTGGCTTGCTGCTGCATGGTGGCATAAGCCCTTCTTTTGTAAATCCTTGGGCTTGTTGTGAAGTTGGAGCTGGTATGCTGGAAATTCGCAAAGTCTGCTGATGCTCAGCTTAGGCCTGTGATTTGTCATTCAGAAAAGTGCATTTTAAGTCTGGCTTAAATTTAGCTAAAATTAAAGTCTTCATTTTGAATGGTACTATTTAATAAGCACGTAAGTGTCCACAGTTGTTACCTGTGTTCCCTTTTTTGTTCTTCCTTTAAGTGTAAATAATTGTAATCTAAAAATGTAGTGTGAAATCAGTTGAGCACATTCAAGATGTCTTTCTACATTTTGTACTTTTTTCTGTTAGTAAAAGTCCTTTTTTCCATTTATTTTTTTATAATATGCATTTTACATGCAGCAGTCCAAACAGTTTTTCTAAATGTTTTTCCACACATTTTTACTTTTCATTTAGTTCTCATGAACTCATTCGGGATGCGTGTTGAGTTTAATTTTGATCAGACTTTATAAATGTCACTGCCATTTCATAATACTTTTTTAATGGAAATGCAGCATGTAGATTTATCCGTATCAGTCTGTTTCTGCAGCTTCTGCTCTTCTGTTACTTTCCATCCACTCCCGTTTCCATTAGTTTGACCTTTTGTTTCTTGAGGAGACAATACCTGTATGGGTCCTTCGTGCACAGATAGGACAAAACCAAAATTCAGTAGATTTTAACCAAGTCAATCTGAGCTCTAGCTTTCTCCAAATATTGTACTTTACAGCAGGAAAATACTACTAACAGAGCAATACTGATACTTATTTATTATATTATAAGGTAAAAATTACTGTTCTGTGGGAAGAATTCAGCAATGCTCTGTTTCTGAAATGTTTTGAAAGGTGAATGAAGGCTTGGCCCCTTTAGCAGTATGTAGGGGCTGGCTCCTGCTCCAGGAAAAATGGATATTTAGAGACAGAACAGAGCAGACACCAGATATCTCCATGGGACCAGATATAAATGGACGTTTGTATAAAATAACAAGACCATATTGCAATTAATGGCATAATGCCATGTCAGTCTTTGACAGCATTCACATCACTTGAAATGGTGTGTTGCTTTCCTGTTGGATGAAAAATCTCTTAAATCTGATAATCCAATTGCTTCTAATATAATCGCTATGAATTCAGTTTGAAGGCTGTAATGTCTGGTAAGTACAGTCTTTTACCAAAAGTTACCCTTCAAGTCCCGATCTTCTTCCTGCATCAAAATTTGCTTTTCCATTTCAACTCAGATTTTATCGGGGGCTTTAGTATTCACAGCAGTCATGAGTTCTTTTTAATGATGCTGCTCTAAGCACTAAGTGCTTTTTTCACATGGGTCCAGTTACAGAAAAAGTTTAGCTATTGGCCTATGTTTTTTTCACTTGTATTTATTTTCTTATAGGCCAAGGGTGCATGGCACCTTGATGCACACTTCTAAGAGAAAGTGAAAGTCTGACAAAAAGAGGACTGTTTGGATTTAACTTTGTAGTTGATGGTCTCGGGTTACAGCTTCTAGATGGCGGGCAGCTGGTTTCAAAATAACATGACCTTCAGAACAGGAAATTTACTGTTGTCAATTTGTTGTTTAGCTGACACTTTTACCCAATGTGAATTGCAGTACTTATGTACCAGGGTATTTTTGCTTTTGCATAAGTAGGTCACACAAAGTGAAACAAAGAAAAAAAACAAATACATAGAGATGTATAACACAATGTAAGGGTTACAGTTTTTGAGCATCAGTATTTGGCAATGGGAAAGTAAGTTACACCTGTCACCCAGGCATTTGTCAGTGGAGCTTTTGGTGTGGAACAGAAGGGGAGAGAAGTCAACTTTTTGTTAAAGGTCTTCCGAGGCCTTGAACGAGCACTGTCCCATTCGGTTTGTCTTCCATCATTCTCAGAACAAATTTAGGAAAGTACCAGGTGTGGCCTTATGCTCCAAACAAAGCTGAGATGTCTCCAGCAATGTCCTATGACAGGGTACTGGAGTAATATCACGGAGGGGTGTTGATTGCACCACATACTAGTAAGCATCTTGATCAGGGCCACTGCAACAGCAGCGGGGCGTGGGGTTTGAACCCGCAGCCTTTAGGTCACGTGTCCATCTTCCAAATCCTTGCAGAATCCAAAAAGAAGGGGTTGCTTTCAAAAACACTGTATGTACTACTTCCTTTCTTTGATTAGAAGTGGCCACGGAAGGTGTGGTTGCGCTTGTCTCTCGTGTTGCGTGTGCAGTTTCCTCCGGGAGCATCAGTCGACTGTCGAGTTCTGAACCTAACCGTGTTCACCTTCGGCCAGTTGACCACGGTCTCTTCGCGGTACCGGTTCACTAAGGAGGCTCCTACAGTCTCAGAGCAGAAGGGGAGATGGAACCGGGGAGTTTTTCCGTTACGCGGCGCCCGCGTTCTGACAACTGCCCTCTGACACGTGCGATCGCAGCAGCGCTGCGCGCTCCCGGAGGCGGCGCTCTGCCTGAGGACGGGTGGGCGCGCTGGGAGGGTATTTCTGCTCTCAGCTGGGCGTGTGCGACGCTGCGCTTCCCTCCGTAGCGCACACACACACACACACACACACACACACGCACAGAGCCGCGCGCTCATACTAGCGCCGCGCTTGCCTGGGTTTCGAACCCACGTCTCCCTTGCCCCTCCTTCTCAGCGCTTCGGCTCCCCTGCGAAAGAAAGGCATCGACCGGGCCCGACCCGGCGTCAGAGCTCGTCAGGAAATCAAAGGTAACTGTCGCCCGCCGCTGTCCACTCAGCAGCGTGTCCCTCTCTGTGTGTCGCCCGGGGACCCCCTGCAGTTCCGTCCCAAGTGCCGCAGCTCCGAATCTGGACTCGCGCCGACCGTTCCGGTTGTGTGATTGTGTTTACAGTCGCGCGACACTTCTGCTTCTCTCACTCCTCCTTTCTTCCTTTTCCATCCGTTTCTCTTTTGCGAGTGTCGGTGTGACATCTCCCCCCGTGTCAGCATTTAAACCCGATTCATTCGAACCCGATTTAAAAGCGCGTCTCCGCACTCACTCTCTGTCCACGCACTTGGCGGTCACTTGTTCCCGGACCTCCTGCTCCTGCGCTTCACTTTCAGCGTCCGCTGTGTCCGGTGTCCAGTGTTGAGTGACTGCCCCCCCCCGCGCTATTTTTAAATTCAAACTCGGGTTTGTCTCGTGCGTGATATGTCGGCTCTCAGCGATGACTCTTGTTGAAGGTAACGGCGTGATGCTTTTCTGCTGATCGAGAGCATATCAGTCCGCTGCCTTTGTTCTGAATTTCGTTGTCTACTAGAATTTAAGTAAATGTGCAGTAAGTAAAGACGAATATCATATGCGCCGGATTGGCAAGTTCTCGTTTCTCGGATTTATTCAGAGTCCTACAATATAACAGGCATCTCTGATCATCTTATTTTAAGAGGCTCTAGGCTTATTGCGACTCATTGAAACTTTTATCATGTGGCAGGGTTTGACAACTTGAAGAAATCTGAAGCGACTCCGTTTATTATTGTTTTGTTACAAATCGGGGTAGAAAAAGGCGCCGCTGGTGGTCCAAATATCTCAAAATGGCATTAATTCCTTTCTTTTGGTCTCTGGTACCGCAAAGCAATGGAGATGTCAGTAACTGTCAAAAGTAACTTCAGAGAACGTCGTCTTACTAGGTGAGTGTTGAAGTTTCCCTACAGAGCTCCGGGGCCTGAAAACACCCTTTCTCAAGCTTTGCCGATGATCTCTCTTGTTTGGCTGTGGTGTGAGTCAGTGGTGTGGGTCAGTGGTGTGGTGAGGTGACATTTCCATTTGAATGGGAGGCTCCAGTGGGCTGCTGACAGCAGCGACGAGTTCAATCTTCTCAGTTCCTACCTGGATGCAGAACTGAACCTAGACCTGCCACAACCGGCTGACCAACACAGCAATTAAGCACTAAGAAGTTAAATCTTTGGTCTAGGTCTTGGGTTTTTGCTTGGTTGATTTTGTTGTTTCTTAACCTGTGTGTGTGTATAAAATGGGTATCATCCAGGACTACCCTAACTTAGGGTATACCCTAACTCCCCGGTATAGAACACAAATGCACAAATTCAAGTTTCCTCCACGCAATAGCATGTGATACCATGGTGTTTCGTATCTGGTTCCCGTAACGTATGGAGAAGGGCGGTGCTTGAGAATTTCTCATTTTGCACGTTTTTTTTCCTGAACAACCCAGGCATTTTACATTGTCCGAGAAGCTGAAAACTGTGCATTTGAGTCGCTCTTCAGCGGCACCTGTACGTGTGGCTGTAAGTTCTCGGCAGGAATATGCTCCTAGAGTCTGGAAGCGGCAATAGGTCCAAGCTCGGGCTCAGCTTGTGATTTCCTCTATCTCACTGTGTTGTTACTCAAATCTGTTATAGCTGTAATACTGTACCATGTTTGGCACTCTTGTTAGCGACCCTTGTGTCACCCTGGTCAGAAGAGTTCTCTGTAAGAATGAACTGAACCGAATGGACGCAATGTGGTTGGGGAGTTCATAGCTGCGTCTCAACTTGTTTGTGGAAGGACCTAAATCCCATGCCACATGGCAGCCCTCACACGGGGGGTCAGCCATTTGTCTGGTGCCTCAATCAAACCCTTCTTCAGACATGGACCTGTGCCCGGTGTGGATGCAGTCCCTAGGCAGAGCGACCATTTTAGTCACAGCGCTCTGATTTCCCCGCTGAGCTGGTGCAACTAAAAAGGCCTGCAAAGATTTGCTTAACTGTGTAGGGGGAATAGATATTTTTGCGGGACTTGTGACAATTATGACCTCACCCTTTCTGGTACATCTCGATCTTTTTTGTTAACAAACTGGGGGCAGATGGAGGTTTGTGTGTGAGTGTGTGGGTGGAAGAATGATTGCCATAAAGGCTGACACACACATACAAGTGATTATGTTTTTTTTTTTAGTTAGGATTGTGCGTTGGCCTGCAATTTTGTGTGTTTGTATGTGTGTGTTCTCTGTTGTCTGACAACTCTTCCTAAAACTGCTTTCCCCTGCATGCCTCCCCCCCGGGACAGCCTGAGCTCTCAAAGGCACGGTTGGCCTCGCATTCTCGTCTCCAGTCTGAACTTCCTCTCCGCTCCTCCTCGCTTGCTGTGCATCCGAAGGAGCTGGCACACACCCGTGGGAAATCCCAGCGCACAATAAGCGAGGCATCCCTGAATAATGGAAGCCAGCAATGAGCAAACAGCGCATCACCTCTTGTATAAGGTCACTGATTGGCCTCCTGATTGACTGACTCATTAAAGGCCTTCGCCACAGGATTCAAATTTGAGGTGCATTGTTTGCTGGCTGTGAACGGGGTCCCTCAGCACGTGTCAAGTGAGTGACAGAGGACTGAAATGGGCTCTGGTCCTACTGTTGGTCCACTGGCCTTGCAGGTAGGAGGCGGCAGCATCACCAATTAGCCCTGCATTACTGTGCCATGTGCAACGTGAAAAGAAAGCCAATCGGCACGGACGTGAATCAGAAGAACGTGCGTCATCTGCCCTCCACTTCCTGGCAGGCACAAAGGCGTTGTGGATAGCCGAGTCGGATGCAGAACCGGTGCTGACTAAACTTAGGGTGAAGAGTTGGCCACAACAGGAGCTTAGGTATCCAACCCATAGTGACCCTTCAAAATTTACTGGTGGAGAGAGTAATTGTTGTTAGACCAGAGGACTAAGTGGTTAAAGACACACTAATGATTTGTCTACCGAGACAGATGCTTTCCTAAAAGTGGAGGCGGCTGAGGAACCCGCCCCTCATGAGCTGCCACAATGGAATCATCATTGGTTACAGAAACAGAAGGGCGAGGTAGCAGAATGTGTTGGGGCCATGGATGGTGGCCCATGTCGCGAGGGTTTCCTCAGGCCCACGCGGTGCTCCGCCCATGCCTCTACCTTTCAAGCCTTTGCTCTTGCACCTTGGGAGCAACAACAGCCTGCTCTGCGGGGGCAGCATGTAGCAGAAACAAAAGAGTTTCCAGATGTGTGTTTGCGTGTGTTGTAGAATTCGGAGAACGTGGGGCAAGGTGTGGGCGGGGTTCAGGAGGAAGGGGAGCATCTTTTGCGAGTGCAAACATGTCTGTGGTTTCTCAGAGGTTATGCATAAGTTTCCAACATTCTGCAGCGGACTCTTCACCCTGGGAGCGCGTTGCATAAACCTTGACATCTTGCCGTATGAGAAAAACACTCAATGTAAAATCTGAACCCACATTTCCATTCACGGCTTTCCTGTCGGCTGAGTATGTCAGTATAATAACACAGATATGTAATGCATACACTGACTGTAATAATACAAATATATAATACATACTGCAGGCGATGTATGATTGGTTGGTAACAACAGACATATGTGATACATTTAGTGTAACAATGCATATGGACATAATAATGCACTTATGTAATGAATATAGCCAGTGTAATAGTCCACATAAGCAATGCATATAAGTTATTTTCCTAATAACTGTAGAATATTATAGGAACCTTTTGCTCCAGATGGAGTTAAGTTATACATGATGGACGGCCTTGTTGATGCATGTTTGGCTCGAACACCGAGACGGTGCCCTCTCAGAAATGCCGAGATGGAATCAGCAGGCTTACTGCCAGTGGGACTGGTTGCAGTTAGATAGTAGATGTTCATGGATGTAGAGACAGGGTTACAGTAGATGTTCATGGATGTAGAGACAGGGTTTCGCATCAACATATCACAGGAGGAAAGTATTATTAATTCATGGCTCAACCACCATTTTTATCCAAAGCCATTTACTGCATTTGACCCATTTATGCAGCTGGGTGTTTCTTTACTCTAGCACTTCAGAGTAAATGCCTTGGTAAAGAATACTGCAGCTGTATCACGGAGTGGGGTTTGACCTGACAGCCTTATGGTTACAGTCCACACCCCACTCCGTGATATAGCTGCAGTATACAGAGCGGTGCTTACTCCGTTGAGACACAGTGGATGCTCGGAGAAGAGTGTACAACACCTGACCGTATTCCTTTTTGCTCCTGAGATGAGTCACAGTAGCATCTGCAAAGTCGGAATGTAAACTAGACTGCATTCGTTGGCTCTCTCTTTTTCTCCCGCTCGTCCCTCGGTCTCCGACCCTCCCTCCGAGAGCTGTGAGCACAGAGGAAAGGTGGACCGGGGAAGACCTGCAGCTGTGAAATGGGCAACCCCCCTCTGCTGCAGAATGCCCGAAAGCAGGCTTTCACCTGCCTCCACGGCAACGCTCTGGTGCACGTCAAACGACGGGGAAGCACTTTCCGTAGCAACCGTTACATGCTCCACGCTCTCGTCTCAGGCATAGGTTCAAAAGTTTAAATTCAACGTAGAACGAAAATTTGGAAGAGCATAACACAGAACTAAGCAAAGAACTTTTTTTTTTTTTTTTTTTCCAACCACAAAGATTCTCCGTTAGTATACATGCAGCATTACAAAAGAACAACTTTCCACGACACGGTACGTGGGTGGCTGGAGCGCTCGGACAAACAGGAGCTGCCGGCAGCAAACACGGTCTTTCCTCTGAGCGTAACCGAATAACCACTCATTTAAATGGCTTGCCAGATCTGGCCATTTGTGCTGACCACCTCACCCAGCCGTTAATGAGCTGAACGGACGAGCTCTCGCTGCTGACCTCGCGCGTCGTACACAGCTGCTTGTCTTCACTCGCCTGTTTCAAACTGGAAGATGGAAAAGGAGATGAATTCCCTTTTTGCCATTTACTTCCCTTTCCTCCTCTCAACATCTGGGGTCTGGGAACGTGGTAAATCAAAAACGACGAGGTGTTGATGCCTCGGCGAATGGGGACGTTGTCATCTTAAGCACTAACGGATGGCCAAGGGGTCACAAGTCATAAGAGCAGTGCAATTCCTCTTATTTTCTCTTATTATTAGCCATCATTACCTGTATGTCGAATGTCTTCTAAAGCACAGCAAGGAAGGAAAGCTCATGTGAATGTGTGTGCAATCCTGTGTATAAAACACATTTCGGTTCGAAGTTCCGTGAGTGATGAAACCCTCAGCATTAACGTCACAAGGCAGGGTTTCCCCGAACCTACGTCTAAGTATGGCAGCGCTACCAGGTTCAGGAAGTGTCCACCATACAGCAAAGAAGCAGCTTTTGAATATCTGCGTGCAAAAGTTTTACAGACAAATAACTAAGGTGGCGCTTTATATCCACGCTCAGAAATTCTTGGGAGAAACACTGTAAACAGTGCGGCGCGGATGCAGGACTTGCGCGGGACTGCTAGGGGTTTGCCAGTCGTAAACGTGAATAGAAAACCGTCCAGATACACATCGCAGCTAATTATTAGGTGACAAGGAGATTATTAAACGGGTCATGCTGACATCTGCCCGCCTTTGGAATAACCAAGTTATCTATCCTTGCTGCATGTTGTTGGGCGGTTTTAGCAGCAGCGGCGCAGCCGTTACGCTAACAGTCTGAGCGCTCTGCTGGGACGCTAGAGGTCAGATTGGGGACGCCGCTATGGATCGGCTGCCCTTCGACGTCCTCCTCGCGCTCCTCGGCGTGGAACTTTGCAGCGCTACTGACTGTTGGTGTGAAAGCCACATATGCAAATGTATGACCAGGAAGTCAGGGATCATATTACTCGCAGGCGATCCTTGCAAGCTTGCAGCCTGAGGCCGGCCATCTTTATAGCCGTCTGCGTGCGCTTCCGAGTCGCCCCTAGGCTCCCTACGCCGCTCAAAGAGCTGTGCTGAGCTCACGGAAAAGTGGAGAGGGGGGCTCCTCAGCTGAGTCAAAATGTGACAGAACAATTTAAAAAAAAAAAAAAAAAAAAGTGGCGCATGGGAGGACAGGATTCCCCGACCACGTTCGCGTTGATGCGTTTGCCAGCTATGTTTTGTTTGATTGCTTTACAGACTGGAGGGCCTCCGCATACAAAGCGACTCCATATACCTGCCTTTTTTTTTCATTCTTTCCCTCCTCCACTCTTGGGTGAAAAAAGTTTCTGTCCGCTTGATCTCCTCCAAGTGCTCCGCTCCATAAACAAAGTAGCTAAGCAACGGTGCTAACCTTTGGAGGGAATTAAACGGGGAGAGCCCGGCCTGTGCTAGGGGTTCGGTGTCATGACGAGTGGGTGGGAGCTTTTTCTCTGGTCGGCGCGTGCTCTTTCTGAGAGCTCGCATCCACCGGTACAGACTGTGTGTGTATGATTTTTTTTTTTAATTATTTTTTAGACCCTTCCAGCTCTAGGGAAGAGAGCACTATGTCTACATGTACACATCTGATGTACCATGATGTTCTCTTTTTGTAGGATGGTTTTTGCTAATGTACTGTAAACGTTTCCCTGTCTTTTCTTGTATTGTCACATGTAATTAACAGGTTTACATGTTCTCCCTTTGATCGCATGAGTTTCTTTCCACAGTCCAAAGATGTGTGTTACCCATAGTGTGTGTGTGTGTGTGTGTCATACTATCTACTTTACAGATGTGTGAATGACTGTAGGGAGTTCAGTGCAGTATATCTAACACTGTAAGTCACCTTGGATAAAGGTAAATAGTCAGAGAAGTAGTATTTATAATCATTGTATGTTGCTTTGGAGAAAGGTCTTTTAAATTAATACATGTAAATAAAAAAAAATCTCAATAAAAAAAAAAAAATCCCCAAAAAATTATCCCACAGATCAGTTCTGTATTGTCCTTATTTACCACTATACCAAGTGGTAAATAAATTTGGTGTGAAAAATGTGGGGGGGGTGTGGTGGCGCAGTGGGTTGGACCGGGTCCTGCTCTCCCGTGAGTCTGGGGTTCGAGTCCCACTTGGGGTGCCCTGCGATGGACTGGCGTCCCGTCCTGGGTGTGTCCCCTCCCCCTCCAGCCTTATGCCCTGAGTTGCCAGGTTAGGCTCCGGTTCCCCGCGACCCCCGTATGGGACGAGCGGTTCAGAAAGCGTGTGTGTGTGTGTTTGTGTGAGCAATGTGGTGGTTAAGGGCACAGGCTTGTGATCCAAAGAGGTGCCCTAATATGGTGCTCCAGACAGCTCTTTAAAGAGAAAAATTGTGGGGTACTGTGGATGAAGGTATGAGTTAAGTTGCAGTCTTATTGTTGGGAGCAGCAGGCAGCATAATGGTTAGCTACTGTCCTACACTTGAAGGAACCGGGTTCGAATCCTCCCTCCTGCTGTAGTGCTTTTGATTACTTCAGTTGCCCTAAATTCCACCAGTAAAAATTACCCAGCATTACACACAGGAAAATCATAAGGAAGTTGATGGGATAAATCATTTTGAAGAAAAGTGTCAGGTAAATAAATAAACTTGGTGTGGACTGAACCGTGCGCTCAATCTTCCTACGTAAAAAGTCTAATCAGTCGGAATTATAACTCAGATTTATTATGGGCTGGTTTTCATTCCCTTCCCTGATGGAACACAGTGATCCCTCCCTCAATTAATACACACACACACACAAATTTGATCCCTTTCCAGTCTCTCTTGCTCATGAATTTCCAGCTGCATGGAGCAGAACAAAGGGCAGAGATTGAGTCAGCAGCAGGTGCTGTTTTTCTCAGGATTTTGTCCGAAAGCTCTGCTGAGGTTTTTCAGTTCTTTCGGGATTCCCTCGTGTTTTAAGGGAAGGGACCGTCCCGGGGCGCTCACTCTGTGCCACAGCCGCTACCCTGGCTGCGGCTGCTTTTCTTAGGACTCCACATCTTGGAGCTTCATTGTCCACTGTATGTCAATTATTTGTCTTCCTTGAGGATCATGTTTGTGGCTCACTTTTCCCACTCTGGTTAGAATCTGCACGGTGAACACAACAACCTGTTATTGGTACTGCTAGCATCGCCGGGCCCAGGCCCTGTTTCTCACCCATATATGTGTAATATGTATATGATACTATACCATACTATACTATACTATACTATACTATGTAAAATATCTGCTGTTCTGCAGTTCTGCAGGAGTCGCCCACAGATCCCACTTAGAGAATGCCAGTATGCAGAAATGAGCTAAAGTGCTGCAGCCACCCCTCCACATTAATGGGTGAGATACAGTGACGCACTGAGAACATGCTTGTGAAATGTTTCTTGAACGTGTGGAAGTTCCTGTGTTTGAGCACCAGTCACTGCAGCGTGTAATGCTACATGCACCTTTGCAAAGGCATGCACCTTTTTTTCACGTCACTGTTAGTCACCGTTAGTGTCCTGAAATGTTCAGACTTGAGATGATGGGGGAGAAAATGCAAGAGCCTTGCTTTTTGTAGGCCTTTTTTAGGAACTCCTTGAGGGGCTGTTCACTTTGGTGCAGGTTGACGAGTTTTTCAGGACTGCTGTCCAACGTGCAGTTTTGATGATGGGATGGATGGAAGGCAAACTTCTGCACTGAAGACGCAGATGTCACCCTCACCACAACCCTCATGTCATGCGAATGAGCGAACTCGAGCAAAGTGTTTTTGGCACACGCGCTTCGTGTTAAAATATCAGTCATTAAAGAAGTACATTCATCTGACTAACTGACTAACTGCAAGACCCACAGCAAGTATAAATACACCCATTCCTCATCTTCTGAACTCAGTTTGTTCCTTAATTTGGTCCTGTAAATGAAAATTATAAATCCCATAATGTTTTATGGGGAAAGCAGGACCCAAGCACATCCATAAATCACCCAGAAACCAAAATACAGCTAGAAATATTCTTCTAATCTCACCAGAGAGTAATTTTAAAATGTTCCAACTATTATTAAACACTGAAATACATTCTATTAATTATATTAATATATATTATAATAATGTTGTTCTTACAAATACTGCGATAAACTACAGTACAGTATATAGAGTATATTCATGCACTGTATGTTTTATGTATATACGGTGTAGAGAAAAGAAGGAATATTAGACAAAAATGTTAGAAATGTGAAATATTATTTATATTTTGTCATGAATTATCCTAAACTTAATTAACAACCAAGTTAACTAGTGAAAGAAAACTGAGGAGCAAGAAGGTGTCTAGTATTAATTTTATTATAAATTAATTTTTAACAGTAAATGATCAAAAGGCATAGCAAAGGCCACCACCTAGAGGGAATGTACAAACCCGTATGGTGTTTGTTCCCACAATGCTCAGCACCAGGGAGAGGTCAACACTGGACACGGGGCAGCTGGTAGCATAGTAGTTAAAGTTGCTGCCTTCGGTTGCCAGTTCAAATCTCACCTGCTGCTGCAGTAACCTTGAGCAGCAAACTTACCCTGAATTGCTCCAGTGAAGTTACCCAGCTGTACAAATGGGTCCATCCATCTATTGTCAACAACCGCTTGTCCCGAGCGGGGTCGCGGCAACGCAGGGCACAAGGCCGAGGAGGAGGGGACACACCCTGGACAGGATGCCAGTTGTATAAATGGGTAAATAATTGTAAGAAGGTTAATATTATAAGTTGCGTTTGAGATAAGTGTCTGCTAAATAAATAAATCTAAATGGACTGGGTGCCAATTCAAAACGGGGCGCCAAGCAAAAAAGCTTGCTGAAATTCCCCTCTGATGCAAACAAAAATGTTTGTATCTGCAAAAATACTCATAGTAAATCAGATATAAAGCTATAAATTCAATGGGTTTGCTAATTAAGGAGTCGGTGTGTAATAATTCTTAATTTGGACATTAGAGAAAATGATCCCTTTGTATTACGACCTACACTCTTCCTACTGAAGCGGTTAAACTGAAGAAACGATGGACGCTCTCATCCTGCTGTGAACATTCCAGACGGTTTAGAGTGTCTGTAACTCAACACCTCAGCAGTGATTTGTGGCCTTTCTCGACCTCTTGCGCGTCACCATGCTGCTTTGTGCCCTATGTGGTCGGGGGCAGTTGCAGCACCCGTGGACCCTCACACTAACCTCTTGTCCCAGGTGTGTCTCTGAACACCGGCCACGGGTAAAGTCCTCGACTGTGGGATGAGCAAACGCACTCCCGCCCGGCCCCGGGGCATCAACGTCTCACCGAAAGGGGACAAGGCTGTGGCCGTGCTTTTGGTGTTTCACGCTTCTGTCCCTCCTCCGCAGCAGGCAGCATGTCCGCCCCCGGCAACGTAGACGAGAAGGAGCTGAGCCCCGTGGACTTCATCCAGCTGCAGCAGTACATAGACTGTGAGTAGCGCCGCATTCACGCACCTCATGACACCATCAGCCTTGTGTGTTTCTGCAAGGGGAATGCCGATGGCACGCGCACGAGGCACACTTAGTGCCGGGGCATCCTGTTGTTCGCGTCATGTACTCTGAGTCAAGCCACACGAGCTTTCAAACCAACCTTCTGCTTTCAGACATTCAATAACGATCGAGATGTGAGCTGTTGAAGATGTTGCCGTTATAGCCGGTGTTTTGATTGTAGCTATAATAATAGTAATAGATTTTTTTTTTAGATTTTATATCACCCTTTTAATATCCCTTTCATGTATTTGCGCATGAACCAGTTTCCTTTAAGGTTCCGTTTGATATATTCATTTTTCTGGCATCTTTCGGTGCATTGTTTTCTTTTTTCTTTTTATAAAACTCCCTCTCTTCATATGACTCATATCCCCCGATGCCCCATCCAGCGTGTTGTTGTTCAAATCATACTTTCCCTGCAACGGACAGGGGCTTTGGTTGTGTAAGGCGAGCTGTGACTGTTTGCACCTTGGCCTTCTGTTATGCCGCGCTCCACGCTGTTCGGGTCGAGGTGATAATACTCCCCTGTTCCCGCTCTTGCAGATTGCAGGTTGAAAGTGAAAGATGTCGTGAAGGAGTTTGAGGCTGACGGAAGCCTGGCCCAGCACAGACACGGAGATGTGAGTCACGACGCTGCTACCGCCGCCGCGCGGTTCACCTTCGTGCACCGTAGGGCCGAACGACGTGCGGCGGTTGTTACGGCCCCTGCGAGCCGTGCCCGCTTGCGGCTCTGATCCGAGTAGGAGGTTCGAGTGGTGTGGCCAGCCGCAGATCAGATCTGCCGTTCGGTGGTTGTAAGATCTAAGACGTTTCTTTGCTCGTAGCTGTTGCTTCTGCCTGTGTATATGTCCCACACATTTTCCATATTTACAAGGGCTGTCAGGAACATGGCGAAGCTGTAAGGATCGGTCAAAGTTCGTGAAGCTTGGTGGGGGAAGGAGGCCGCCGTGCCCCACATCTCAGACACCTCCGATCTGATATTTCACTGTGCCGTGTATTTTTTTCCATTCATTTATTTTCCACACAAGTCAGACAGTTTACATTGTTTATACGATCGCGCAATGTCTTTAGGTTTCCTGAAAATTACGTATGTTTACTAGACGAAAAAAGTCATACTGGTACTTGAGATAAGACGGCCGTATTCTGGGAGTGGAGTCGATGAGTGGCTTGATGAGCTGCTCCACTTTCAAGAGTCTCTTCTGTGCGGTCAGCAGTTGTGCTCCCAGCCTCTTGTTTCCATTGTTGGACGGACACACACACACACACACACACACACACACACACACACACACACACACACACACACACACACACACACACACACACACACACACACACACACACGCGCGCGCGCGCGACTGGGACTTGATCACAGAACATCGCTCTTTCAGTGTAGGGTTTTCAGCACAAACACATTCTACTTTCTTGTTTATTCAGGATGGTGAGGTCAGATTTGACTGATTTAAATCTTTTCTCTGCTATAAATATAGCCTGATGAATGGTTGAGACTATAGTAAAGAGGAAAGAGTATCAAATGCAGAATTTAATAGTTCCTTCGCACACACACACACACACACACACACCTGCAAATCTAAAGCTGTTAGTCTGACACCATCTCACTGTCCATCTTGGACTAGTATTATTTTTGTCTAGAGTAGTTAAGGGGAAGTTCAGAGGAAAACATGTTGAGGGACTATCAAAGACTGACAAAAGTTTTGGTCAAAATTTAGCCAGGATGCTTGTTTTGAAATAGTTTCTAATTTTGGGATGATGCCATGTAAATGACACACAGATTGTGCTTATTTTACTGCAAAATTACGGTATAATTTGAGCAAATGAGCTCTATAGGCCATAAATTCCAAAAAGAAGCATTCAACTAGTGACAGTAAAGTTGGTGAAAAGATGTAACGTTTTGGACAGGAAATACCAAAAACAGAAGGCTTTCTGTGTGTCCCTTTTTTGTGGCTGGTTGCCCAGTGTCACACGGTTGTGCCGTCTTGGTCCGTGTGACACCAGCCTGGCGGTTCGCAGTGGCAAGCGTTCGGCCCCAGGAGATGGTGTACCTAAATAAGAACGGGACCGACCGCCAGCGTGACCGCCTCTGACCCTCTGCTCCCTCTTTCCCAGTGCATCACCGAGGAGGGCTTCCGCCTCTTCCTCAAGACCTACCTGGAGGTGGAGGACTTCCCCACGGACCTCTGCCAGCGCCTCTTCCGATCCTTCCAGAACCCGGAGCAGGATCGCTCTGATGATACCAGTCCGGCTGTAGCCAGTGAGCCTTCTGCTTCTCGCGTTAAGCCCCGATTTGTAGCCTTCACAATGTGGGTGGAAGTTGCCAAGTGGCAGTTCAGCAGAGGGCTGTAGGTTTCAACACTCTCGCGTCGGCCTTGTGCTGTTCAAAGAGGAAGTCTTCATAATTTGGTCCACTGTAACATTGGTTTTCATTCTCTACTGTTTTTCGTTATTTTTTTCTATTTATGTGTAATAACTAATAGTCCTCTATATCAGATTATGAAAGACTTGGAAATCATTCCTTTGGCACTGATGCAAGTTCTTAAAAGTTAAAAGTTTGACTAATATTAATATCATATTAATATGTTGAGTAAATAACTAGACAATGATTAAAGTAAGGGGCTTGGCCGGGTCCCGCTCTCTGGCGGGTCTGTGGTTCGAGTCCTGCTTGGGGTGCCTTGCAACGGACTGGTGTCCCATCAAGGGTGTGTCCCTTGCGTCCTGTGTTGCCGGGTTAGGCTCCGGCTCGCCGCGACCCCGCTTGGGACAAGCGGTTTCAGATTGCGTGCGTGATTAAACTATTAATCATTGTCTAGTTATTGTTTTTGCACTTGTGCGTAATAACAGGAATCTGCTGTATCGGATCGTGAAAGGCTTGGCAATCATTTCTGTAGCACTGATGCAAAATTCTTAAAGGTTAAAGTTTGGCTGATATTGAAAGAAAACAGTTACATAACGCGTCACCCATTCAGTGTCTAAGATAGCAACAGGGCTGGCCTCATTCTCTCTCCCTCTCTCTCTCTCTCCCTCTCGCTCGCCCAGGGGAGGTGTGCCTTAAAGATGTGTCGTGCTACTTCTCACTGCTGGAGGACGGACAGCCTCGAGAGAAACTGGAGTGTGAGTGTCCTGCCAGCCGCCCCAGTCCCTGTGTTAATGTCCCTCTGTGGTGTCCTAGCTGTGAGCGAGCAGTGCGCCCGTGTCCTTCACCATGCCGTCTCGGTGAGGGGGGGGGTGTCTCTTAGCAACGTTTTCACTGGCCTTTCTCCTCCCCTCTCAGTCACCTTTAAGCTGTACGACAAAGATGGGAACGGACTGCTGGACAGCTCGGTGAGTTGCGGCACCAAGCAGACCCGCTTGTCAATTTGTCTTTGCCCTCAGCTCGTCGTCTTGCATCGATATCTTGATACTCCAGGGAAGGGAACCGCTTTCCACCTCCCAGGCCCCTTAAAAAAATCCCAAAAGGTCAGAACCAGCTATCAGTCTGTTGAGTTCGGCGATGGTAAAATTTGCAAAGGCGCGAAAATTCCCACAGCCGTGTTCAGGGGTCTCTCCGACATGACCTGCTTTACAGGAGCGTGCCGACCCGTGCGCTCAGCTTCCCGTGTGACTGGTCGAGTCTGTAGAAAGCTACTCGAAGCATTTTCATTCTGGTGTTATTGGTGGCGAGGGGGCGCGGTGGCGCAGTGGGTTGGACCACAGTCCTGCTCTCCGGTGGGTCTGGGGTTCGAGTCCCGCTTGGGGTGCCTTGCGACGGACTGGCGTCCCGTCCTGGGTGTGTCCCCTCCCCCTCCAGCCTTGTGCCCTGAGTTGCCGGGTTAGGCTCCGGTTCCCCGTGACCCCGTATGGGACAAGCGGTTCTGAAAATGTGTGTGTGTGTGTGTGTGTGTGTGTGTGTGTGTGTGTGTGTGTGTGTGTGTGTGTGTGTGTGTGTGTTATTGGTGGCGTGGTTTCACGTGCCGAAAATAATGACCGGTGGCTGGGTTAGAGACGGCCGCTACCAAACATGTACTGTAGCTCAGGTGTCACGGTTTGACAGCGGGAACAGCAACCTTGAGTGCTGCTTCATCTGTGTGTGTGTGTGTGTGTGTGTGTGTGTGTGTGTGTGTGTGTGTGTGTGTGTGTGTGTGTGTGTGTGCTCTCTCTGTATCACCTGACTTCTTGGTATCACCCGTGCCACTTGTACAGGAAGTGGACCGGATCATCGCCCAGATGATGCATGCCGCAGACTACCTGGGCTGGGATGTGACCGAACTCCGGCCGGTGAGGAGCACTCCTATGATTTTAAACCCCCCTCTGCGGCGTCTTGTCAGATCACATGACACGGCTCATCACCGATGAAACGTTTTCATTATTCTGATTGTTTGTTTCTTTTATTATATATGCTTATATAAAGGTAGCAAATAGCATAGTAGTTACAACTGCTGCCTTGCAAAGGAAGGACCCAGGTTTGCCTCCCACCTCCTGCTGCAGTATCTTTGAAATAGGTACTTACCCTGAGTCGGTACCATATACCATGCTGTATAAATGGATAAATCATTGTAAGTAGCAATTTAAACTACTTTGGAGAAAAGTGTCAGATAAATAAGAAACATAACTAAGTAGCTCATAAGAAGTCACCAAAAGAGTTTTCTTTGGTACAATATGGTACACTTACTGTATTCAGATACATTTATATTAGCCTTATAGGCTGAACTCCTGACTTTAGAATGAAATGGTAAAATATCTCCCAGGACTCAACTCATGAATCCAGTTGCTTAACCTACGTATTTGTTGATTGCCGGGAAGCTGGGAAGCTACAGCTGTAGGTATAGGCATATAGCTATGACTTTGTACAAGCAAAAAATCCTAAATCATCTGCTTTGCAGTAATCCATCTGGCAGTGTAAACTGGCTATGTGCTGTAGGGTAAAACCCAGGATACACACGCACATGCAAACACCTCAGGATCCACACACGCGGCTGTCAGAGGCTTGACGTTGGGCTGCCTCCATCCAGGTGCTGAAGGACATGATGACGGCCATCGACTCGGACAGCAACGGCACGGTCTCCCTGCAGGAGTGGATTGAAGGCGGGATGAACAACGTGCCCCTGCTGGTTCTTCTGGGGCTGAAGGTGAGCGCCACCTCCGCTCGGCTCACCACGCTCATGAATATGCATCAGCAAGCGGCCCTCTGGTGCGTTCCACGCTGAGGGACTGGCATCTGTGCGTGGACGGCACCTGCTTGCGCGCCAAACCGAAGCTGGACTCCATCGAGTTAGCAGACTCCATATCGGAGTGTGTTCTCAAACACCTGGCAGCTCTACATCTCATCTGGTTCGGGGCACGCTCTGCCTCTTACTAGCATTTTTAATTTCAATTTCACTGGCTTTCTATAGAGATAACAGAACTCAAGTTTTTTTTTTGGAATGTCTCTAACCCAACAGCAACACCCACCCACCTGGCTCGGATGCCGCCATGGTGCGCGTCCTACCGCCGCTCCAGCCTGCCGATCCTCGGCACCTGTCACACACACCCGCCGCTGCCTTCAGGCTGATGTTAAATCCCATCGTGGCAAGAACTCATTATAACAAAGTTTGCTTTTAGCCAGTTATGATTCCCCATTCCCACCCCCCACTGCCGCCCGCAGATTCTAATGCGTTTCTCGCGAAACACTGTTCCCTTTGCGGCCCCGTGTGTGAGCTCTGCAAAATGTGCAGATGGGCTTGGCGGATGGTGCTCAGCCAATAGAAGCGATTTCTGCACGACCATCTGTGTGTCGAGCGGCTCGGTCAGCGCAGAGGAGGATTAGTCACGTCCCTGCGATCGACAGCTGAAGATGCGCTCCCCCCCCCCCGCCACCTCGCCGCACCCCAACCAGAGCCTCTCTCACTGCTCGCTGGTGACTGAGAGAAGTGCTTCGCGAAACTTGTTTAACGGCCACTTCCTCACCCGCCCCGCACGGCGATGCCGGGGACTTCCCCTCCGAGGGCTATTTCCATCTCCGAGGCTGCTTGGTGTGGGGAGGGGCGGCGGGTTCCTGTGAGGGTGCACACAAGCACGGTGCTGTGCGGTGAGGTTAGGGTCCCGCCGCACATGCTCAGCGAGCCCCAGTGCGGCACGCGGTGACTCATCTGATCGGGAGAGTGGCCTCTCACAAAAGCCCGACCTCCTTGCGGGTTCTTAAATAGCTCAGGACCTCCAGTGGCTGTGATGACACGCCTTTTTGCGTGCAAGCGGTGCCTTCCAGACAGACACTGGGCTGTCTTCATGATCTGTTCCAGAGAGGAGAGAGTGGGCGTCACGTCCTTCAGTAAGAACTTGTGCTCCTTCCTTGGTGTTCAATGATGTAAATGTGCCTAACAACACCAGTAATGGGCAAAACGGTGTACTGAGTGTATTTATTTATCAGGTAAATATATGCGTTAACGCTGTTGGTTGGTCGTTTTTCTTTTATTGCTATCAATGATTTTTGAAGGGGACATGGTGCAAAAATCAATAAGCACCGGAAGGGCATTTCTCACTGAAGAAGTGTCGTAGTGGTGCATTGAGAGAGGAGCAGGTAGATGGGCCACGCGCTGTAAAAGGCATCGCTGCCCTGTACTTGTGCTCCTGGGGGAAGCCCTCAGCTGGCACCTCGGAGTCACGTGGGTTCACATGGTGCAGGACACCGCTGTTTACGTGCACGGGAAAACTGTCATCAGTGGACTGCCATTCTCCATTCTTTGTGGAGCCACCTTTTCTATCCTTCCTTCTTTTCCGATACGAAAAGGTTTAATTCTTTAATTAATTAACCTTGCCCGTTGTCAGCAACAGTTTTCCAAAGACTTCTTGATTTAACAATGATCCGGCCAAGAAATCGACACCAAACCATTCCCGCTCTGCTAATGCGGTTCATGGAACGTTGTCAGCTATAAACTGTGTCTCTGCGCCAACCATTTGGACCAAGTGTCACATGATGAAGTGTGCTAAGTGATCACATGACTTTCACTTTGGATGCCGTGGCCTTTGAGATCTTTGGAGCAGCTTTCTCTCAGATGGTGCAGATGCCCTCATAGAAAAGTGCGTTTGCATGTATGTCTCAGATGACGCAGAGAGACGGTCAGCACCTGTGGAGGATGAAGCACTTCAACATGCCCGTGTACTGCAACGTGTGCCAGAGTGTGCTGCTGGGACTGCGTAAACAGGGTCTCTGCTGCAGCTGTGAGTTTCCACCGTCAGCATGTAGGGGGCAGCGCGTGCGCCCCCACAATCCGCTGTCAGTGTGCCTTGGAGGTGTGTACCATGTGCAGGTGTCACCCTCTTAACTGAGGTATTTGTCTTCTTTTCAGGCTGCAAGTATACTGTCCATGGGCGCTGTGCCAATAAGAACCCTGGGCCATGCACCCGCACCTACGTCATGTCCAAAAAGGACACAGGGGTGAGAATCAGGGTTGCTTTTTCTTGCGGTTGGAGTTGTCGCAGTTAACATGGGGCTGGGTGTTACAAGTTACTATATACACTGAATTTAACTTAGAGCTGTCTGTTCACACTTGAATGTCCAGCAGGGTGGGCAGACACTCATCCTCATACTCCCTAGAGGTTCGATTTTTTTTTCCCTTGGCCAGAAGTTTTTTGTTCTTTTGTTTTCCTCTCCTCAACTGTCAGCTGAGTTACTTAATGTTCACGTACCATTATGACTTTTTTTTGGATACACTTTTTCATTCTGTCCCACCTGTACTCAAAGAATCATAGCTGTGTTTGGAAGAGCATATTATAAAAAATAATTATATTCATACAATATATACATATTCAACTGCATGGTTTCCAGTGACTCTGAACATCTTTGTTAGGAAGAGTCGGCTGTACCGGGAAACCTGATTGGACGTCCATCTGTCCGTCTCCCTGTTTGTCAATCTGTGCATCACAGGTAGCGACTCATGACTGGGTCAGTGGCAGCTGCGACGCTGGGAAGTGTGACCGGTGCCAGAAGAAGATCAAGAGCTACCACGGGCTGACGGGCAAGCGCTGTGTGTGGTGCCACGCCATGGTGAGGGGCTAAAGTTGTGTTTAAAACGGGTCATTGTACGTTACATTATCCAAGATGATTTGGCAGTATAACTCAATTATAAAAGAAAATAGATTAGACCATTATCTCACTTCTGAAGCAAAAAATAAATGAGGGTCACTTTGTCCCACTAGTCCCATATATTAATACCGTATTTTAGTCTCTCAAAGTCCCTGCTGAAATATGATTGATTCCATCAGACAGATTTAAAACAGAAATAGGGCATCAGGTGGTGTGCTGTTTAGAACTACTGCCTTGCACTCACAGGACACAGGTTTGAATCCCATCTCCTGCTCTAGTAGCCTTGATCGAGATACTTACACTGTACTGATACAGCAAAAATTATCCAGCTGTATGAATGGGTAAATCACTGTAAGTAACTTTGGAGAAAAATATCAGCTAGGTGTTTGAATGGTAACTTGAAGACAGTTTTGTAGTGTTGATGAATGGTCCTGAGAGAGAAATACCGGTGTCTGGGACCTTACTCAGCTGTTGCTCCTGTTGTCCTTCAGCGCCATGACGAGTGTGTGAACCAGGAGCCCACGGAGTGCAACTGCGGACCCCTGCGGGACCACATCCTCCCCCCATGGGCCATCTACCCCGTCATCAAGGTGGGACTGCCACATTGTCACGGAGGCAAAGCAGCAGAAACAAAGACTTTGCTGAGCAGGGATGGTTCCCCTAAGCGATTAACATGAACATGTGGTCAGTCCACACATCATAGCATTTGAGTGTGATAAATAATGAACAAACAGAAAAACATGTCCATTGCACAACCAAGTGTGTCTGCTCCAGGCCTGGCATATTATTCACAGAACTGAAGGTGCTTCTTGAGGTTGAGCAGTCTTTGCCCTGGGATGCACCTGTTGCAGAACAGCAGCAGTTCCTTAAGGGAAGGCCTGTGTGTCTGGAACTACCTTGCTTTAGAGAATAATGTCTTCACAGACATCAAAAACGCATGCTTTATAGGACAGGTGAGCTGCTGGGCGGTTCAACCCAGGGCAGGAGGAGGGAGCAGCAAGATGGATCGTTCCCAGGAACCCAGCCCTGCCCTAACTGATGAATGGGAGCCAGCTGCTGACACTTAAGGGCCAATTTATTTACTTTAAAGGCAGCTGGCCTGAAGACCTTAGGAGTGGTGTCTTAGAGAGCAGTCTGGAGAAGGGACTGTGGGGTTTTGTTTTATTACTGTTGCTACCTGAAAGGGGATTGTTTTTGTTCTGTTGGGTTTCAAATAAACCTGTTTTTGTTTAAAATCCTGCTGTCTCATTTTTTGGTCCTGCCTACATGACTGCCTCTGTCCCATGACCACCTACGGATGTATGATCATTGGTATCTCTAAGCAAGCATTTATACTGGGTGGCTCACTTGGCTCTAACTCTACAGCGGTTATCTGTAAATAGGCCCAAAGGGCATACAGTATCAGCCTCAGAGGATTTATCACGCATTTTATGACATGATTCTTGGAAGTCTGAAAAGAGAAAGAGTCATGACGTTTCGTGATCTCGCTTACTTCAGCTTCCTGTAATGTAATTGTGAATTATTGACAGATTTCTAGAAATTTCTTGGACTTCCCACTGATTTTTCTCTCTCCTTACTCTCTCTGTCCTTCTCAATCTCCTCCTTCTCCTCCCTGTTCTGCAGGAGAGGTCCAACAACCTGAAGAATGGCTGTGGTCCTTTCGGAGATGACAGTGAGTTGAACACCACTCCAGATGGCCAGGTCCTCCAGGTGAGTCTCCTTTGTAGACATACACATCCACTTGCCATATCTTCCAGGATGTGGGAGTGTGTTGAAATGCAGTCTAGGGCAACTGGGCCTTTTAGCATTCTAAAACTTCGACTTTTTTTTCAAGCCAGTCTTGCAGATCTTTCTGCATACACATGTACCGGAGTTGTGCCAAGTGCCTGTGTTTCTAACTCTTGCCTCGCATACTGTTGAATCTACATGGCTTGTTCCATCCCTCCCTGCCACAGATCAGCCCCATTCCCAACACACATCCTCTCCTGGTGTTCGTGAACCCAAAGAGTGGAGGAAAGCAGGGTGAGAGGTGAGGTGTGTGCAGCAGCACTCCTGGATATCGTTGTATCCAAAGCAACAAGGTGTATGACTCTCTGTCCTGTACCCCGACATCCAACACTGGACCACAAGAGTTCATTAGCTTCTGAATGTTCATTACCTGTTTTGATGGCCCTTGGTTCTGCTCCTCTTCCTCAACTGTATGTGAGTTTGTGAGAATATGGCAAATTTTGCGCACAGATGACTTTTGTAAAGCAATGTGTGTGTCTCTCTCTATCCTAAAGAGTCCTACGTAAATTCCAGTACTTGCTGAACCCACGACAGGTTTACAACCTCTCCAATGGAGGACCTGGACCAGGGTAAGGCCCACTGCACTGTGTGTCCTTACATAAAGAAGACAAGGCAACTTTAATAGCCAAGTACGTTTGCACATACATGGAATTTGACACAGTCAGTGCTCCTCCAGACACATTTGACATACACGACAGTGTCAAAATATAAAGAACAGCATCAAAAAATACAGAAGAATGTACAGAAACAACATCAGAACCGGTTGGGTACTATGTCAATAAATTCTCAAGAAGGTGCAGTGAATAAATAATAGTCAGAGCAAATAATACAGTACGATTACTTAGAGGATGTAAGTAATTCTGGCAAAGAGACAGATTAAACATAAACAGGTGGTGCAGGTGTATTAAGGTAGTTTCTAGCTGGACACAGATGGTGGCATCTTAATGTCCATTCAATTCTGGATATGGATCATTATGTGCGTTCACAGGCCGATCAAGGACGCTGCTTGAGGGGAAAATCCTGTTTTGTGTGTGTGTGTTTGGGTCCTTATTGCCTCCTATCACTGCCCAGAAGGTAGGGCTTGGAGGATCTGATGGCCAGAGTGGGAAGGGTCCTCATGGATCCTGTCCACTTTCTTTCTGGTCCTAGAACTGTAGAGGTCTTGTAGTTTGGGCAGCGCACATCCAGTGGAGAATCCACAGCCTAAAACTGAACTTACTGATCCCACAGGGCTTAGTCACCGCTCCAGTTCTCAACATTCTTTGGTATCTAATTATTAATATACTTCAAATGTCACTACACTGTCTTAATCAAACATTGGCTAGGAACAGTTCCAGAAACGACACAAATGTGCAAATGTGTTAATGAGAACAAGGGCAAATGAGAACACCCGATGTAGAGATGTGCTTTTTTATTTTTGAACTTTTACTTTTTTTTTTTTTTTTAAGTTTTTGGTGCTGTATTGCCATCCAAGAGCTGAAGCCTTCTGAAAGCGTGGCATTGCTCTTCTAACAGTGGTGCCGTGTTTTCCTGTCTATTTGTTAGGCTGCACTTCTTCAGGAACCTGCAGGAATACAGGATCTTGGTGTGCGGAGGGGACGGCACTGTGGGCTGGATCCTGGACGCCATAGGTTGGACCTTCCTCCCTTCCAGCCTCTTCTGACCTTGGCTCTATGCCATGTGAACTCATTACTTTCCTTAGGTTCCATGGTGACTTTTTGATGATCCTTAAACAACAAAATGCTTTTTTTTTTTCACAGCAGAAGAGAACTGGGTCTCGGCAACATAAAAAGGAGACATAATACAAGGACAAAAAGTTGTAATATTTAGCAGGGGTGCTGATCGGAAAATAAAATGCATCCTTTATTTCATTATTTTCTTTCTAGAGCAATGAATTTATGAAATGAAAGTATCGTCGTGTTATGGGGGATTATTTTCTTTTTCAATTATTGGCACTAGGAGTCTTAGCATTGGGCCTACGCAACTTCTGCTTGCCCCGTGGAACTCGGAAAGGCAAAATTTACTGCACTATTGTAACTCGTTAAATTTTTCAAGTATCTCATATCAGCATTAAATAATTAACGACATGCGGGTCAGTTTTTATATAAGCTAATTTGTTAGTAAAACTCATTGCAATTTCAATAAATTCCACATTTCTTTAATGTGGCTAATGATTATACTTAGTGATATTACCATGATGTGAAACATTTTTCGAGGAATTCGTAACTAAATGTTACAGACAGCCCCTGTCAAATAACAGTTGCAGTGTGTGGGAGGGCAGCAGGCAGTAAGGAACTCGGAAAGCAGTGGTACTGCAGTGTCCCTGTCTCTTTTATTTCACAAAAAAGCAACCTTGGCAATCCAAGTGAGCAATTGTAAAGAGACTACAAAAGTACAGTGTCTTCTGCTGCCAAATGGCCTTGGAACTTTATTGCATCGCCGTTGTTTTATTTGAACGATGTCACAAAGGGTGAACTGAGCTATTTGCAGCAAGCCACACAAAGATGTTCTTTACATTATTGAAAATGTTTGTTACTCTGGGATTTTATCATCCTGCCTCCACCTAAAGTAAATTTACTTGCAGATCAATCTGAATAGTCAAGCAACAACCTTATGTAATGACAGGGCTCTTCTTGCTAAGCAATTGCTTGTTTAACATTTACATTGTGTTCTCTTGGATGCCCCATGTAAAATATGCAAATGTCATGTTTGCAAGTCATTGTGGGTGAGAACTTCTGCTGAATAAATAAATAATAGCAGGTAGCCATGAAATTTTTTTTTCCCCTTTTGGAAAATGAGTCATACTTGTAGGGTACATTGGTACTGTGGATGTTGCATGCAAAGGCAGAACTTACTGATCTCAGTCCCGTTTCCTCCCCAGACAAGGTGCCTCTGCTGGTGCGCCCCCCGGTGGCTGTGCTGCCCCTGGGCACAGGAAATGACTTGGCTCGCTGCCTCAGATGGGGTGGAGGTGATGACATACTTTAGTGTACTGTATTAAACTACAAAGTACATTATTCAATAGTCCATGAGTGGAATAAAGTGACTGTTTTGATATTTCCAAACAACACTTGCTTTTACAACCTTTCGGCGTTCAGGATACGATGGGGTCGACCTGGGTCGCATCCTCAAGGAAATCGAAGCCAGTTCCCAGGTGCTCATGGACCGCTGGAGCATCCAGGTGATTCCCGAGGACAGCCAGGAGCGGGGAGACCCCGTGCCCTACGAGATCATCAACAACTACTTCTCCATCGGCGTGGTGAGTACAGACGAGGGAGCCCAGCAGGTGTAGCAGAAGGGTGAGGGAGTGACTTACAGAATGGGCGAGAGATACTCCACCATGCAGTTCAAGTTATATTCCCCCCCCCGTGCTTGGGCAGGATGCCTCGATCGCCCACCGCTTCCACACGATGAGAGAGAAGCATCCTCAGAAGTTCAACAGCAGGTGAGAACGCCAGCAGGGACCTGGGAGGGGCAGGATGGGATCCAAAGCTTCAAAGGGAGTCAAACACCACCGCGTAGACAATCGCACACCCGGGCACAGCGCCACGGGAACCACTCCGCTCAGAGAGGTGTGAACATGTGCAGTACACTGCACTGTGTTTCCTGGCACTCTCTTGTCCTCTTCTACAACCAACAACAGACGCACTCACTGGACTTCTCAGCCACAGCACTTTCCTGTTTAGTCATCCTTATATAGTGTGTCCTTTATGTAATTGATAGTACAAATTGGTTATGTAAGAAATAATAAATAGGATTCATTGTCTCAGAAGCAAAAATGAATTTTTCCCAGAACCTCAGTGGAAGCGCCGCTAAATCAATGAAGTTAAGATTCAAATGGTTTTTGTTTCTGCACAGGGTTACTGTGCGTTAATCTCGTTTTTCTTTTTTCTTTAATGGTTTGGGCAAAAGTACTCTGTTTTCCCTGAATGCTCTGTTGACATGCTTTCACGTGCCAGAATGAAGAACAAGCTGTGGTATTTTGAGTTTGCCACGTCCGAGTCCATCTCTGCCTCCTGCAAGAAGCTGAAGGAGTGCCTCACGGTTGAGGTGAGCCGCTGCTCCGGCAGCTGACAAGAGCTGACCGGGGTCCCTCGGCTCGTCTCACAAACGCAATGGCTGTTCCGTCTGTACTTTATAAGTACAATTAGTGCTCATGTCAGGATGAAGTGTTTTCGTGACATTAACATTCATTCAGCTGATGCTTTTCCCAAAAACAACTTAGTGTTCTGCTATTTCCAATGATTGACTCATTTAAGTGTTTGAGTTTTTTTTTTAAGCAGAACAGCACTGCGTCATAGAAACATTACATTTATTTAGCAGACACTTTTCTCCAAAGCAACTTCCAGTGAACTCTATGTAGTGTTATCAGCCCACACACCTTATTCACCAAGCTGACTTACACTGCTAGATACACTACTTACTATGGGTCACTCATCCATACATCGGTGGAACACACTCTCTCTGTCACTCACACACTATGGGGGAACCTGAACAGCATGTCTTGGGGCTGTGGGAGGAAACCAGAGCACCTGGAGGAAACCCACACAGACACAGGGAGAACATGCAAACTCCACACAGACTGAGCGGGTATTGAACCCACGTACTCTTGCATCACGTAGGCACGGTGAGACAGCAGCACAACTCGCTGTGCCACCATGCCTCCCACATTTTGTTTTTAAACAAAAACAATATAGAAAGAAAATGCACATACAGTCACATTTCTAAAACAAGGGCAAAAGGTTACAGTATTTCTGTGGTGCGAATGGTATTTTTGTTAAGTTTAACATGTTCTTCATTTCCCTTCCAGTGCTGTGGAACACCCCTGGACCTGAGTGGGCTTTCTTTGGAAGGAATTGCCATCCTCAACATTCCCAGCATGCACGGCGGCTCAAACTTGTGGGGCGAACCCAAGAAGGTTGACAGCAAAGCCTCTGCAGATCATGAGTACCCAGAGGTCATCGTGGATCCTGATGTCCTCAAAACAAGTCAACAGGGTAGGCTGAGCATCCGAGAGCTCCTGAGGTTATGTCTGTCCCGAATGTGCATCTCATGGCGTGCACCTCTCCCCAAGATATTAGCGACAAGCGCCTTGAGGTGGTGGGGCTGGAGGGGGCCATCGAGATGGGTCAGATTTACACCGGACTGAAGAGCGCCGGACGCCGACTGGCCAAGACCTCCCAGATCACTATCAGGTGCGCAACGTAACCACCAGCCAGGACCAGCCTTAGGCCAGTTGAACCTTTTTTGTCTCAGCAGGCCATGTGCCCATAGATATCACTGGAGAGCAGGACCCGGTCCAACCCACTGCGCCCCCCCCCCCCCCCCCCCCCCCCCCCCCGCCTCATATTCCTGATACTTAATCTGAAATAACTTTGTCTCAGATTCCCAGCCAAAAAGGTCCAAATAGTGACCTGCAATTTCTAAGGCCGGCTCTGCCGCCAGCCACGCAAGCATGTCCTCATAAAGGCAGCTGTGAACACACCCTGTCCTTGCGCCACAGTGTCCATGAGAAGCACGATCTGCTTTCCTGCTGTTGGATTTTTTTCATAATTGCTCTGAAACTACATGAGAAAAAAGCAAGGAGTCTTTCTGCTTTTTGTCAGATATGCATTAAAAATTATACCAGTTGACTGGACTGGTACATATGACCCTTCCCTGCTGTAGTTTTTAATTGACAGTTGGTCTACATTTGCATTTATTAATTTATCAAAGCAGCTTACAATGATTATTAACTAGTATTTATCTGACACCTTCATCCAAGGTGACACGCAATGTTGGATACACTGCGCTGAACTCCCTGCAGTCATTCACACATCTATACAGCGCAGCGGCGTAACGCAAACACACGCATGCACAAAACGTAATTGAGTCATCAGTTGACCTGAAACACAGCTCTTTAGACTGTGAGTGGAAACCCACATGAACACAGGGAGTACATGCAAACACTACATAGGCTGAGCCAGATTCATACCTGCATCCGAACATAGGCCTGTAGCTATGAGGCACCGGCACCACCTGCTGTGCCATCATGCCACCAAAGTTGTTAATCAGTCACGTGTGCTCGTGCACTCAAGTTACGTGTGTCTGACCCCAAGGCGGTGGATGGGAAGAGTCTTCAAGGCTTGGGCTGGATGAATCCAGTTGTGTGTGTGTGGGAATGATGGCGTAGTAATGATGGGCAGTAGCAGCGGTGGTGGTTATGCTCTCTTCTGTCTATCCCAGGACAAAGAAAGCCTTGCCCATGCAGATCGACGGCGAGCCGTGGATGCAGCCACCATGCACGGTGAGTGTTGGTGCGCCGATGGCCCGGTGTGCTGCGTCGGCACCACCGTCACCTCCCATACTCCTCGGGGTGCCACCATGACTTCATAGTTCTCGTTTTGTTCCTCCTCCTCCCTGCCAGATACACATCACACACAAGAACCAAGCCAGTATGCTAATGGCTCCACCTGCCAGGTCAAGCAGCTTCTTCAACCTCAAGTAGAGCTACGCTAGAGATGGACCTCAGGACCTGTGGCTCCTGGGGATCTGGGAACACGCTACAGTGACTTCTACTCTTCTGCACATTACTGCTCGAATGTTAAACTGCGTTGGCCGTGAAGTGCGTTCTTGTTTGTGCGTATGTTTGTGTGTGTGTGAGAGAGCAAGAGAGAACTCAATGCAGTTTACAAATAATACAGATGTTTAAAACCCCAAAACCAGTTATGAGGCCCATGATAAGGAAAAGAGGAACTGGTTACGGGAGCACGCAAGATGTGGTGTCTGGGTCGGCCTTGGACGCGACTGTGAACATCAGACACAAACTTGACAGCTGCACCAGTACTGCTTTTTCGCTTGTACATTCGTGAGCTTTCTCTTATTTGGTCCGCAAACCTTATTTTAATCTTCTGTCTTAAACTATGGCATCATAACCTGGGGCGTGCCATGTAGTGAGCTTCGTACACACCTCAGAGGTCCACTCGCTGCGGGCGTGAAACCGATCAGCTGGAACCCCTTCCATCATTCTAAGCAACTCTTCTCGGTGTAGCTTTATTATATGTCAATGTACCGTACAGCTACTGTAGGTTACACAAAAGTGTATGTATGATTGGAGCTATGGTAAGACTGAAATATGTGTATTTATTTTTTTTTTTCTAACCTGTACATTTTAAAAATGACCCCTTCCAAATCCTGAGAATGACTATGATTTTATCCCTCAGATTAAAATGTCTATTAATTTCTGTTAATAAAGAAAAATACTGGTGAATATTTTATGGTGTGCTCTTTTCTGTTATTCTGTTGACTCATAACCTGTAATATGCTGTCACTCTTTCATCATGAGTTTCTTCATCTAAAAGGCATTTTCTTAATTCTCTATTTCGTGGCAAATGTTTGCCCTTTGTGCCCATTAACAAAACTTTGGGGAAAATCTAATATACAGTACTGTGCATCCAAAGGAAAATTAACTGACAGTTTCACCTGTGTGAATAAGAGATTAATATCCATTAATAACACATTCATAAGGCTCTAGGTTTAACCCTGTTTTGCCATTTCTGATAGAACATTATTTTGCCAACATTTGTTCCAGGATCTCCTGTCACAGGAAAAAATTATTTTGTCTATATATGTGTACAGTTCCAGTTAACCAGCATTGTCTAAAACTCCATTGGACCTACAGTATACTGTACATCAGTGCAGAGTCCCACCCACAGAATTAAGAATACCCTGCTATTTAAACCACAAATCAGTGTAAATTTCCTGGTCTCACATTTTAAGTCATCTGGATTTTTAGTTAAATAAAAGTGGAGAATAAAAATTGTAGGCCTATGTGAAATGTGCAGACACATACTGCCGGATTCGAACCTGGAGCCCAGGAGCCGAGTCGCCAGTGCCAACCTGCCTAAATATAAAGTTCTGTATCTAAATTCTTCCGTAAAATGGATATCGATGTTAATTATTTCAATGAATCATCTATTAACCGATCATTCTTAGCCCTTTGTCGTGGTAAATCTAAGTGAAATAAAACAGTAATTTATTCATCTCTGTTTTAATAGCAGAAGGTGGGGGGGTATATATATTTTATTAGCAAAAAAAGCTCCAGTGAGCAGATGGTGTTCAGTGTAAATCTGTTTGGAAAAGAAGTGATTAAGAGCTCAAGGGGAACCAAACCCACTTAGACCTCAGACTGAAGATTCTTGGAAGAGGTTAAAATGTGCAAGGTGCTGCTGGTTGCTCTCAAACACGAGGGGAGGCAGTCTTATACTCAGAAGGTGTCTGGTTCACATCCCGCTCTTCCTGTGGTACGCTTGATAACGGTACTTACCTTGAATTGATGCAGTAAAATGCACTGTTATATAAATGGGTAAATAAGAGTGACGTGGATGATGGAACACGTCGAATCACCTTGGTGAATCAGCGAACGCCCCTGCATCACGACTCTGAGTCTTGCTGTAAACCAATTTCCCCGCTAGATGGCGCACGTCGCACACACTGACAGCGCTGGAGCGACTCTTCCCGCACAAGCGCGACAGACGGTCTCCGCGCCGCGCTTTGTTTCGACAGAAGTGCCACATAAAACTTTCGTCGAGCTACGTTCATCTAGAAAGGAAAAAAGAACTTCTCTAAATATTATATAAAGTCATTTGATGCGAATGCATACTTCAATAATAATGACTGCTAGTAGGAAAAGCAGATTTTAATTAGAAACCCTTTAATATTTAATCCAAATGTTGTCCTCGTGGGGGGGCGCGGTGGCGCGGTGGCGCAGTGGGTTGGGCCGCAGTCCTGCTCTCCGGTGGGTCTGGGGTTCGGGTCCCGCTTGGGGTGCCTTGTGGCGGACCGGCGTCCCGTCCTGGGTGTGTTCCCCTCCCCCTCCGGCCTTACGCCCTGTGTTGCCGGGTAGGCTCCGGTTCCCCGCGACCCCGTATGGGACAAGCGGTTCAGAAAATGTGTGTGTGTGTGTGTGTGTGTGTGTGTATGTTGTCCTCGTGCCTTATTAACCAAACCCACGAGGCACCAAAATTGAATTTCTGAAAACCGATACATTTCAGCATAATAATCTTTTTAACTGTGGTAATGCGGGGACAAAAATGTTGCCAATGGAATTCCAAATAAATCACTACTAGTTCTGGCTCCATTGTGATGGAGCATGTCCCTCAAAACTGCTAAATCCCTCTCGGCGTTAAAGAATGCTCTCAAAACATACCTCTTTCGATGTCACTTCTCTCCGGGTCTATCTTCTCTATAAACTTGCACTACATTATTTGTTTAAAATGTGTGCTTTCTACCAATTCTATGTAGAGGTAGTCGTCTAATCGGGCAACAAGGAAGGAGCGCAGTGGTCAGAGCTGCTGCCTCGGGGGTTAATCGGTAATAAATTTGAATCCCACCTCCTGCTGTAATACCCTGAACTGAAGAAAGATACTTATCCGGAATTGAAATAAGAAAAAAATAGCCAGCTGTATGGATGGATAAATCACTGTACGGAAGTTGACATCGATCGAAGTCGCTTTAGCGAAAAGTGTCAGATAAGTGAATAAAAAGTAATGTACGCTTGGTGAACCGTGGTAATCCGACTAGTTCACTATCCTTTGAGCACCACGTGTCTGCATCGACATCTCTTCGTGTGTTGTTGTAGCGCACTTTCCCTCTCTTATTATTTTTTTTTTTAATTATGCTTTATTCAAAACCATAAGAACAAAAAAACTTACAATATTCCACATCACAACTTATATGTAACGAATGTAAACGTAAGCACGTGATTAGGTAAGACATAAGTAGACTTACTTGACAGTTAAACTGTGAGTTGGGCTGAGTTGCACAAGCGGCGGCACTAAACATGGTAAAGTTTCGAGTTAATAATGACGTCGCCGAGGTGAGGCAGTTCGCAGTCGCGAAGTTATTGTGTAGAAACAACAAAAACAAGAAAAACAACAAGAACAACAACATGATGATGATGATCACGTAGAGTGGGTGGCGGCGGCGGCGGCGGCAGAGCGGGGAGGGGCGCTGGGACTCCGCGGGCATCACCTCGGGGCGCGGACATCAGTCAGACTCAGAGCCCCGCCCGCGACACCACTTTATTTTTATGTGTGTGGGGGAGCGGCGTTCAGTGGAGTAAAGTCACAGTACAGCGGGTACAGCAGAGTGCGCAGTGCAGAGATCTGCCCCGTGCCGCGCGAGCCCTCTCTCTCTCTCTACCCGCCGCCGCCGGGCATGAAAAACATGACGTTCCGGAGAGCGAAGAAGGGGAGCCCCCCGGAGTCCGCGTGCGGCACCTCGTGCTCGGACAGCGGCGATATCTACTTCCCCTCGTCCAAGTCGGACAGCGCGGTCGCGGACGCCCCGGCCGCAGCCGGCTGCGAGCTCTACACGTACCGGAGCCTGGCGTACTCCGGAGGAACCCTGCCGCGGAACCACAGAAAGGTGCCTCCGTCCAACTTGTTCGCGGCGCCGCGGTGACAGTGAGTCAGTGACTGAGTGAGTGAGTGAGTGACCGAGCGAGCGCGGAGAGGAGCATCTCTCTCCTCCTCGCCCTCGTCGTCTCGGCCCGCCCGCCCGGGGTCTTCGGTACAGTCAGTGGGCGCGATGCCTGAACTGCGCAGTGCGCTGCTCTAGACTTTTATTCCCTTCTTTTGCTACTTGACCTCCCTGAGTAAGTTAACGTAGCGTCTCGGAGCGGCTGTTTTGAAACGCCTTCTGCTTCTCTTCTGACTGACTGTTAGTGGTGCGCGACGCGCTGTTGACAGCCGCCTGTTGCGCTAAACGCCCGGGCGACACGTCACGTCGCGTAACAAGACAAGCGACTTGTCAAGTGCCTCGTTTGTTGTATCGACCCCAAACTGCGGCTCGTCTCATAAACCCGCCGCTTCGCTCGCAGACACGTGTCGTGCGGCTCTGGCTTCCCGGGCCGGTGCGGCTTCTGGTGACATTAATTAGATTTCTCTTTGAACCGCGCGCGATCTTCTTGTAGCTTAATTAAATCCCTGACAACAAAGAAAGAGCGGGAAACCGGCTCGTGAAACACGCATTTAATACATTCTAGCATCGCGGTTTCTGTTCTCTCTGAAAACGCCGGGAGGTCGCGGTGAGTTGCGTGTGTGTCAGTCAGCGCTCGTGTGTTTGCCGTGTCTTTCTTGGTGACCCACACACTCGACTCGTCGCACACATTGAGCGCACATGTTCGGGAAGAAGAGCGTCTGGAGCGCATTACGAGTGGAGCCGGTGATCCTGGACAAGCCGGAGTGTTTGAACCGTTAAATAATTGTGACCAGTCCCGAGTCCGGTAGGAAGCGTAGACGGAGTAGCAGTGCTTCATGAGTCAAACCCAGCCTTGAGTTTTTGGGGAAGCAAGGGAGGAGGGATGGATAGATAGTTTGAAAACTTCTAGATCAGAGTAGTGTTTTTTTTAAGTGTTAGGAAGCAGTGCTCAGGATTTTATCTAAAGACTTCTGTTGGTGCCTTTGGACAGAAGTCTTATGTTTTGATTCATTTTCATCGTTTTCAAATCCCACACATTTTGGCCAGTGGTGTTCTGGGATGTTGTCTTGCAATCCGAAGCTTGCTGGTTCAAATCCCACTGCTGCTGTAAGTACCCTTGGTCGTGACACTTAACTATGAGTTGATACAGTACGGATACCCTGCTCTATAAATGGGAAAATCGTTGAATATTTTAAGTGGCATTGGACAAAGGAGTCAACTAAATAAAGGTTAATAATGTTTTGGACCAAGCAAGATGGTGTAGACAGATTCTCTTCTTTTCACGTGCTGTTCCTCATCTTTCTCTACGGCAGGGAAATGAATATGAGTTGCAATGATTTGAATATGGAAGGAGTCACGTGTAATTTGCATGTAATCGCACCAATTTACATGTTCACAGGTGATTCGGATGCATGGAACCCAGCAGTTAGACAGAAGCTTTTGTTATGGGGTAGTAGGTGTCTAACAGCTCATCAGCATTTTGCATTGTGTTGCAGATAGAGATGACCTGGTGTGATGTCTAGTGACTGTGACCTCCATTTAGCATTAGGTGTGAGGCCTGCTGTGTAAAAGGGAGTAAACCTGTGGTTTTGCATCTTACTTGATGTGTGCAGTCAAAGCTCTTTGCATGGCGCCTATTAACGCGTGTGTCCATCTCCTGCTGCCCGCTCATGCTCAGATGGGCCCTGCCCATGCTCTCCATCCATGTTCCTCTCAATGAACTGTAAGCTGGACTGTCCAAAGACCTCCTTGTGCTTTGGAGGTTGTTTTACACAATGGGCCTACTGTGCCTTAGTGAGTTAACTGCTGTAATGCAAGCATTTATGGGCGCTCTTTAACTGTACTCCTCAAGGTGACGTCACTTGAATTCATCCGTGCGACTGCGGGCTCGTTAAATCTGCGGCCTTTCAGTTGTACTGTGGTTTTATTTCCATAGCGTCTGACGCGTGGACTGCAGTCGCTGACTTTCACACTTTGGTATAACATTTGCCAAGTTTGATTTAAACAAAATTTCCCCAGAATTTGATGGGGAACAGCCCTTCTGATGGGGATGGCGCAGTAGGTGGCTGACAGCAACAGGTCCCAAGTGAAATGTTGGTATTTGTGTCCGAGGGCTAAATGACCGTAAAACCTGAAATGCTGCAAAACCTGAGTAGGAAAAGGAGCGAGCAATTCAGACAGTAGTTAGGGAATCAGACGGATACTTGTTACAACACGGGCTTCGTGTGGGCAAGAGGTCTGCACTGTCGGTAGAGACAGGTGTGATGCCACAGAGTGGTCAGAGAGAGGCATCCTCTGGGCCCTGCACTCTGTGCCTGATGGCTCACTTTGGCTGTGTGACCATAAAAGACCATTGTGGGGGGGTTCGGTCTTCGCTCTGCCCGCCCCCATGGGACTCCCGAGGTATTTGGGAATAAATGAAGTCATTGAAAACGTTGCGGACAATTTCGTAAGCGTAAGAAAGTGAAGAAAGGCAACATTTTATTATCCCTGGCCGTGACACAAAGTGCACTTTCAGAAGAACAACACTTGGAGTCATTGAGGTGGAACAGGAGTGAATTGGTGGGCTTTAAAAGGGAAACCTTGTATAATCTGAAAGATGTTTGCGTTAAGCAGAGATTGGGAGGGTCTCGCGCTGCTTTCCGTACACTTTTTTTCCCCCTTCAATGCACCCATTGTTGAAACAAACTGTTCATTATTATGTACTGAATATAAAGTACATGCACTTCTACAGTACATGCCTGGGGCAATTTAAAAAATGTTTCTTGTGTGAAGTGCAGCAGGAGACACAGAAATGGACTATATTTCATGGTACAGTTCGGTGTTATTCAGGGTCGACTTGTGAGTAAGATTTAGGTAAAACAAACATGGATACTTAATCTGGAGAGGCCGTATAGACAGCGCCTCCCTCCTCACAACTCTGCCTTCCTCTCATACGTTAAAGTTAACATGTTAAACGGGCACTTCGGCCGGCAGTTAATCGTGATCGCTGTAGACCGTGACGGGCTGAGAAGCATGAGACAGACAGCAGCTGGGGGTAGAAGGGACATCAAAGATGTCACATGGACCTGAGCTGAAATGAGGACACATCTACCTTGTCACACCTTCCACTGTCAGCATCGGTGACACCTGTCGTCTTTGTCCTCGTGTAGGGATTGCCGCAGAAGGGGAGGCCTCTCACTCAATCTCCAGAGCAGAAGAGGTAAGGATGCCTCCTTCCGCCTCCGCCTCCTTCACTTCCCCTTTCTCCACTAGAAAAAAAACGCAGCCAAATTCACATGTAACCGACCTGCAACAAATCTAAAAGAATCCAAATTATTTCCCTCTGTCTTGCCTTTTGAAATACCAGTATTCTACCTTCATCCTGTGTGCTTTCACTGTACAAAATCCAATAAATGCTTATTACGGTTCCCAGAACGTGAAAGATATTACGAGTGGAGCCGGAGATCCTGGACAAGCCGGAGCGTTTCGGCAATTAGATGCTCCTGTCATCTTGTGACTTTCTCGGTCATTTATAAGAGCACAAAGGATGGGGGACTTTTTGGCGGGTCTCATCGGCGTCATGTTGGAAACAGCATTATTACTCCTCGTGAACTTCTGCGAAAAGAATGCCGTCAGACAATTGATGAGGTCATGCTCGAGGCTCCGCCTCTTGGCATCACAAGACCGAGCGGTGTCGCGTTCCACGGAAAGACCTGCTTGAAAAAGGCCCATCAATAGCATGCTGGCGGACACTCCCGTGTTTGATTCGCTAACAATACCTGTGAAATGTGTTTTCTTAATGCCGCACTGGGTTCGTGTCACATTCCGCACCCCGAGCGCCACGCGTTCGAGAGGCTGTGTGTTGTTTTGCTGTTTTCCTGCTTGTCTCTTGGTATGTGACCTGCGTGTGCCGCAGTAACAACCTCGTGCTTGTTTGTTGTACAGTTCCTCTTTTTTGGTGCTCAATATACCCATTGTTTTCAGCGCTGCTGCTTGTTGTTTAAAGCAAGACGGTTTCTATAAATATGCAGTAGACAGTCACACCATCGATGACGGCAAAGTCTCTGAAATTGCAAAATGTTAAAAATGGCAATTCTGATTCCTTTGTTCTTCCATTGGAACTGAAACTGTAGCGACTCTTAACCGTCTCCCAGCAAAAGGGAACACCGTGGTACCACCGTGTAAGAGGCTTTGGCTCTACTAAGGCTAAGACAGCATCGCTGTTGATCGGAAAAGAGAACCAGTGCATTGTGGGGCGCTTGACCCAGCCGTGGGGGGGGGGTTCCACGGCACGCAAGCGTGTGTTCAGTGTGTCGTGTCAAAACACCCATGTCTGAGAAACAGGCTCAACAGCCGCTATTCCCAGCACCACAGCAGATTGTGTCATAACAAGGTTCACAGTGGTAAACGGTGTCAGTTGAGGGTTTACCATCCTATGAGAATTCACTTAATTGGGAAGCGAATATGATCTTATCCTCATTTCTATCCGTTTTCGTTTTAGGAAAGTCATTATCTTGGAGAAAGCCGAGGAGGAGACGTTCGGATTCGAGATTCAGGTAAGAGGATTACCGTGTTGACCGAGTAGCGCTGTTTGTGCGCGTGCGATAACAGGATTTCCCAGGTGCCCCGGACTGGTATTTGTGCTCAAATTAAAGGGATTAGGTGCAAAGGTTGGACTTCCCTCCGTTGAGAGCAGTTGGAAAAGAACAAAGTCATAATCTCAGGCACTGGAACTGGGCAGCGACCGTGCCAATCCAATAAAATGGGTGTTTTCTTAATGGGCCGCCTCCTCTATTGCTACTGATTCATCTAAGAGTGGAAATATCGGCGAACGCGCGGAACCGCGGAAGATTCAGACGCTACGTCCATAAAGTCCGGGAGTCGTGTCGAGCTGTAGGCGCCACGACGTTTTCCTTCGGGACGATGTCGAATTTTGGCCTCGTTGACCGCACCTGGTCTTATGCGTAGAGCAGACCCCGGGCTTGCATCCTCTTCGGCTTCGTGACAAGGCCCTCCTTCTCAAATCTCCGTCTCTCACATGTAGAGCAGCAGTCAGAGCGGGCAGCCTTATCAACCCGTGAGCTCACACAACCAGTCCTGTTGCTCAGGTAGCTGGTTATATTTGGGAACAAAGTGTCTCTCGGTATTGTTTAATGGGGACTCTTCCTGTTCTGTGCTGCCAGCCCGTCCGGCACAACGTTGGTGGGGGGGATTTATGGCTTCGGGATCCCGCCTTTTCCGTCCTTCTGCCTTTCCCGTGGTATTGGCAACACGGTGCACTTGGCCGCTGCCCTCTACAATGTAAATGTTCCTCTAAATGTTTGCGTCTCTCTTCTGTTTCGGGACTTTCCCCACCGTAAGAGTATCTGTCCATGTCTCAGGCGAACTCCTGCCGGGACAGGCTGCATGAAATATGTATTTCGGTCCTTAATTTCTACCTGTCACATATTCATACCTGAGAGCTATTCACAAGAATAAGTTGAAACACCTACATCCTCGGTTATGTTTTTATGAATTTGTTCGCATGTAGCCTATTAAAAACTGGGTATTGCAAAGGTAAACCTCTAAAAGATACAAAAATAGAAGTAGCAAATCAGGATAAATTAAGGTTGTTTTTTTTTTTTTTTTCTTTAAAGAAAAAAAGGATGCTGTTAAGTCATAGAATTCGCTTGTAATCGGAGAGGTCACGGTTGGTTTCCGCTATTTTGTCTTATTGTTTGTGCGGTCGGCGGCCGCCCCTGTTAAAGATGCCGTAGTTTCCCGACGCTTGTCGGCCCCGCAAAAAGCACCAGTCCCCCACGTTCCGTGCCTTCGACACCTCTGCTCTCGTTCGGCAAGTTCTCGCCTGGGTGGAAAGGCCGACCTCGGGAGGAAACGGTGAACGCGTGCCACCGACGAGGAAGACAAGTGACACAATTTACCTGGCCAGGGGAAACCCAGCAGTCAGCCTAAGACGGCCGAAGATGATACCTATAGAGAAAGTCGCTCCTAGGGAAAACATCGGGGCCGGTTAACTCCTTTAAGGTGAACATCATGCAGCGCCGGGGCTGCCGTCTTATTGGAATAAATGTATTATCGGCATACCTGGAACTGTACATCACTTTGGAGAAAATTCTTTTCTCCAGATTCGTAAATGTAAGTGTAATGCAAATATAGCACATTTACACACTGCTGGTGTGTGCAAACAGTAAGCACTGAAAGGCACCGACGGTCACCTTCTGACTCTATTAACGGTGTGGTTCCTGTGATGGTTTCATTCTGGTAAATTCCCTGTGATTATAAAATCCTTGTCACATGGCGATTGAAAATGTGTGCAAAGTAAAATGAAGTAAAGGTATTATTTAAAGCTGTACATATGACTAGAAATATAAAACAAAATTTTGGCTTGCCGAAACCCGGGCTCTTCGAGTCTGATATTAATGAAATATGTTAGTAGACATTTTTGAGATATACAAATGTGTCTGCGAGCTTTAATTAGCCCATTGATCTCTGTCCTGGGTTTTGAATGCCCGATTTGCGTACGAGATTAGGGCAAAACCTGAACGCTGCGCTAATCTCCGCAATCTCTGAGCTGCAGCAGGACTGCAGAAAGTGAGCGAAACTGTCTTCTGCAGCTCAGCCAATCTGCTTTTGCCTTTCGCTTTATTGCTTTCCCTTTACACACTCAAGCTTTACTGCACCCAAGATACATCCCGGACGGACAGCCTACGCACTGGGTGACTTAAGCGGGTCTGTCAGCATTTTGCGCTCACTGCAGGGCTGTAGGGCTGCAGGGCACCTTCGGGCCATCGCGCACCTCGGTGAAACTGAGCGGCCCCGCCTTCTCCGCTGTCCCCGCCCCCTTCGACACATTTGTTTGAACAGAGTGCTCCTCGACCACGCGTTCTCAGGTGACGCTTGGAGTGCGTCCAGGTGACATTTTGCATCCATCCGAAACGTGTCAGTCTATTGCGTGTTCGTCGCTTCATTGATTCAGTAACCTTTTTTATTGAGAATTACTACGTTGAGGAGGGGTTCCAGCACTCGAGCTTAACCTCGTGTCGTTTTGACTCGACTACGTGAACCGATGTTGCCCATGTGTACTCTGAGCCAGTGTGGATTTCTAGGATGGGGCCGTGATGAGGCAAGTTGCATGGGGCCATTGCACTGTTAGCTCAGACTACACTCTTCTCCCATCAGGCTGATTCATGTGATTTTTCCAGATGGACACAATCTCACTTCCGCCTCATTTCCAGTTTGCTTCGTGGAATTCCCTGAGATTGCCGCACTTCCTTGCAGTTTTTCTCTCCCATAGCATTTTTTTTTCCACGATCCCGTCATAGCATCTTCCTCTCCGTTTGCAGACGACCCCAGGTGACCTCTGTGTATGAAGGGCCTGGCTATGGGAGGCCTTGTTTTCCCTTCTACTGGGTGTTGGCCCTCTGTCCAGCCGTTCCTCAGCCAAACAAGCAGTTTGCTCTAAATCAACAGTCCCTGCGTGTTGATCTTGGGCGTTGCTCACTGCGGCCCAAAACATTCGTTGTATCTCATCTCGGGTGTTGCTGTTCGACTCTGCGGGGGGGGTCCGTGTGTACGTGTGTGAAGGGGGGCACAAAAATGAAGGAGGATTGGATCCCGTCACCTTCGAGGGCTACGCTAACCGTGCGGCTTCCCTTTCAGACGTATGGCTTGCATCACCAGAACGAGAACTCGGTGGAGATGTGCACGTTCGTTTGCAAGGTCCACGACAACAGCCCTGCCCAGCAAGCCGGCCTCAGAGTGGGTAAGCGGACGCCTCGCTACCTTGTACACCCCTAGACCAGTTCACTTTCCCTCCGCTGACACTGATCCTGAACAGGAACAATCCCGCCTTGTTGAGTTTCAAGTACTTCAGAAGGGCCCCGGGAGTCAGCATTTCACAGATGAGGTGACGTGCCGTAAATCAGATAGACCGATATCATATATCGCAGAATGTCTGTCCATGCGAAATAGCTGGCAGGAGCCCTTGTTTGTCAGAGGATAGTCTTGTCTGCGTTTCAATAACAATTGGTTTCTGCCGACCGCTGGCAAAACAGTCAACAAAGCCGGAGGGAGATTTCACCGAAACTCCAGCAGAACTGGAAGCGCCGTTCAAAGTGGCCTCGTCGCTCAGCTCGCTTTGTTCGCGGCACACCGTGTTTTTACGAAGATAATGGTGCTTTTTAAGCTGCTGCTTGCCTCTGCTGTTTGAGACAAAACAATCCCTTCATAAAAGAGAACTCGGAGAGACCTAAATGGCGCCGAACTCTTGCGAACGCTCATCTTAGTCAAATCCGGCCCCTGTAACCGGCACCCTAATTATGGTCTTAATCTGCGATTAAAAGGGTTTCATCTCCCAATTATGTCCCCGAGTATGAACGATGCTGCTTAATTCTGTCTGAATGAACAGCTTCGCCGTAGGTCTGTCTGACAAACTCATTTTCGCTTTAGTGTATCAGCTGCTCCGTTTATATGTCAATCTAGTGCAAACCCCAGTTTACCCATATTTACCTTGCAAAAGTTAAGATTTTCAGACTTCATCTGGCTCAGGGGTGTCTGCTCCAGAATTCGCCTTTTCATCCCTTTATTCGGCTTCTTAGACATTTAAACTTGGTTATTTATCTGTCGCTTTTCTCTAAAGCGACTTCCAGACAAGATCAGATGTCACCGTATAGTGGATGGAGAGGGTGGTCACACGTTGCGATCAAAATGCCAGGACTTGAAAATAATATAATAAGATTAACGGAATGACTGTTGTAAGTCGCACATGCTGTAAGTTGAGGACGACCTCTATCTCATTTTCACACTTTCCACTTAGGTGATTAGTGAAACAAGGCACACCCTCCACTTCTCTGTAAATATTCTATACTTGTTAGATTTACTGCCCTCCTTTCTAATTTATATACAGTAAGGTATATAAATATCACTTTGACAGGTCTTCAGGGCTAATAACGGTTACTCACATCTCTACAGTAATAAGGAAAAACGATTGAAATGTCCCAGTGGACATGTTTTTGCAGTGGTACTGAATTTTCCCTTTTCTACTCATCGTTGAATTCACTTTGGTTACGCAAGGGTCATTCAAAAATCTTTCTTAAGTCTGTAGGTTCCTAACAAGCAATTTATCATTATAAATATCGAGCCCTCCCACTCTACGTCTGACCTGCGTCCGCGTTAGTTTCACTTCCTACATTCTTCGTGTGCTTTTGTTACTCTGCTGCCTCCGCAAAAGAAAAAAAAAAACATGACTTCATAAAACATTTCTGCGGGCAACTGGAAGGAAAAGGAACAAAGTTCAAAAAAATGGGATAGAGCACTTTTATTCAAGTGCTTGCAGTGTAAGGGAAGATACCAATCTCTTGAATGGGCTCGTGGGCAAACAGACCACCAAAAAAACTCACCACGCAGCTCCTGAGAGTGGAATGGAATAAGGCAGTAGGTATATTAATAGAAAAATAAATATACACACACACCTATATATATATATATACATAGACACACAGACATCCACTCATACCCACACAATGAATGTGTCATTTTTACCAAGCATCTGCATCTATATATATTTTCCTCTATGGCAAATGTGTTGTAAAAAATTACATAGGAATTGTGTGGGTATAAGTTGAGCGGAGAGGGTGTGTAAGCGACTGAGATGATGTGAATGATGACTTTAATTAATTTTCTCAGCGAACACCTTTCTCCGAAGTGAAGTAAAACTCGATATTACTATGCACGGCTGATTGCTCTGCGCACCGCGCGAACCTGGATGGCAAACCAGATGCACAGTAGAGTGGGACATGGCCTTGCAGATTCTTACGTGTTTCCCTTGTCTATGTCTTGATTTGTTCCAGGCGACACCATTGCGCGGGTCAACGAGGAAAATGTGGAAGGCTTTCGGCACAAGGAGATCGTTCAGCTCATCAGATCCTCCGGAAACTCCTTGAGGTGAGCAGTGTACATCGAAGGAGGGCAGGCATTGGGAATGCTTTGGCGGCTCTCTGAGTCCCATCAACATCCCATCAGTGCTCTTTCTCAGACTTTGAGGCTTAGCCTTCACGCAACATCCCTCCCTGCGCTGTTAAGCGGTTCTCCAGTCGACTTTGTTTGTACTCATTTCAGAAAGTGCCCATATCCAGGAGGAGTGCAAATTCCGATGGCCTTTAGATGCACCCGTGTTTTTTTCCTGTGTATTCAATGCTATATTCATTGGAGAATTCGACCGGTGGGAACTGTTAACTGTGTCTTCCGGGCCAAAGTGGGCCAAGTTTACCAAGAAATGCAGAATTTTAACTGCCATCAGCATCAAAAACTCTGAAATTAATTCTTAGGCGTGTGTTTATTATAGCGTGGAATAGACTTGATGGAAGCTGTAATGGAGCCACACTCTGACTCAGTTAATAAAAGAACAAAGGCAGACGAAACACGAGCGCTGGCGCGAGAACCGGTTCAGCCAACCGCATGAGTGCCAGTGGCAAGACTGAGCCATTAAATGCATCGGCCCCATAAAGGGAGAGCAGCGCCAGCCGCCTGAGCGAAGTGCGTTCGCTTGAAATGTGATACGTGCGGTGAGGCCGTGACAGCGAAAGCCCCGACTCAAGTTGGTAAACGCAGACACGTCGTCCGTTGTGATCGTGCACAAAGAGCCATTATTACTGGAATCCCGGTGCATCCTTCCGTTACTGTTATATTCAGTTGCGCATCCCGGCTTTTTCGTTGCGGCTGAGGAATCGCTGGTGAGCAAAGCAGATGAGGCTCTGGATTCAAACCTAAACTTCTAATCCTGGATGGTTGGTCCAGCCGAACTCCGTGCAGGATCAGGGCACGGCGATGCAGCGGGGGGAGGTGGCACGTGATGTGTCACGCCGTCACTGACCAGCCCTCTTGCTTTCCCAAGGTTGGAGACGGTCTACAGTAACGCCATACGGAAGGCCGAGCTGGAGGCGCGGCTCCAGTATTTAAAGGTGAGCCGTGCTCCTGTCCTACGGCTCGCTGCTCCCCTCCCTGGGGCAGCCGGGGCCAGTGACCTTCCCGAGTGAATCTCGAGGGTGAAACTTCGGATGAATGATGCAAATTATGTGCCAACCCGAGACCGATCCCTCTTAGAGTAGCTCTTCACTGAGCAGGACTAGTGACATGGAGCTGTGTCATTTTCATGTGGCCTCATCAGATACTCATGCTAAAGTCCACTTAACATGCACACATTGCACTCTGATAGTTTACTAATTTTTCTGTCTGTTTCTGCTTAAATCAGCAAAGACTTTTACTTTTTTCCAGTAAAGCTGCAGCGAGCCACATCTTTCTCACTTTGTGTCTTTGGGAAATAACAGGTCGGACAGATTGAATAAGTTGTTACTGAGGGTTTCCCGTTAGTTGCTGGGCTGGCACATACCTAATGCATCACTTGCATTGTTTATGCTGTACGAAAGAGCTGTTAACAGAAAGCTGGAGGGCGGAGCATGGCATCCTTTTCCTCACTTGGCCTTTTTGTGTCCTTCGATCAGCAAACCCTGCATGAGAAGTGGGACGAGTACAGGTCCCTGATGATACAGGAGCAGCGCTTGGTGCACGGTGAGTGCTCGCGTCCTGATCCCACTACGTGCGAGTTCAGACGAGGACAGTTTTGGTTGTCCCGCACGCGCGCCTGTGCTGACTTGCCTCCACCCTCGACCAAATAAGCAGTCCGTTGGAGCGCCGGTCACGGTCCGGGTGCTAACCTTGCTCCCCCCTCACTAAACCCGATGCTGTTTTTCCCATCAGGCATTGTGATGAGCGACGCAGCCTTGTGCGAGTCCCTGGAGTCAGCCAGGACCCTGGTTTACGGCAGCATGGGCAGCTCGAGCCCCTCGGTCTTCCGTGCCATCCGCTGCACAGGCAGCGCCAGCAGTAGCGCCAGCTACCTGAGCGGCGTCACAGACGACGACCCGCTGTACCAGACCTTGCTGTACCCTGGGGAGCAGACCGACGGCAAGGGCAGAGCGGCCGCCGAGGAGCAGCCCCACGCGCAACCCCTGCAGCGGTGCTCCAGCTCGGCCAGCGACTTCTCTGCCCCGACCAAGAGCCACCTCACCCGTAGTGCCAGCACTCGCAGCTACCTGCGGGGGGCACCGCCATCATCGACAGGGGAAAAGCAGGGCAGCTACAGCTCCCTGCCCCGGAAGCCCAAGCAGATGAGCTTCCGCAGACGCCTGCTCAAGTTCATACCCGGACTCAACCGAGCGCTGGAGGAGGAGGAGAGCAAACTGTGACCGCCACCCCCCAACCTCCGCGAAAGCTGTGCCTCCCCGATTGCAGCCTGCGGCCCCCACCTCAGGATTGAACTGGACCCTCCCCTGGTCCTCAGGCCCTGCAGCCCTTGTAGATACCCTTCTCTGGTTTCTCCAGAGACATTTTGTTATTTATTTATTTATTTCGATATAGTGACTTTTGTGTAGATTCTACTTTTTTAAAAGAAAGACTCAAAATGACAAAAAGTTTTCTTTCATAAGCTGTTCACCTTATACACCGTTGTTTCTCGTTTTGCTTTTTTTTTGGCTTTTTACCCCCATTTTTACTGTGAGATACAGGACTCATTGCAGCTTTGTAAGACACATTGGCCGTCTCTGATACTTTTGTAATACATTTTTATTTATTTGCCAAACTCCCTGTTTTGAAATAGACCTCTGTCCTTTTAGGGACGAAAAATCGCTGAGAAATAAACATTTGGCAAGTTATGCTCTGAGTGACAATTCATTTTATTCATTCATTTCAAATGGACCAAAGTTTAGTGCCCCCACCCACCATCTGTTTGTTAACACTCGCGTAGAACAGCAGCAGTTTTGATAATCCAGGACTTCCGAGGCACACAAAAAAGGAACCCTTCCTCTTGCATAAGTTTTGCATATTCATGTGTATCTGTTTCATTTGTTTCATAACCTTTGTTTTATGGCCTTGCGGGTGGCAGAGGGGTCTGGGGGTAGAGGGACAGATTCCTTTGATTCGGTGAAACCAATTCCCAAGGAATGAAGACAGTTGTAAGTTCATTCATTTGGATCACCCCTTGTTAGCCTGGACCAAGGCTTGGAATGCACTGGATAAGAATGGTGCCACATTCCGAACTCGGCCCCTGCCATTCTATTTATGAAGCCCGAAGACCCCTCAACTTCTGCACAGCGAAGCGTTCCCATGGAACACACAAAAAGCGAAAGGGTATGGAGACGTGGTTTCTTCGGTGTGTCGCGGGAGATCTGTAAGGTCATTAGAGGCTTTTTCAGGGCAAGCGGCATTGCGTCAAGAATTCCTGGTGGTGGTGAATGGCACTGACCCCCTTGACCTCCTATTTTAGCTTGCTTTGTTCCCCTATGGGAGGTGGTACTGCACAACACTGGCAGGACAACTGGCCGTTACCCAACTATCTAGGAGCTTCCTGAGCCTCAGCATAATAAACCCTGTAGGATTTTAAAAGTGAATGGACAGCTAGAAAGACTTCCGATTAATAGGTGCTGAGGACTAGAATGGACAAAAGGCGCCGGACAATAAGCGCCATGGGGGGTTAAGTTGGGTAATACAGAATGTCTCAAACATGACTGCTGTCCGTGCCACGGTGCACCCAGTCAAAGTGCTGCTGGTTGCGGTGTCCATGGTGTGGGTGTGCACCAGACCAGCCACATATCACCCAGATACGGAGACCACTTGTTGGGCTGTTTGGGACAAAGGCAACGGGTTGCAAGCAGGGGGAAGGGAGGGCGCGCTAACTGCCCACGGGTTCTTCTCTGCACAAAGCCCATTGTCTCTCTGCTGTTACAACTGCTGGCAGTCAAGAGAAAGGGAGGTCAAGAATGCGAGCCACTGGCAGGTCACAATAGCCCCGTTTCAGCTCCACGGGCAACCGTGGCGGTTCTTAGGAAATCCTTAATCTCTTCCTAAAACAACTGGCAGCTGGACGTGCGAGCTAATGAGTGCCTAGTTAGAGTAATGACATTTTAGCTATGAGTGACCTGTCATCATTACAGCCTTTTTTCAAAGAATCGTCCCTTTTTTGAAAAAAAAAATCACGTTTCTTTTCCTCCTACGATAGACTCGCGTACCATGTGGGGTGTACCCTTGACTATTCTTGTGCCTGTGCTCCTGGGATAGGGTTTGCGCTGGCACAGCCCTGCCTCGGACAAGCAGTCAGTGAGACCGAGTGAGTGACTGAGTGTTTCTTTTCTTTAAGGGTAGTCCTGGGATCAGCAATCCATGGCTCTTTTTCAGTTTTGGTGGCGTCGCCTTTAACGTTCTCCTACCAGCAGTTGCGAGCAGCGACGACAATGTGAATTGCGGCTCTTCAAAGCAGGAACGTTGCTCTCTGATATCACTCTCTGCTCCCTAAACTTGCCAGCTGTGATGGACAAATAAAAGAATGCAAGGAAGAGAAATGTCACAGGTTGAAGGTTCAAATAAAGTTCCGTCTGTGTGGACTGTGCATGTTTCCATGTGTTTCCTCCCACGGTGTAGACACATTTTTATGTAAGCTGAAGTATGTAAACTGCCCTTTGTCAGTGCCCCAATGGACTTTTATTGACACATATTTACATAACTGACATCTTTGTCCAAAGCGACTCACAGTGTTAATGTACCTAGAATTTTTTATGCATGTATACAGCTGGGTAATTTTTGATGAGTCATTTCAGGTTAAGTACCTTGATCAAGGGTACTACAGCAGGAGGTCAGGTTTAAACCTGGGTGCTTGAGTACAACGCAGCACCTCTAACCACCATGCCACCCATTGATGGATGGATCCAGCCTTGCATCCAAGGAGTCCCTTTTCAGTCTCAGATCCAACATTGGATAAGTGTTGTGAGGTTGTATGCAGTTTCTTTTTCTCCTCTACATAAAGGTAGAAAGTTTTTGCGGTTGCCTCTTCTCAAGCCTCAGGTCTCAAAGCGGCTGGCCCACAAAGGGTCTTGATGGTTACTCTAGGGGAAGTGAAAACAGCCACACGCACACTCTTGCAGCAGCGGTGTATTTCATTTCGAAAGCTGCCTGCAAGTTTCACAAGAGAACAGGAAAGTTTCAGGAGGAACCAAGCAACGCATGCATCCAAGTAAATAAACCATAAGCACTGAGCCATTTGCATTTTCAAATGTTGCTACTCCTTTGAGGTCACGACCCACGTCATGAGCGCTCTCTCCACACGTATGTCCGGTGGCCTATCGGGCCTAGCCCTTAGATGCTTGCGAGTGTGCGGAACAGGAACACCAGCGTTGGCACCGGAGCGCAAGTACCGTCGAATACAGCGACAAACTGGCAGCACTTCACTACGGCGCTAACCAGAGGCAAAAAAGTGAGAAAAGGCAGATAAAAGGTGGGGGTGAGAGAGAGAGAGAGAGCTGATTCTCAGAGCTCTGAGGCCTGGGGAGGCTGGAGGCGTCTGCAGATAAGAACGATTGCGTGGGCCTCAGCAAAGAGGATGCGGTCGAGTAATTGTGTTTCTGAACAGGAAGTACATACACAGCACTCCATGGCCGACTGCTTAGAGCAACAAAATAAAAATGAAAAGGGACAGAAAAGGACTGATACCTGCTGTAATTCTCTCATTGAGTGTCACCACCAGGGAAATGAAAGCTATGCGAGAAAAGTAGTTTTTCCTCGTAGATCCGTACAGTTCACTGACCAGTATAGGAAGCGATCATTTATTTGAAAAATAAGTCATTTATTATTTACTGTGTACGTAATATAGAAATATGTATATTATATGGAATTTATTTCAAGGCTGACACATATTATTATACCTTAAGACTCTTTTCAGATTTAGGATATAGGACATTAGCTTCAGTGTAGACTTCCATTTGCAAAAAAACTGAAGACATGTGGTGCTCGATCCCATAAGGTCTTTTGTCTTGTCTGTTATCTTAAACCCCTACTTATAAAAACTATATTTCTACTTCATATTGGCATTTATATCGTTTATTATTGTTTATTATTGTTTATACATGGCATCCAAGAGCAGAGTCCCACAAGGGTTAATTATGAGAATATGAAAGAAAAGGCTACCTACGTTCATACTGCAGTGATCTGTACTTCCCCCATAAGTCCCCGTGCCATTTACTGTATATTTCTTAGAAATGAGCCCTTGGAGTATTGTGCCGGATGACAAGTGTGTTTTTGTTTAGCGTTGTGGTTACCGTGATTTTTCCTTTCAAATGCGAGCATTTGCCATGACTGCATCTTGTGTGTGCGTGTGTGTGTGTGTGTGTGTGTGTGTGTGTGTGTGTGTGTGTGCGTGTGCGCGTGTGTGTGTCTGCGTGCGTGAGAGGCCTCATGCTTGTGAACGAGGGGAATGCACAACAGATGTGGGGAGGTGGCCTCACAAGTGGAGAAATGGCACTTTCAGCTCTGTGCTCATGGAACAGGTGCTGCGCAGAATCCCGGCTGAGACGGGGGGCTGCCCAAAAGAGGTCATGGGATTAAGACCACCCTCCCTGTCGGTGAACCCCCCACCCTCTATAGGGGATGTGACCACACCCGGGCGTTGCTCATCCTGAGGCCCTCATGACACAAACACACACACACTTTCTGAACCGCTTGTCCCAGACGGGGTCGCAGGGAACCGGAGCCTACCCGGTAACACAGGGCATAAGGCCGGAGGGGGAGGGGACACACCCAGGACAGGACGCCAGTCCATCAAAAGGCACCCCAAGCAGGACTCGAACCCCAGACCCACTAGAGAGCAGGACCCGGTCCAACCCACTGCGCCACCACACCACCATGCCGCTGCACCCTCCTCCTCATGACACATATAAAATGAATTCCAACAGTTATACCTCTGATTATCCTTTTCTATAGCCTTCATCATTTGTCCCCATTTTAATATCTGTATTTCAATGTTGCTTCAGGCTTTACATTCAAACAATACTAAGAAATAAAACTTTTGGAATACAGACATTTCTCAACATCTAGGTAAACACATGACTTTCTGATTCTTTTTTCTCTAGCACTGCCCTTTTCTTGTGGTAAAACAACCTTTGGGACTTTACACTTGTCAGAAGTAACAGAAATGAAACGAGGGGAATCACAGCTCACTGGGAAAAATGAGGTATATTGTTACCTGTTCAGAAAAGCCTCACACAAGGTTCAAGACGAAGGAGGACAACTAGTTCAGCTCTTCATTTATTTTAATAGCACATAACACATTCAACAATCCTATGTACATTCAGCCACATACAATGATTAGCTAGTATATATGTGACACCTTCGTTCAAGGTGACTTACAGTGTTAGATACACTGCAGTGAACTTCCTACAGTCATTCACACGTCTATACAACAGTAACAGTGTAGCACACATACATACACAATATGGCGATTTAGAGTCACCAATTCACCTGGGACACATGCAGTATTTGGACTGTATGAGGAAACCCGCAGGAACCGAAGGAGAAAATAAAACTTCCACAAAGATTGTGAAGGGATCACACTTTATTCCAATCACACAACCCATGACGCCGTGAGGCACCGGTGCTTCCCGCTGTGCCACTGTGACTCCTGCTTGCTAAAGGTATGAAAAGGGTGTCTTCCAACTGCTGCTCTTTGTTTTAAGGGTTTATGCAGCGGGAAGTGGCATTGCCTGTTTCCACCTTGAAGTGTAGGGGAACACCGTAACTGCCACCTCCATCTAAGCGTTCACTGAGCTCTAAATGGCCCGGCCACATATCGCCCGACAACAATGGGTCCTGCGTTGAAAAGCAAACACTCTCGGCCTACCCTCGTGTGCCCTCTTATTGCCACCTGTCATTAGACAGTGGGACCGAGCAAGGCAAATATTGACTGTTATCAGTGGACAGGATGACATATGGTACCATTTTTCAACCTTGTTCTTTAAAGCCGAGATGAAAAAAACCTTTCCTTAAACCCCTATGTATACAACTTTCATTGGTCAAGAAAAAATATGGCGGCTATTTTTCGACCAGCTGATACATGTAAGTAATATCTCAAGTCATGCTTCAAAATGGGGCCGTTCTCTCCCGGTTTATTGCTGTATTGCACATATTAATTTCCCCAAAAGTTTATATCATGTGGTGAAAAATGGGCGGCGTGTATGCGGGCTCCTGTTTTGAAAATAATTTTAACCACTTTGTTAAGAAGATTTAAAGGCCAGAAGGGAACAGTGATGTTGACATTAGCTTGGAGTGACCATATTACTTATAAATATTCCTTTGTCTTTCTCCATCAGCAGTGAAAGAGCCTGTCAAGACTAATGGTGCAGTGAAATGCTGATGCTAGCTCCTGAGAAGGACAGACAGCTGCAGCTAGTCAGTTTTGATGCAAACCCCTGGAAGACGGGGGGGAGGGTGGAGGAAGAGACAGACTGCCTTTCTTGTCCCTCCATGCAGTGCAGGATTAGAACGCCGATCCCTTATCAGACCAGCAACATCACTTCTATGTCGTTACACAGGAAAAAGCGCTAACATATCAAACGGTCAGATGCGAACTTGACATTGGGCTGGAGCCGGAAGATAAAGGTTTGTCTTGTTGAATGGGTTTACGATGTTTGCGGTGGCTAACGGACACGGTGAACGGTTACATATTTATTCAAACGACGGCGCCCAGCTGTCAGCTCCTCCGTCCCCTCCCACCTACTTTCCCTCCATTTCCCTGACGCATGCTGCCTTTTCAAAACGTGCACATGTCAGAAACTCAATATCGATATAAAAATCCCCTCGGTACTACGCCGGCATTCCCCCTTCTGGGCGTTTCATTGCTTTTCTCCTTATGATAAAGTCATTGTCCACTAACCCAAATATCGTAGCAGCTGGATTAATGTAAAGTACACCATAAAATAAGTATTGTGATGTAAAACCTAAACGCAGTGGATCTGCCGCGCATCGGTTGACCTCATCTCAGAATGGAACAAAAAGGTGCCGCAACGCCTGCATGAAGTCATTACGGACGTAAATTAGCACATAGATTGCTTGGAATGGAATCAGAAAGCTGAAATTTAATGTTTCGTGTTTTAGGTCAGGCAGCAGAAGGTATGTTTATGACTATAAGGAGCACAAATATAAATGGGGTATTTCGTGCTTATCTGCCCTTTGCTCTTTTGAGTGTGTAGTAATGTTCTCTTCTTTCTAGTGAATTCAAAGTTAGCTGCCGCAATCCCAGCATGAGATGTCCGATCGATGTTAGTCGATAGCGTTACATCACAAATTCGGTGTAACCGTGGGCCCTCACCAGACTGGCACGGACAGGGGAAAGTAAAATTTCACCGAAACTCGGCTGTGGCTTCTGTCCTCCCCCGCACACAGTGTCATGGCAGGAGACGCTTCGTGCAGATGCAGGAAGGAGTGAGGAGGTGCACCAGTTCTCGCGTGCGCATCCTCCTGCAGACAATGGCAGAGGTGAGAAGAAACAGGATCAGTCCACCGAGCTCTATTGCAACGCACGTGGCACCTCTCATTGTCATGTTGACCTCGCCCTTTTGAGGATGAATATGGGCGGTTCGCTGCAGCAAAAGGCCCTAATGTGGCGATCCTGGGTCCTTTTGTGTGCTACGAAGACAACAGTGATCGTCTCTCAGTGTCTTGGGCTGTGGGCTCCCTTCCCATGGTGCACCTTTGCGGGACACAGTGTTCCTAACACTCTCGCACTCCTCCCTGCTGTTTCTGCAGCAAACCTTCACCATTACATTTACATTCATACGTTTTGCGTTACACTTTTCTCCAAAGCAACGTACAGTAGAGGTCAGAGTTACCAAAACTGCATTTTACCAGCAGTTCGAGAGATGCGATTCTCTCACTTGTTCCAACATCTCAGTTTTCTGGCACACATTACATCAATAACTGTATTTTGAATTTATAAGAAGCAATTTTTTATACACATAATGTACAGAGCATTTATGGAACGCACCAGATATCAAGAGAGAAGTGAGTCCGACAGACTTGTGTATTGAAACCCTTCCTGTATGTTGAGAGGAACTCAGCAAGTCTAAGCGAGAGCAAGAGGTCAGCATCCGCAACCTTTTCTGAACTTTGTGCAACAAATACACAGCATTTAGTATGCAACTACTGCCAAAGTGAACAGAGAGGGCAAGGCTGCTGCTCTTCCCCTTTTTGCTCATGCTTACAAGTGTGTCACTTGGTTGTGGTTTCCAAACCCTCTCTAGAGGATTGGTGGTCATTCAGTGTCATAAGCACTTCTTAGGATGGAAATGTGTTACTTGACCATTGGACTTCCTGTTAAAATAGATCATCAGCAGGGTTGGGGCGGTGGAATACTAACTCCTCCTAGCACTGAATCCCACTATAAATATCCCCTAAAAAAATGGGCAAGTCAAGGAAGCCATAAGGAGCCATTTGGACGACTCTTTTTCATTTTGATTTGTTCACAGCCCAGAGGGACACATGGACACATACAGCAACAAACTTGCAGCAGATGCTGGCATTTATCCCGGAGAGCAAAAGCATGTACCTAAGCACATTGTGCTCATTCTTAAAGCATCCAGGGTGCTTTCGTGTTACTGAGCTGCGAGTTCCCATATGGACCCTGCTCCAGCATCTGGTGGTCTGCAGCCCATCAGCTGAGACCAAAGCAAAACCAAAAGACCAGTCCCCATTCTTCAGTGTAACCATCTCACTGCTCGGCAAGGATCAGTTCCAGTTTCTGAGGATCTGAAATTCTGGGGATATACTGTAAATTACTGTTTGTCACCTTGTTGTACCTCCTCGTAAAATCTCCGGATAAATTTAAAAAAAAAATCTGTCCCGGAAAGAAACATTGGTGTTGCAACCCCGCAGTGTTAAGGTGTGCAGAAATGTTTGAGAATAACGATGTAGACTCATGAAGCTAGAAGAGGACAAGCCACCCATCCACTATAAAAACACTACAGCTTAGACTATAGTAGGAAGCAAAGAATTAAAAAAAGGAGCGAAACAAAAGATGGCTGGAAGGGATCGGCCCCCATCCTCCCATGTGTCTCCCAGTTGCCGGCATGCCGTTTGCGCAGCGAGGCACACAGCCACACTGGAAACAGTTCTGAGAAAGCTAGTCTGACTGGAGCTCGTAGTGGGACGACACCACCTCGGCCGTCCATTGTTTCAACTCTCCGACACGTTCCGAATTTCCTGACTCCCTCCCACCAACTTTGAAATCCCTTTGGCCTTATGCAAGACATATTTCCTGAAAGAAGTACTGTCAACCAATTAAAAAATCCATGCATTTCTCCCACACACACATACACAGGATGTGCACGTGTGTAAATTATAAATGGATATGTATATGTATATATGTAGATAGATGTCTCTGTGTAGATTTATATCTTGTAGAGATGTATATCTGCAAGATATAAACCTACACACATTCTTCCTCATTTTCTTCACTGCAAACAAGTTTGTTTTTCCGAACATTGCCAGTACGATGCTCTGTCTCATGCAAGGAGAAGCAGTGGAACTGAGCTTGAGCTTCATGAACAATGCATGCCGGCGTGCTCCTGACACTGGCCCTCGCAGCCATGCGTGCATATGGCAAGAGTCGTCCCAACACGCAGAAAAAAGAGACATTTCACTCCCGAACCAACGAGCTGATTCTGACGTTGGCCGTTCGAGGCAGCTGACGCTGTTGACGCTGACAGAGGAAGCCTGGTTGCTGGCGCGATAAAAACTGTTCTGGGACGCAATCAAGCAGCAAAAGAGGAAGTTAGGAGCAGCCCATGTGTGTGTCACGTATTTATTTCCACTGACTTTTAGATCACATGATAACTGCCGATCTCTGGTGGCTTATGTCGCTCGAGAGAACTTCAGATGGTCGGCTCCACGGTGTTACATGCCTAAGTGGAGAGCTCTGGATTTTTGGACTGTGTCGGTGATGGGTCCACGAATACAAATAAAAAGAGCATGTTGGAGAAGAACTGTAAAAACACAGCCAGTTCAAAGACAAGAGGGCACTAACGGCAGCCGTAAACAAGGAAGAGCGGTTTTCAGGCAAATACAGGGCAAAGTAGAAGAGGAAAGTGAGTCATGCGGGATCATGTTGAAAGAGCAAAAACAAATTTCACCGTAGAAGCACATTTGTGCCTTAGCCGAGCAGCACCGCGGCACGAGAAGAGTAGCCAGCTGAGTGGGATATAAGACAGTGCAATTTCTCCTGGGGACTTGCTCTCTAAGGCACTGGTGTTTGAACATTACTCAAGTCGGACGTTGAGCACTGCCATAAGCGGTGACCTCGGATCTGTCCAGGAAACTCTGAGACAATGACAGCGCTGTGCAGTCCGTGAGCTGTTCTTGGGTACAGGAACAGGAGGAAATTCCTCGCAGCAGCTAAAAGCAGTCGACAGCCAACATGTGTGAGTCAGGCATGGCTTCGGTCCTGGTCCTGGACGAAAATCAAAACAAAAGCAGAGCGCCGGCTGCCGAAGGAGCGGCGGGGAGCGCGCTCTGCCCCGGCGCGCTCCCCTCTCCACGCCAAAAGGACCGCCCCGGGCCCCCGGCCACGTTTCCTGCCTCTCTTCCTGTGGGATCCTGGGAAAGCGGTGGGAGAGAGCCCTCCGCCCCATTTGTACACTTCCTGTTCTGAGAAAGAGGCGAAAAGCACAGCCACCTTAATTGGCTGCTTTTTAAAAACAGAGTAAAGACGTTTCAGTCCCTCATGCTGTCCCCACGACTGTTGATGGTAAGATGTCACTGTACAAAGATGACAAATGAGGATTTTATATTTTCCGTGTTACATCCTTTCCACACGCTACACTTCTTTTACTCTATATACCTAAAAGAATACACATATTCTTGGCTTGTAGCGCACTATATGGTTCACACTACACGGGGAGCCTCTTTGACAGTCTTTTTGACATTGACTTCTATTTGATAGAGAGGATAAGAGGTGCTGGTGAAGGGGAGTGAGATGAGCAGCATTTACTGAAGGAGTTTACATATATTGTGATGAACAGGTTGCAACCAGGGATGGTCAACTAATGCCTAATCTGTTCTTCGAATTCCGAAGTTCTCTTAGTGTCACAACCTGTCACGTTCGTTAGCGATGACCATTTTTTTTGAGATTACGGTAATAGGTGGCGCAGTGGGTTGGAGCGGGTCCCGCTCTCCTGTGGGTCTGGGGTTTGAGTCTCGCTGGGGGTGCCTTGCGACGGACTGGCGTCCCGTCCTGGGTGTGTCCCCTCCCCCGGTTCAGAAAGTGTGTGTGTGTGGTAATAAATATATAACATATTCAAAATAACATTCCTGCGGTGGACTGGGCGTACCCCTCCTTAGCCATCCATTGCTTCTAAGATAGACTTTAGTTCACTGTGACCTTACTCTAGACAAGAGGGCATTGAAATTGGATGGAAGGATGGCAAATAACATCAAAAATCAGTCAAAATATATTCTGCGGTCACTGCAATCCTGATCACAACAGTTAATGGAACCGGATGGAGATTCTACAGCTGGAACTTACTGAATTTTTCAACATGCAGAAGTCTTTAATGCATAATGCATTACAGAGGAGAATGAACTCTCAGATCACTGGTTAACTAAAACAAAGAGCATAAATATGCAATTTCAAACAGGGCCCTTTAGATCACTTCTCCACCGCTCACTTTGCAGCCTGCGGTGTGTAGGAGTTGAGCAGTGCAGAATATGGTGCAGTGGGCACATTAAATGGAGCCATTGTTTGCTGGTAGGACAATGATACAGCAGCCCTTTCCTCTGCCCAAGAAGAAAAGTCAATCTCCCAGTCTGTGAGACAGCAAAACAAGCAGCTTTAATGAGCATGACAGTCGAGGAATGTTACCTCTTTACAAGTACTTTTCTAAATTATGCATTTATAATATGGTTTTGCACTTCAGAAGGCAAAAAAAAGTGGAACTGTGTTCAAACAAGAGAGCAACTGTCAAAACCACAATACAAAAAAACGTTTGTTGATGACGCTGTCCTGAGCAGAAGACATGAGCACGTCAATATCCACAGCAACGCGACACAGTGAAATGAATGCACATTCAGACAGTCTCTGCTAAAAGAAAATGGTTGAAATGCATGAGAAAGTATCTTAATGGGTTCAATAAACAGTACACTTTCTAAGGGTTCACTGCGTTAACTCAGCTTTTATTAGAAAAATGTTACAAAATATTATGTGAACATATTATGAAGAATAAAAAGTACATTAGACGTACAGGGGTGGACAAATGATGAAAACACTATATGATGGAGATGCGAGACAGACACTTAACTAGGTCACTCCAAAAAAACACAAAAGAGAAACCCCAGAAATTACCACAGAAGTGGCTCTCTGTGATTCAGTTTAATCAAAAACTGTATGTTTTCAATTTAAAGAATACACAAACACACACACTTTCTGAACTGCTTGTCCCATACGGGGTCGTGGGGAACCGGAGCCTACCCGGCAACACAGGGCGTAAGGCCGGAGGGGGAGGGGACACACCCAGGACGGGACGCCAGTCCATCGCAAGGCACCCCAAGCAGGACTCGAACCCCAGACCCACTGGAGAGCAGGACCCGGTCCAGCCCACTGCACCACCACACCTCCCTTTTCACACACACGCAATCAACATCAAATCAGATTAGCCATTCTTTCAACCTATTAAATATTGGGGTGGATCAGTAATATTTTGGGTGTCGATCTCATAATAAACAAGGAGTCTGAATCCATTACAGACAGCCAGGTTATGATATGATAAACTTGGTATTCATATAGTCCAAGACAATAATCCTTTAACATCGCTAAATGTACACCAGAGCGATTAGCAGATAGGAAAGTTAAATGCCATTCATCACACACAATGTCTGCAAGTGCTTGTCCTGAGCAGGGTCGTGGTGAGACAGAGCCCAGCTCAGCAGCATGGCACACAGGGCTGAGGGGGGAGGGGACGCACCCAGGACGGGACGCCAGTCCTCCACAATCAACAGATCTAAAAATTACTGAACTTTCCCGAGCGCAGACTAAATTTCTTCTTCCTTCATCTGTCAGAGCACTGGAAGCTTTCACTCTTTAATAATGCTCTAGTATCCTGTTATACTTTCTAGAACTTGACAGCATTCCAGGAAATTAAAAGCTGTTGGGCAAATGGTGGCCCAATTATTTTCACATGCTGTATTGGAATGTACTGTACTGTCTGATGCTTCCATTGTTTTGTCCACTCATCGAACATTCACAATGCATGTACAGAATGTCATAGGTCTTCAATAAGAAGGATAAAAGTAATCAATAAAAGTTAACTTTTTTACTAACAGAGCTCATAAATATCGTTGCCAATGAGGTGTCTGAAAACCTTAAACATCGACCATCAAAAACTATGAATACAAAACATACAAAAAAGGACATAGTCTGTTCCTCTCTGCTTTCCACTTTGAGAATCATACAGAGTTTCAAAATCAAAAAACCAAAACTAAGTATTATTACACCACAACGTCTGAGTTATTTTGCAAGAATTCCAAAACTATTTTGCAAGAGTGACTTGTCTAGACTTATTTCCGTGAATAAAAAAAATTCTTAAATAAAATAAATAAATAAACAAATAAACTGCGTTTATCTTTAAACATGCTTTGAAAAAGTGGACAGAGCGCATAGAAAGTAATGTCGTAGGTAACAGGTAACTGCGCCAGTTCAGCGCTGCGCTGCTCAGTCATTCGCTTTTGTTTGCTTGCAGCGCCTCCTGGTGGTAGAACATTGTACATGTCGACCATTTCAGTGTGACAACCTCCGTTTCAAGCAATGATCAAACATTTACGTTTACATTTACATTTATTCATTTAGCAGGTGCTTTTCTCCAAAGTGACGTACATCTCACAGAAAATACAATGTGTTCATTACATTAGCAAAAAGAGAGCCTTAGATGCAGACGCGTGACTCTTGTGCAGTTTATGTTCATCACGAGTAGCTGCAAAACTTATCCGAATATCAGTTCCTAATCACAGTCATTCCTATAATATATATATATTAACGATTACATTACACCAGTTGCTGCGTGAATTGTTATCCGTTCTTCAACAGTTATTGTCTCAAAATAATTTATAGACCATGACATGACCATTACACATTGACATTATTATGAACTTAAAATATCATGGAAGAAGTAAGAATATTCATAACATACTGTACAGCTCTTCAGACTGACCAAGGACGTGCGTAAGTTTAATGAACTATATCATTACAGCGGGAGAGTCAGAAATTTTAGAAAGGTTTCACTAAAAGAGCGTTTCGATACTATTTGTTCACAATCACATTTAGGCTGCTTTAGCTTAATGGGAGCACTTCACCCCCAGCAGTGTGAGAACTCACTGTAAAACCATCTGATACCTGCTGGTAGAAATGAGTTCTGGAAGCTCCTTGGAGCACCACAGCTGGACCAACCTGTTGCTGAAAGTGCTTTGTGCTACGGTGGTGTGCAGGGGCTGTGAATCATTGTGCGTGATGGACTGGAGTTTATTCATAGTCCATCTGTGTCTGACCTCCACTAGGGAGTCCAGCTTCACTCCCAGGACTGAGACAGCCTCCTCGATTAGCTTGTTGATCCTGTTGGCATCACCTGTGGTAATACTACCGTCCTAGCCTTCCACTGCAGAGGCGATTGCACCGGCAACAAATGACTGGTAGAACATCAGCAGTGACTTGCACAGTCCAGTGAACCTGAATCTTCTCAGAAAGTAAAGGTGACTGTCCTTTCTTGCACAGGGCCTGCATGTTGCATGTTCATTCCAGCCTGTTATCCAGGTACACCCCCAGGTACTTGTACATCAACTATCTGGAGTCTGTCAGTGCTCACAGGGCACACTGAACCCCTACTACCATATCCCTTACCACTCAACAATTACTGTGTCATCTGAGAACTTCTACAGATGGTACAACAAAATGTTGGGATAAGATCATAAATGTTGAGAAGGAGAAACACCTCAGCATTATCCCCACTCACCATCATGAACAGCACTGTGGCAACAGTGGAGTCATTCAGGTTCCTGGGCACCACCATCTCACAGGACCTGAAGTGGGAGTTCCACATAGACTCCATTGCGAAGAAGGCCCAGCAGAGGTTGTACTTCCTTCACCAGCTGAGGAAGTTCAACCTGCCACAGGAGCTACTGATGCAATTCTACTCTGCAGTCATTGAGTCCGTCCTCTGCACCTCTATAACTGTCTGGTTTGGCTCAGCTACGAAGTCAGACATCAGAAGACTGCAGCGGATAGTTCGGACTGCTGGAAGAATCATCGGCACGTCCCTCCCAGCTCTCCAAGAACTGCACTCGTCCAGAGTCAGTAAAAGGGCGAGCAAAATCATTCTAGACCCCTCACATCCAGGCCACTTCCTCTTCGAACCCTTGCCATCTGGCCGGCGCTACAGAGCACTGAGCACCAGGACAGCCAGGCATAAGAAAAGTTTCTTTCCTCAGGCCATCTACCTCATGAACACCTAAATCTCTCCCCTAGAGAGTAAACCGTGCAATACATAATGCTATTTATATTTATATTTATAACCATTTATCACATATCTCTTACTCACACTCCCTTGCATTTGTATCTAGTGACTATTTTTGTATATTGGGTACTTTATATTTTTAAATATTTTTTTATCCCTTGCTCACATACTCTATCTTCTCACCTGTCTTGTCACTGTTATTCTGTCTGTGCTGTGGTAGTTCCTGTCACCAAGACAAATTCCTTGTATGTGCGAACATACTTGGCAATAAAGCTCGTTCTGATTCTGATTCTGATGTTGGGATACAAGTAATAAAAAATCATGTATATAAAATCTCACATGACGAACAGATGAATTTTATATATATGAAGGATTTTTTTTTCTTCATTGTACTCCAACTCGGGGGGTGGGGGTGCGATGGTGCAGTGGGTTGGACCAGGTCCTGCTCTCCGGTGGGTCTGGGGTTTGAGTCCTGCTTGGGGTGCCTTGCGACGGACTGGTGTCCCGTCCTGAGTGTGTCCCCTCCCCCTCCAGCCTTACGTTCTGAGTTGCTGGGTTTTGCTCCGGTTCCCCGCGACCCTGTATGGAATAAGCGGTTCAGAAGATGTGTGTGTGTGTGTGTGTGTGTGTGTGTGTGTGTGTGTGTGTGTGTGTGTGTGTGTGTGTGTGTGTGTGTGTGTGTATACACTCCAACTTTTTTGGATTGTGTGCAAGAGGAGCCGGGTCTGAGTAGGACCTGGAGATTTTGACATTTGTAGTAATTAGTGAATTATAAAAATATTAGAATAGTGTCAAATAGTATTAGAATACAATAGTATAAAAATAAAATCTCAAATATAAATTCATTTATATGCTAATGAAATGTAAACTCCACAGTGCTCCCCTATACATTATAACATATAAAATACAAAACACAAATGCATCCTACTCATGCAAAAAATATATCATAGAATTCTTTGTACTCTTCAGAATGATGATTAATTGATTAACAAACCAACAAATAAACAGTAGAATACTGTTCTCTTTCAGTGTTTATTAAAAATCTCATTACTGTATTATGCATATGAAACAAAATAAGTAGGTTTTTGTACCTGATGAGAAATATTTCTCATACAATAATCATACTGAAATTGATATCTGGCCCATGTATTTAATGGATGTGTGGTGGCATTTAATAAAATACAAGTTTGGTTTTTTGCGTCTTAAAGACCAATATTTGTCTTCAGCTAGACTGTTGTATCCCAATAATTTTCATTCACATAAATACATACTGGCAAGCAAAGACATAAACAGTTACCTGAAGTTAAAATTTTGCCTTTACCTGTCATAGCATTTTTAGACACTAGAAAATGAGTAAACGAAACACTGCACGTCCACAATTGCATTATACACAGGCAGTTCTCCATGTCATCGCCAGGGGGCGACAAAGTAAAACTTAAGGTCCACATACGGTGAGAAGTTAAGGAAATTTCAACGGCATTTCAGGCTGCTCTCAAAATGAAAAGCTAAAAGTGAAAAATACATAAAGCAAAAATGTAATTCAGAAACGTTGAATCATTTTGTATAGATCATAAAATCAGAACAGCAGCAAACACATATCTAAATATTTATGGTTTGTGTAAGCTTCACTTAGTGAGTGCCGCAATGCAAGCCAATGAATTTCAGTAAGGGAATATAATATTATATTATATTATATTATATGCAGACTTCAGAAGCAAACTGAAGTTGCTCATCTGTTTAAGGATCAATGTTTTGTATTTGTCTGATTGGACAGTTGATGAAAGTATGCAACACATGGCACTTAAAGCTCTTAAAACTGAGATGCAAAAACTGATCCTAGGTTTTTTAAAATTATTCTGGTCCCACAACACAGGTTATAAGAGTTCAAAGACTTGACTTTGCCACCATTACAAAGTTATTATGATTAAAGTCTTCTAAAATTAAATATGCTACCTATTTGCTTTTAATTTTTTTCAATCTGAGCCCCAAAAGTGAAATCAGATAAGGACACAGGCATAACTGAAGCTTCCATGAGGCGTGCCAAGGCTGTAATAAGGCCAGCAACAACAGCTCGAGTGTCCCTCTGAGCCTACTGGCCGATCGGCATTCTCATTTGCCAAGAGCTCTAGGTGGCCACGTGAGTGACAGTCTGTGAGAACATCCAGGATTCCTGCAGATAGAACTGCTTATAAGGCCCTAATCTCCTGCCATGCCACATGAGTGTCTTAGCAGCATGCAAAGCGAATGAATTCGGAATGTAGAATGGCAAACAGTACAGGTTTCTCTTAAGTGAAGATGTAGTGGTACAGCCGAAAAACAGCAAGTCTGTATACTGCAAGGGGAAAAGAAACACCATTCAGTCTCCAGATATTTATGACAGCAACCCAGAAGCACCTTTCTCAAGGGTAAAACAGAAGTTTCCTTGCTGAAATTCAATTCCACTTTCTAACCGCCACACAGCCCAGGCCAAGAAGAGGAAAACGAGCGCCGCTCAATTCAGAAACAGTCCCTCTCGCTCTCTCCTGACCAAGAGGAGCGCTCCACCTGTTGTTCGGTGTAACCGGAGCCTTGCGCAGGTTGCAGACAATCCAGGCTTGTCCATCAATGATCGCGGCATTTCGGAGCACCATCTCTGTGGCCTGTAAAGCTGCGGCAAAGAGGAAATAGCTGACGCTGCGGTGGAACACCGTGATCAACAGCTGTGCCACACCAGTAAATCAACCGGAGTGGTCAACAGGTGCTGGAATTTTGGACCTGTGCAGAAGGCAGCACAGGCTATGTGTGTCTATCCATTTGTGTGTATAAAGAATTCAAGTAAATTCCTTACCTCATATGTTCAGCAAAACAGTATCACGTATGTTTCAAAAATACTTTTCTTTAGTTTCACGTGTAAAGAAAAGTTAAGTAGCATAATCTCTGAATCATGCCTTCATGGGTAGAAGTGCTGTCCTGTGAAGAAATTCATATCTAGCTGTTTGCATGAGACTGTGAACAAATGCTAGGTCTATCTGCATTGGACAGTTGCTTTTTGCAGCAACTTGTGTGATGTAAATGTTTATGTTTAATAATTCTGCGTTTACAGCAGATTTGGCCGGGGCCTCCTATCTGGTGGGTCTGGGGTTCGAGTCCTGTTTGGGGTGCCTTCTCATGGACTGGCATCCCATCCTGGGTGTGTCCCCTCCCCCTCCAGCCTTGCGCCCTGTGTTGCTGGGTTAGGCTCTGGTTTGCCGTGACCCCTCTTAAGACAGGTAGCTTCAGACTGTGTGTGTGCGTGTGTGGATAAACCTTTATGCAGCTACTCATGTGACGTATACTGGTTCACATGGTGGAATGTGACAAATCAACTGTGCTTTAGAATCATCCAAGTCTCTCCTTCTGTCGATGTAATGCACTCATTGTATTTTTCTCTGGGATGTGCGTCGCTTTGGAGAAAAGTGTCTGCAAAATGAATAAATGTAAATGTCAGCATAAATGAGAGACTGCTGCCACGTTTTCTATTCAGGAGCTCATATGTGTCCGTGAGTCTGTATTGGCCTGTTGTGCGTTAATCAGTGAATATGAAACTGTATGGGCACGCTGTGCAAGAGGAACTCTGACTGTCTGCGTGACACTGTGTGGGCATGGTGTGTGTGAGGAAGCTTGTCTCACTTGTCAATCTGTTTTCCCCACACTAGCATCGAAACATGAGACAGCTAGTCACCCATGATTCCACCCCGCCCTTGTGCTCTATATTCTCCATCAGGCACGAGGATGATCTTACAAGGCGGGGGGCAGCAAGGTTACAACCAGGCTGCTAAATGACCCTGAAAGGTTGTTTCTGAAAGGTGAGATCTTGACCTCAAATAATTTGACATTTAACTCAACCTGCTTGGGGGTCAAAGAAGTCAAGTTAAAGGAGACTTAGCGCAGGGCCCTGTTCCTGAGGGTATCATAGAGGCAATTGATTCTATGATTTATCTGAAGGAGTTTCCAATAAAGGGGGGCGCAGTGGGTTGGACCGGGTCCTACTCTCCAGTGGGTCTGGGGTTCGAGTCCCGCTTGGGGTGCCTTGCGACGGACTGGCGTCCCGTCCTGGGTGTGTCCCCTCCCCCTCCAGCCTTACGCCCTGTGTTGCCGGGTAGGCTCCGGTTCCCCGTGACCCCGTATGGGACAAGCAGTTCTGAAAATGTGGGTGTGTGTGTGTGTGTGTGTGTGTGTGTGTGTGTGTGTGTGTGTGTGTGTGTGTGTGTGAGTTTCAGATAATGTAAACACTTCTTATGATGTGGAAATCAGGGGAAACTGAAAGGAAAGGAATGTAAAATTACAAGAAGAATATACACCACCTCTGAAAAATTAAAAGTGTCTTTGCTAAATCTACTGTAGGGACATAATACTGTATTCAAACTGTAACAAGAATGTAGGCCTACTGGCTACCAACTGTGCTCTTAACAGCAGTCACTCAGTAGTAGACAGATGTCAGCTGAATTTTATCAAGCTTTTTCACTTTTAGCTATTCATTTTGATGTACACACACACATTTTCAGAACCGCTTGTCCCTTACGGGGTCGCGGGGAACCGGAGCCTACCCGGCAACACAGGGCGTAAGGCCGGAGGGGGAAGGGGACACACCCAGGACGGGACGGCAGTCCGCCGCAAGGCACCCCAAGCGGGACTTGAACCCCAGACCCACCGGAGAGCAGGACTGCGGTCCAACCCACTGCGCCACCGCACCCCCTCCCCATTTTGATGTATGTTTAAATTTTTCTAAAGCAGTTTAATTCAATCAGCCCTGCCAGTTCTCCAGGTGCTACATTTTGGGGGGTGGTCAGCAGTGTAGTGTTTAGGGCCGTTGCCTTGCAAACTTGCGATTGTTGGTTTAGATTTCTTTTTGGCTCAAGTAGGCTGGATCAAGAAACTTACCCTAAATTCATGCAGGGTATTCATGCATCCTTATTATATAAATGGGTAAATCGTTGTGAGACGCTTGTGTTTCAAATGTGTAACAATCTGCTACCTTTGAAAAAGATGTATGCTAAGTAATATTTAGTTAAATAATAATTAATAATAATAATGTAACGATACGTGTTACCGAGAGTTCGGGCGGGAAACAGGTCTATTGTAAATAGTTGGATTCTGGGTAAATTGTAAAAGTGTTCAACCACTGGGGGGAATTCAGGGGAAAATAAAGGGGTGACTGTGATTGCTAGTGTGAAAGAAGATTTGGGGATGTTAAGCAAACTGGGAAGGCTACCTGGAGGTGCAGATCCTTAAGGAACTGAGGTTCTTAGTCCAAGAGCATTATTTTTCAGTGTGTTGGTGTTCTAATAAAACATTCATTATGAACACTGCCTGTGTGTCCTTCTTTGCCCCAACCCAGAAAACCACATGTTGGAGTATAATAAAAAATTCTTCCATAACAAAACATTCAGCAACTAAAAAAACCACACAGACTCTTTACCACCATCTCATCCCTACTGTGTTCCCTGCTGTCCCCTCCTTCTTCTCTCACTGCTGATGATGGCTTTGCTTTGTGTGATGAACACTGGTGTATATGCCATGGTGGAAAGAAACAAACTAATTGTACTTAAGAATCACACATGTGCATCTAAGTCTCTTTTTGACAAACGGATCCGTCAACTCCATTCCTCCACAATATGATAGTTTTACAGCACATCGACACATTACTGCTTTATTCAATTACTTGAATAGTAACTAGGAATCACGTATTATAAAGCCTCGAGTATCGCCCTAGGCTGCAGACAAGTTAAAAAATCACGTGTTTCTCACCACGCCCTAAAGACAGGGAGGAAAAGTCAGATACGCGCGGTGTCAGTGCGCCTGCCCGCGGGTCCGCCTCATCTAGCGCCGTTTTCAGGAACTCGCCTTTTTTTGCGCTCAAGCCCGCCTCGTTGGCACGCGCACACCGGGATTCCAACCACGTCACTGAGGCCCCACGTGTACGTAATCGGAGAGACGCCCCGCCCCCGCCCACCTGGTTCCGCGCGAGACAAGCATCGGAGCGCTGTCTCGCGGAGGAAAGGGAAAAACGGCGGGCTTTTGGTGGAAATACGACCGCGCTGCGGGATTGCAGTTCAGGTGTCGCGCGGAGGGGAAAACCTTCTTTGTCTCGATTTGTTCCCCTCGATCCGTATCAGCTGTGGCTTCGAGCTTATTCGGAAAGGCAAGAGAGAGAAGTGTGTGTGAGAAACTGAAGTGGATCATGAAATAACGAGAAATAAAAGCGCGCTACAGGTGGAAGACAGACTGAGACTCACTGTGACTGTTACGGCTATGAAGTACGTCGGAATGTCCGTTCACGATACATACTACATGTTGAAGACTGCGCGTCGCTTGCGAGTTATTCTTCGCACAGAACTTACTTCTGTATTATAGACTCATACAAATTTATATATATACCGTTTTATATATATAAATTTGTAGGTATTTTGCAAATATTTGAAAAATGTACACTGCTGACTGGTAATTAGTTCTCTGAGCTGAGCTGGGCTTCCACTGAAGGATGTGGCGAAACACACACACACACACACAGTCTCACAAAGAAACATCCTGCCTAGTGGAAACACAGAAAACGAGCTTTGGTGAGGGCAGCATCCGTGTTACTGTGAAATGTGTTGCACCAGGCTGAAGCTGTACAAAGAAAAACTCACTTATATCCATAACATGCAAGACCCCTGCAGCTTGACCCACAGGGTTAGAAGACACTGAACTCAGAGGTTAGTCTTATACCAAGTATGGCAGATTAGCCCCTGTGTATATTAATGTGCTTGAGATTAAAGTCACTGTAAAGGGTGGGGGTGTAACTATACCTACCACTGGTATGGGACAGGTACCTTAGAGTCAGAGGTGTCCTTGTGGGATCCCCAGTCTATGTGGGTGCCACTCCTATCATCTGTGACCACTCAGGAGGGCCTTCAAGTTCTCTTAGGTGGCAGATAAAGTGGAGCACTGAAATATCGTTCCCGTTTATGGAGAAGGGGGATTACTATTGCTGGTATTATTTATAAATTCTGAAAATAAAGGAGCTCTGAAATCCACCTGATGCATCCTTTCGAAACAAAGAATTGCCTCGACATGGCAATCAGTAAACAAGTTTTGTACTACATGCAACCAAGCTGTGTTTGAATCTTCTAGTGTATTGCATGAACGGTATGAGACGTTCTACATTGTGTTGGTAATGACAGACAAGGGGAGCACTAGATGGTCAGAGACTTGATTCTGATACGGGTGGTCTGAACCTGTCCAGTACAGCAGCTGAGTAGGAGCATGGTGCAGGAGTCCTCTGTTTTAATGATCTCTGGGTATTTATTAAGTTTAGTGCACAAACCAGTAAATATATTAAACACCAGAGACCTGCATGGGCAGAACTACAAGTTATAAGTGCGCTCTTGAATAGGCTCTACAACAGAGACCGTGGTTTTGGTTCTTGTCCCAGTATAGTCTCATAAAAATCGCTGAAAACTTCACAAAGAAAATTCTGATATTTTTTTCACTGGCTGTAAGTTATAAAAATAAAAGCAATTCCTTGGCAGCTATGTAAGTAGATAACAATATGCCGACACCGAGAAGTGTGTGAAAATTAGCTAGGTACGTAAATATATATTACTATTTTGCCACCAAATGTAAATGAAGGTGACAGGATTTACGTCCTTGTTTTCTTAGCTTTATTTTCTGACAATATGTGACTTCTCAGTTCTGTAGGCCAAAAGTTGCCTGCAATGTTTATTTTTCTAAGTTACACTTCACACAATATCATGTTCTTATTTCATGTTACTTTATACTTACCGTTAAAGCCAAAACATAAAGAGTTATGTACTGCAAACTACATTAGTGTGCATAATATTGTGTCACATACGCCCGATATCCGGACAAAATAAGTATGCTACCAATCAGTGCTCCTTCGAAAAGACAGGTGGTTACCATATGCACAGTCAGTGAGTTGTACTCTCCATTTTCCGCTTTCTGCTAACCACCATCTCCACCACCACACGTGCAAATATTTACCCAATAATACATCTTTTTAAATGTTGGCATAGCGAGTGAGTCAGAAAGTCAAATAAGACAATCTGGATTTTATTAGCAGCTTTTGCTGAAGTGACCTGCTGTCAGAACATCTACAAGTGTGCATCATGTACGAGCAATTACAGAGTAGCATAAATGCTGGCATATTCATTTTGTTATATGTCGTACTTTTATCTCACATACATTTATCATTCAAGTCAAGCTTGAAAAAGTAGTGAGGCGCTCTTAGTTATTGGAAGGCCTTTGCAAGGTGGATTTCAGCTTTCTTTCAACCAGCAATCAGGGTACCGAGGGTCGCCTCAACATTAGTTTATTTAGGAAACTAATTAGTTCAAAGAAATTTTGAAATACTTGATTTCACTGAAAACCTGCTCATAACCTGGTAAAATAATTGGTAGTGTCAGTGATTCATCACCCCTAGGAAGGCAATAGACACTGTGCCTTGTATAGCACACTTAAGAGTATTAGGCCCTCCATATGTATATTTCTGATTATTTAGGTTGTTCATTTATTTTCATTAAGCATTTTACTGTCTCGGTTAGTAGTATTATATATCCTTGCCCAATATTGTTGATGCCTGTGAAAACCACGACAGGGTTCCTTGTAAATTTAAGTACTGCTTTACAATAATACATTTGTTGGAGTTTAAGTTGATTTGTAATTTAATAATGCATGAAGTTCCAACCATAATTTCAAAATGCATTTTCAAGTCAGTGTGGGTAGCCTGTTGCATTTCCTCCATAAGTACTGCAATACATTTAACCTTTCCAATTACGGCACTTTTACTATTGCTATGTTATTTGATTAACGGGCAGTACGGTGGCACAGCCAGTATTGCTGCTGTCTCACAGTGCCTGGCTGGTGTGAGAGGATGTGGGTTTGACCCCCACTCAGTATGTGTGGAGTTTCTCCTGTGTCTGTGTGTGTTTCCTCCAGGTACTCAGGTTTCTTCCCACAGTCCAAAGACATGCTGTTCAGGTTCACCCATAGTGTGTGAGTGACAGAGACAGTGTGTTCCACTGGTGTATGGATGAGGGACCCATAAGTAGTGTATCTAGCAGTGTAAGTCACCTTGGTGAATATGGTGTGTGGGCTCATAACATTACATAGAGTTCATTGGAAGTTGCTTTGGAGAAAAGTGTCTGCTAAATAAATGTAATTTTTTAAAAAATGTAAATGCAGATACTCGTGTAATGTACGCTGGTTTATATGGTGGTGTGTCACAAATGGACAACTCAAGAGTGTTGGTACAACACAGTGCACTTTTGTATTGTTTTCTGAGATGTACGTGGCTTTGCAGAAAAGAAAAGCGTCTGCTAGAGGGGGGTGCGGTGGCGCAGTGGGTTGGACCGGGTCCTGCTCTCTGGTGGGTCTGGGGTTCGAATCCCCCTTGGGGTGCCTTGCGACGGACTGGCGTCCCGTCCTGGGTGTGTCCCCTCCCCCTCCAGCCTTGCGCCCTGAGTTGCCGGGTTAGGCTCCGGTTTCCTGCGACCCCATATGGGACAAGCGGTTCAGAAAAGCGTCTGCTAAGTGAATAAATGGAAACACTTTATTTATTTAAGTATCCATTCTTAACTAAACATAAATTAGTCATGTTCTTTATTTCGTGAATCATGTCTACCTTCTAAAAAATTAACCATCGAAATGTACGAATAATGTCGCTGTATTACTTCCTGAAGAAAGCGAAATCTTACAAACATCTTCTCTGAGAGTCATGTACGAAAGTGTTTGCATATTTACTTATGTACAGCTATTCTTGTCAATGCTCATCTATTTTTAGTGGATGCATCTGTAGACTGTCTGTAGTAGCCTAATACTAGTACTTTATATGCTAATTTTAGAAGCCAGTCTACCGACGGAGCGCTTGCGTCAATGGAATCCCACGTTTGCGTCAAGCGCAAGAACGTTGGACCTGAGAGCGACGCCATTGGCTACCGGGTGGAAAGTTCTCCGCCCCGGTACTTCCTTATATGGCGGGTGGAACACCTGACGTAACGGCACAATAAAACGGACTATAAATTGTCATGAAGCGTTTGCCTGAAGTACTGCTGAACGAGCCTCTGTACGGGAGAAGTTGAGTTGAGGACCGTGTGTGTAGTCGCTGGTGTGTTTTTGGAAGTACAGGCATATGGCTTAAAATCCTTATAGAGGATAAAGCAGGTAGGTACAAACGGTTTCTTTGTCATATAGATAATCTTTTTTCCGTGCGGATAATTCGTAGTATGGTAGAGCGCACTGCAGTCAGTCAGTTGAGTCAAGGGAGTGTGTAAATTGAATTAGATGTGACTGTCTGTGTCCTTAGAGTTTAAAGTGAAGTATTTACATTTTGACTTGTGAATAGAAAACATGCTTTCATTTAAAACGTGTGCTTTCGTGCATAATAATAATACACTTGATAGTGTACTGATAACTGACACAGATCTGATGCAGTTATATCTATTGGAGGGTGTCACATTAGTGTTTAGTCACGTTGACTCGCTGCAGCCTTCGTGTTGCAGGTTCGAGCTGCTCTCTCGGCCACTGCTGTCACTCTTCTAGTACTGTACTGAACAAGCCACAAGGTTAGGTACTGAGTTGGTATAAATGGGAGTAACATCGTTAAGTGACTTTGCATGAAAACGTCAGCCAATCAGCTGCACGCAAAGATTATAATGACAAAGACTGATAAACTGTAATGTTTGCTTTTCGAAATAAATAATCTGAATTGCAGTTAAAAAAATCTAAGATGCAGGCTATCTAAAATTTGCTGAATAGTTGGGTGATGGAATTATGTACATTTATAATGCAGTGTTGTAATAATGTTGGGAAATACAATCAAAATGTTTTTCAATTATTATTATGTAATTGTAGATTATTGTTATCTGGAAATATCTCGAATACTTATACCATAGTTATTCTTATTTACCTTGCAAGCGGACTGGACAGTAAAACCGTTTCAGCTTCAGTGTCAGACAGTTGAGTTTTGTAAGAAAAGCTGATGATTAACTTGGGGAGGGCAAGTAGCGTACTGTTCAGGGCTGTAACCTCGCAGTCTGGTGGTCCTCGGTTCCAGTGCGTCTCCTCATGTGATAATAATAGGTTAAATAAAACTTCCTCTGAATTGATACAGTTCTACCATACCATACCATTCTGAATCCATAGCAAGAATGCCCGGTGCGCAAGTGGGTAAATCGGTGTAAAGTTGATTATCTAACGCTGTCAATCACCTTAGACAAAAAATAATCGCAATAATAACTGGTCATAGAATTGTCAATTCCAGCGTCGCAATGACTGTGGGAATTAAAATGTGAAAAGCAAGATAGTTAAGTTATTCCCACGTTAACAGCGCTGCGAGTGAAAATATTTCACTTGACTTAGAAGGTGTGTGACCCTCTATCTTTCGCTATAATGTTCATTGGTGCTGTTTGCTGAGCTCGAGCCCGGCCCGGGTGCTGGTGGTTCTCCTTGGGAAGCGCAGCAGCTCCACACGTGCGCGTCCACGGCTCGCACCTCGCACCTCGGGTCGGGTTTATTTGTGGGTCCGCTATGCGCGGGGTGGCCGTAAATCAGTACTTCTCAGCACCGCTGGTGCTTGACATGTTTCCTGATCTGACTACTGAAAGAGAAGATCACGTTCATGCAGGACAGGGTCATTTCAGGATCCAGGCCCAGGGGCCCTGCTGCAGTCCCCTTTGAGAAGGATATTGATGAGGACGATAATAATAACAATGATCTTAAACGACATTTAAAATTATCATTATTTAAGGCAGTGATTAGACAGTGTTGAGGTCTGGGAACCTGCAGCATAGTGCTGTCCACTAGGATTGGGCGTGAGAGCCAGGAGTGTAGACACTGTCAGGTATTTTAAAAAGGTTATGTATCAATAACAATGTGGCAATAGTGTTATGCATCATGTTCTGTTCAGTTGCATTAAGAGGTGTAGGGAAATGGATTTGGATTGTGTGGGTTTTCATGAAAATTGGAAACTATCATGTTGTGTAGGTGGGGTAGACACAAGGGGAAATATCCCTGCTTTTAAGGTTTCCTCAACTGTGGGTGTTTAATTCACATCAGTTACAAAAACCCAGCGACAATTAAAATTAATCAACTTTTTTTCTTTTTTTTTTAATGATTAATTTAACCAAAGGGAATCCTCCTACAGAGTTCAATGAAAGGTGAAGTTGTTTGAACACAGATCATGTTTAATTTTAGCCATTATCAGTTAGCCCAGCAGATCCCATTCATACATTTTAGCATTATTTATATATTTTCTTATTTACATTTACAATTATTAATTTAGCAGACGCTTTTCTCCAAAGCAACATACATCTCATAGAAGATACAATATGTGCATTACCTTAGGAGAGACATAGTTGCAGATGTGTGATTCTTAAGTACAGTTTTTCTTCCTTTCTCCAGTTTTATCATTTCCATTTTCATATCAGACTTGGCTTTCTTCTTGCTTCTTTCACTTGAACCCAAAATAAAGAAAGAGCATGTAATTTTAGATGAAGATCTCCACTGCATGCTTGTATAGTTCCTTTAAATTGTTAAAAATGGCTTGCTCTTCTGCAGAACAGCTTGGCCAACACCCCCTGTCCTGCATCCCACACACTTCATTTGGCATCCAGCCCTTTTCTGACAGCCACCCACTTTAACTTTTCAGTGAAAACCACAATCGGTTTTTATATTGCCTTATCCAAGCATCAGGTGCAGATTGTCAAATGTCCTGGGTGAACATTTTCACCTTCTGTGCTACACATGTCCAACTTTTGTAGGACCTGTCTGGGGAAACAAAAATACACCTTAAGTTGAGTGGATGAATTGGGTTTGGGTGGCAGGGCAGCAATTGTATGACCTTTTGACGGGGTGACATACTGGGGTGCCGGCTGCAGAGGAATTGTATTGTAATATTAAAAGAAATTAACCCACGTGTAAGATAGGTAAAATCGACCTTTGATGAACACTGTTGCACAAAGTATATCGCTGTTCTTCCTTTTGCTTTCTTCACTGTGCACAGGTGATCATAAAGAAGAGAATGTGTATGTTCTAAGGGCACCACAGGCCTCCACTTCAGGATTGACTGAAACACTAAACGTTCTTTGGCATCCATTGTATTATAGTAATAGTTTTACTCATCTCTCAGGTTTCAGTTCAAGAATGAAAGAAGGTAAACCTGAGTTGACTATTCATAGATCAGGGTTTTTTATGCTTTTTCAAGTTAAAATTTGTCTTCTTGTCTTGCAGAAATGACCTGCGTTGAAACTCAGTATGGAATTCAGACATATGAGAATAACTACTCAATCTCCGAATTTTTGAATCCTGAAATCACTGCCAAGCTGGCCATGGACATCAGTGGCCAGCGGGACCAACCGTCTACCACCTCTTTGCCCAGCATTAACTCCTTGGTCAGTGGCTACACAGGCGAGTTTGATGCATACCAGTGCCAGATCTCCACACCCTTGGCTTCCAACTCCACTGGAGCCACTTCTGGTCAGCAGTCACCCTTCAAGATGGATGACTTCCAGGTGTATGGTTGCTATCCTGGTACATTTTCCCTGAGTTACCTCGATGAGACGCTCTCTTCCTGTGGTTCGGACTATTACGGCAGCCCAGCATCAGCTCCCTCCCCATCCACCCCCAGCTTTCACACTCAACCTTCATCAGCCTGGGATTCACCTTTTAGTCCATATTCTCCTAGTGCCAACTGCTGGGTGACTGACAAGACGTCTGTGGCCCAGGCAGCGTCATTCTTCACCTTCAGTTCCCCACACGAGCAGCCTTCACCACTGGGTCAGCAGCAGCAGCCGCAACCTCAACTGCCTGAACAGGAAGCCTTTGCTCAGCACCAGCAGCACTCCTCAGCTCTGCCTTTCATTCCATTGGGTCTTGATCAGGGCTCCCTGGATTGCCCTGTGCTTACTGAGGAATCCACCTCGCCCAAGGCCCGCAGCCCAAATGGGAACGAGGGTCGCTGTGCCGTATGTGGAGACAGCGCCTCCTGCCAGCACTATGGAGTGCGCACCTGTGAGGGCTGCAAAGGCTTCTTCAAGGTAAGGCTAGTTAATACACTCTCCTTTCTATAAATATTCCACCGGAAAGTGGTAGGTACAGTGATGCATGTGAAAATACACTTTGGGAGCAAAACAGGATATCTGAAATGTATGTGGTTCTCCAGCCTGTACTATGGTAAAACATGAAATAGACATGTACAGGCTGAAAAGTGCCTTTCACAGTTTAGTACAGATAACCTGCGATAATAACTTGTTTTTTTGTGCTGCTTTTTTGATCAGTGTTCTGTGTTTTCAATAGGTTACAGAGATCTGGTTGAGGCTAGACATGGGGTTTGGGATGTAGATAAATGAACATGTTCATTTAATTCTGTTCCTTATGTTGTTCCATTCGAGTAACAGCAAAACATCCAGCATAACCGTAAGGTGGAAAAATGTACCAAGTGTCATTCAAAACTACTAAATTGTGAAAGACATTCACAGTAGCCCCTCATCTATTTCATTTTTGCCTATGATATTGAGCTGGGCAGCACATCTTTGTTATGAATTTGACTGACATCTGTTCCCATGCAATTTCAGCGCACTGTACAGAAAAATGCTAAATACGTGTGCCTAGCTAACAAGGACTGTCCTGTGGACAAACGCCGGCGGAATCGCTGTCAGTTCTGCCGTTTTCAGAAGTGCCTGGCTGTGGGGATGGTGAAAGAAGGTAGCATCAACCTTTCCTTTGCATGCATGAACAAATTACGTCAAAATCAAATCACTCTTGCTCTTTTTTTCCCATCTGAAAATGCTTGGTGGTGAATCATAATGTATTGCTGTAGCTAAAAAAAAAAAATCAAACCTATCAATCAGAGGTAGATTTTCAAATTCTAGGTATAGTTCTTTTTGTTCATCTAGGGAGTACCATGGAAAAACCAGTCAAGTGTTTCACAGTTTTTGTATCTCTTTACGCTCCCTACCTCACAGTGGTGCGAACGGACAGCCTGAAAGGACGCAGGGGTCGCCTTCCTTCCAAGCCAAAGAATGTGCAAGATCCTGCATCCACAGCCTCTCCAATCAGCATCATCGCCTCACTCGTCCAAGCGCATAATGAGTCCAACCCAGCCAATGGAAAGCTGGACTACTCCAAGGTAAAGGACCAGACATGTGCTATTAAAGGATCCATTTGTGGCAGACATCAAATGGTGGCATCACACCTTTTTGAGGCATTATGAATGACTACCTCACAAATAGAACATTATGAAAAAGTGACCTTTTTGGCCTGTATGAATTGTTCCAATCTTATTGATCAACTTCCAGTACCAGGAGACGGTAGCCAGTATTTCAGAGAAAGAAGATGCCAGCGACATCCAGCAGTTGTACGATCTTTTGACGGAGTCCATGGACGTGATTCGGAAATGGGCGAAGACCATACCCGGGTTCAGTGCTTTCTGCCCTGAAGATCAGGAGCTTCTTCTGGAATCTGCTTTTGTCGAACTTTTCATTCTTCGTCTAGCATACAGGTACAACCTAACACCATCCCAGACTTTCACTGTCTTTGCTACCTCTACGTGAAATCTACCTTCATTTACATAGAAGGGAAAATGGAGATTCAGTCCCAATGAACATCCAAAAATCACTTCTGATAACTAGCAAATATGACTTGCGTCATTTATTTTCCGTAAATTATAAATTCATATTTTAATATTCTTCAACAGATTGTCTAAGAATGCATTGTTTGCTTTTAATTACAACAGTTTTTAAGTCTGTATTAGCTATGGAAATCTTGTTTTCTTTGTTACAAAATACAAGACACAAATATTTTTGATAAGCTTGCTAAGAAAACAGTTCCCTTGTATTATGAATTTGATACGTTTTACACACAATTCTGTATATTTTAGCTCAGTTTTCCATTAACTGCAGGTCAATTCCTGAAAAGGACAAGCTTATCTTCTGCAATGGTGTGGTTCTTCATCGTATGCAGTGTGTCCGAGGCTTTGGTGACTGGATCGATTCCATCATTGAGTTTTCACAGAGTCTACACCGAATGAACCTGGACATACCTTCATTCTCTTGCCTTGCTGCCCTTGTTATCATCACAGGTGGGGCTTTCACCCATCTCATGTTACTCCACAGGGTGTGACTAGCTTTTATTTAGGGCATAGAGCATAGTTTAAACTTGTGTAAAAAGGATAGAAATGGCCTAAAGTGAAAAATGACTTGGACAAACGTGTCAGCTAAATAATAATAAAATTTGAAAAAAAATTGCTCACAAAAAAAGCTAACTGAAGTATACATCGATTCCGTGAATTACAGGGTTAATTCTTTCTGTGAAATCAGCCTGTTAGGTGAGTTCTCATTGTGAGGAGGTTCATTTACCACATTGGTTCCTGAAAGAACAATGTCACTTAAAGTTAATGAAAATATCCAAATAAAATGTGTTTTTATGCATAGCAATGGAAACAAAAGCATATTTTATAATACTGGTAACAAAAATATTTCAAGCTTATCTTTGAAGATTATACATTGCTTAATTAATTCATTAATTCTTAATATCCACCAGTCCACTGCAGGGCCCCTTAGGTCTGGAGTCTATCCAGGCAGTATAGGGTAGGAGGCAGGGTACCCCCTGTATGGAAATATTTTGGTAATTTAGCTGAGGAATATATAGATTTAAAGAAATAAAGTTTACGGGATCATTTCCTACTACGTATTTTACTCTGCAAAGCATTCAGACACTGTGTAGCGTTACAAACAGATGTCCCATCCCTGCTGTTGCTATAACACTGTAATATACTGTGAAAATTAAACATTAAAAAAATGACCCTGCCAAATAAACGTGTACAGAGCTGTAAGTACTTAATGATGTAAGCCGCTTTAGAGAAAAGTATTACCTAAACAAATGTAATAGTACTGAATCTTCTACTTCAGCTGTGAGATTAGATTTACCTTAATTGACAATTCTGATTGGTTGAGAGTGTCACTATGATAGGATGTATGTAAAGTAGTTGGTATTGTTACGGAAGAAGCACAGGATCTGTGTGCTTTGTGGACCTAAAATGTCTGCCTAACTGGACAAAAAACACTTTGTACTTAACAATAGGCCTGTGGTATGAAAAAGGTCATATCTTCATAAGATGCTGTAATGCTTTTTTTGTTTTATGGTACCCCGTTGTATGAGGCCTGAGTACACTTGTACAGTACTTAACTGGGCACAATCAGACAACTCCCAGCCCCCATTATGGTGACTGGTCTGGATCACATATAACCTCACAGTATCTTGCTTGTTATGTAAACTCTGCACTCACTGTCTTCTTCTCTCTCCTGTCACAGATCGCCATGGCCTCAAAGAGCCAAAGCGTGTAGAGGAGTTCCAGAACCGCCTGATTACTTGTCTTAAGGACCATGTCACCAGCAGCTCCGCTGACCCTGGCCGGCCCAACTTCCTGTCCCGGCTACTGGGAAAGCTTCCCGAGCTGCGGACTCTTTGCACCCAGGGCCTGCAGCGCATCTTTTACCTGAAACTGGAGGACTTGGTTCCACCACCTCCAATTGTGGACAAGATCTTCATGGACACCTTGCCTTTCTGAGAAAGTGCAAGTGACAAAGGAATGTTCTTATTCCTCTTTGATGGTGTTCAGCAGCAACAATGTAAAAGTGCTGAATGGTTAAAACTGGACTTCTGTTTTGGCCAGTCAGAAGTCTGTTTTTGGGAATAGCCATGTCTGGCTGAGTTACCCTGTGTCATTGCACTGTAACAGCTGACGGATTGGGGTCCTTCCCTCCAACACAAAGCCACTTGGAAGAGGAAACCGAACTCTTACAGTCTAAAATTTTCCTCTGGATTATTAGCAAAGATCCCACTGGAGATTGAAAAGAAACTCTCTGTACTTTAGAAGTACAAATCTTGTTGGTTCGTATACTATCACTCCATCTGTACAAAAAAACAGTACTGCCAGCAAAACCACTGTACTTCATTAAAACATGGACGAGAATGGGTTACTCAGAAATATGCACAAGCCCACAGAGCAGGAGAGGACCATCTCGTCGTATTTCCAGTGTAAACAGTATTAAAATTCGATCTGAAATGTAAATGGGTCACTTGGGCCCTCCAATATCACCAGCTGATATGTTAGCCTCTTGAATGACCAGAAACATCAGATATAATTGGTTTATTTTTTTAATATATTGTAAATAATTCAGTGGAGAGTCTTTGTATTTCAATGTTGACTGAGGCCTTGTTTGACTGAACACAAACTTTCAAAATAGATATAAAGCCTTATTTAGCCTCCAGTGAAGTATTCCAGACTGTATGTAAAAGTAGCTAAACAGCATGCAGCTGTTGAAAAAATTTTCCAGAGATTCCAAATTTTCCAAGACTTCTTATGAAAATGGCACCTTAGTATGGCATGGATTACAGCAAGTAACAGAAATGTAGAATTGCTGAAAAGTGGAAATGATTTTACTGAGGCGTCCGAGCAGAGGATACGGTGTCTTCTGCCAGCCTATGTCCCTAATAGTCATTTTATTGTCCACTGGCGGCATTCTCTTAACCATGTGTCCATATCTGAAAATAGGTAATGCTAAAGTGTGGCCTTAAATATTGTATAAAAGAATATGCTTATCAAAATTTTTTTTTTTTTTTTTTAATTTTTCAGTGATGTGATGGAAAAAATGTGACAAAATCATGAGCAGCTATGAGCACTATGTACAGCATTTTTAACTGCTTGTACTTTTGAATATAATAACTTTACGCATTGCGTGTGTGTATATTTACTAATACATACAATTGTATGCACACCAATACATATACTTTATATTTCATTGGTTTTATGACAAAACTTAGTGTTTCTTCTACTTTCATAATTTGTCAATTTCTTCAAGCTTGTCTCCTTACAAAAGAGCAGTTAATCCCACATTAAATAATATGTTTTGTGGAAGTTACAATTTGGAGGAAAAAGTTTTGTCACTTTGCCAATGTGTTTGAAAGTTATTCAGTTATGGTTATGTGGTACACATTCAGAGACAGATGTATTTCAAATAAAATACACAAATCTGAACGTTTCTGTATTGATGTCATGGTGCTCATGATGTACAAGAGCTCCATGAAACACTGCATGACTGCTACATTAAGTAAAAAAATCCTTTTTTAGACTTACGAACATCTGAAAACACATTTGTTCTACATACCAATTCATTGTATCAGTACAACTTGCACAATTCATGCGACTTCACAAGGCATACAAGTATGAATAGAAAACTGTTAAACGCCTTTACAGTTTCACCTCAGCTGATGAGGCAATGTTTGGTGAAATCCTGCTACTAATAAAATACACCCATCTCTCGCATAGTGCGGTTAATTTGTTCCATGAAATAACCTGTAGGCAAATTCCTGTTATGAGGGGATCAAATTACTATTTTTATTATGGGGGAAAGAACTATGTGAAAGAATATGATTTATAACTTACCTTTCAGTGTTTTTTTTTTTTTTTTTCCCTTTTCCATTTATTTTTCTCTGCCTTTGCAGTATTTACCAATGTCGTTTGCACTTTCTTTTCAACCTTTTCAGAACACATTTTGATAATTTGGCTCTCGAAAGTTGGTGATATAAAGTGGTCTTGTAAACTTTATATCTTTCCCTCTGCAAAACACTCAGATACTAACGATGCCATTAGAGGCTCCATGTAGCATTACTAATGAACGTTTGACAGTCGATGATCTTCATCAGATTTCTACATTAAGGCTTTATTTCTGCTAGTGGTCATGGTTTCTGGGGTAAATTAGAGATTAATCCATTAAATTTAGGTAGAAAATACCCAGACTGACATTACTGAGGGCTGTGGGGTGGCGGGGTCCCACTCTTTGGTGGGTCTGGGGTTCGACTCCTGCTTGGGGTGCCTTGCGACGGACAGGTGTCCCGTTCTGGATGTGTCCCCTTCCCCTCCAGCCTTGCGCCCTGTATTGCCGGGTTAGGCTCCGGTTTGCCGCAACTCTGCTTTGGGACAAGCGGTTTTGAACAGTGCGTGCGTGCGTGCGTGACATCACTGAGGACCATCGAGTGTGTATCTCTGTCCCAGAATGTCTGACACGAGGTGATGGTCTTGTATAGAATAAAATAGCTGTTACGAAGGTGGGGGGTGCGGGGATGCAGTGGTGCAGCGGGCTTGACCGGGTCTTGCTCTCTGGCGGGTCAGGGGTTCGGAGTCCTGCTTGGGGTGCCCTGTGACGGACTGGAGTCCCGTCCTTAGTGTGTCTCCAGCACCACACCCTGTGTTGCTGGGCTTGGTTCCGGGTTGCCGCGAACCCGCTTGCGACAAGCAGAGTGTGTGTGTGCGTGTACACGTGTACTACCTAGCTGTACTATGGTGGCCTCAAGGCGGTAGGTTACCTGACTATCTGTTGCTGAACACAGCTGTGTTTGACTGTGCTGCACAAACACAGATTTCAACAACTGGCACTCACTGATGATGAATTCCTCATATTTTGGGGGGAACTATTCAGAGACCATTACATGGTCGACAGCATTCCCGATAACAGATAATCAAAATCAGATAATACAGTCGATAAATGTACTTTCTGTTGTGTTGCACTTTTTATAAGCCGTTCTCACAATGTGCCATAATCTATGAATCAGAAACTGCTGCTTCTTGTTTCTTATTACAGTTTATTACAGTTTGCTGTGAAGGTAAAGCAACCATGTAACAGGCGCAAATGCTGATGTGTAGAAGCAGATTGTATAAAACAACGTATATATTTTCCAGCAGTTGTGCTTTTTCATTGTATGGTAACCCATTAAATAATAGAAGACCATACTAATATGAACATCAAATCAAGAGAAAAGAGGAAAAAAGGCATTTTGTCACAGTGTGTTAATATACCCAGCAGTCATCTTATGCTGGTAAACTTTAAGAAGTTCAGGTATTGCTGTCTATTTTGTACACTAGATCACATTTTTTGGATCAGAAAGTACAAAATAGAGGAAAAGAGGAATAAAAACCTGCTGTACAGCTACACAGAGTGACAGACAGCAGGGTGTGGGAGAAGTAGTTTTATTTCAAATGTTTCTAGTTTACACTGTGTGCATCTTAAGGTTTTTATAGTGCTCTACTTTCACTCAAAATAAGGACTGCTAGTTTCAGTAATGACGACCAATTAATGACAATTTTTTGTGGTTTTTTTCATTTTAATCTATAAATATGACAAGACCTTTACATGCTGCATTCCAACCACTGTAATAAGAAACAAGAAGAGCAGCAGTTTCTGATTCATAGATTATGGCACATTGTGAAAACGGCTTATAAAAAGTGCAACACAACAGAAAGCACATTTATCGACTGTATTATCTGATTTTGATTGTTATCGGGAATGCTGTCAACCGTGTAATGGTCTCTGAATAGTTCCCCCCAAAATATGAGGAATTCATCATCAGTGAGTGCCAGTTGTTGAAATCTGTGTTTGTGCAGCACAGTCAAACACAGCTGTGTTCAGCAACAGATAGTCAGGTAACCTACCACCTTGAGGCAAACATAGTGCGCACGCGCGCACACACGGCAAACCGGAGCCTAACCAGGCAACATGGCACAACGCTGGAGAGGAAGGGAACACACCCACGACGGGACGCCAATCCATCGCAGGGCACCCCAAGCAGGACTCGAACCCCAGACCCACCGGAGAGCAGGCACAGGCCAAACCCACTGCGCCACCACACCTCCCGCTAGGTAATATTACCTGAATATACCTGAATATAATAAATTGCGGAAATCAGTGGAAACCTGAAGATTTCATTCTTGTACAGGATGGGGTTATTATTAGCAGAGTGCTAACGTGGTTCCTTCATTCATTTTCTTCTTGGGAAATGTGCTGTCAAACTTCCTTTATGTTCCTGTTAAAAGGCTTGCATTGTATCAATGTTAGCGATGCCTCTTTTGTAACACGCCAACAAATGCTAGATAATCGCAAACAACCCTCAAAGTGGCTTCGACTACATTTCTCTATCTTGTTTCAGAACAAAACCTACTTCAGGACAGAACATTTTAAACAACTGTGAATCTAGAGAAAAGCAATTCCACATATAGTTCAGCAAAAAGCTACAGGCGGCAAAGGTCAGTGAGAAATACAACAATATTAACAAAATATCATTCTGTTGCCTATGCCAAATATACAGCAGATTATAACAGCGAGGAATAGCACATGAAGACAAGCGAGCATACAGAGAGGAAATTGCCCTGTGCCGCAGGGAGGTAAGCTCTACCCTCCCTTTTGAAGGGTCAGCACTTGCCATTTGTTGATGGACTGCTCTCAAAATAACCAGAATGTGTTGGCCAGCCCCCCGAGAAACATTTACATTTAATGGTGCGAGCCAAAGAGTAAAAGACTTGTACTTGAAGAATTGTGGAAGGATACATTCCAAATTTCAACACTGGAATAGAAAAAAAAAAAATACGTAAGAGCCTGGACAATACTGCATGTTTATTCACGTCTGGATAAAATCTGGATAATAAAAGATTTTTTGGAGGTTAACCTCAAAAAAAACTTATGCCTACTGCAAACACGTTAATAAGCAAAATTTATGAGATATTTCTGCAAAGATAAGGAAAAGAATTGATTTAAGTCTAGGCAGTAATGCTGTAAAATAAAAAAAGAAAAACATTATGTGTATTAGGAAGTTTCCTATATCTTCAGAGCTCTGAACTTTACTGATGTCTTGCAGGCCTGTACACAGTTTGCCTTTATCCAAAATGCAACCACATCTATTAGCATTTGAAGAAAGAATTTTGACATTGAAGCTTTTGCATGTTTGCTTTGTGATAAGTTAAAAACCCAGATGGTCAGCACATGAGGTTTTCTGTCAATGAACAACTTACTGCAAAAGAAAATATTGCGTTCTACAATTGAAAAATTTTTCTAAGACAATACCCGGAACCAAAGCAAAAGGAAACATACATACACTATATATATATATACAGCATTTATGAGCATTGAGCTACTACATATAGTAGCTCGATGCTCAAATATCAATACAAGGAAGCTACTGTCACAGCTAGAGATTGAGAGGCTACAACAGAATGGCCATGGCACTCAGCAGCATGGAAATGAAGGGCTACTCCTGATGGAGGAGAGCAAGGTTACAGAATCAGCTGACACAACCCTACCGACCATGACAGCTGAATCCTCTGAGCTGAGCACAACAATCATTGCCAGACTGAATACAGTCAATCACCAGACCCGACTCCTCTGCCTCACTGACAAACTCCTATAAGTACAGATCCTTGCACATGTCAACACAGCCTTGCACACTATTCCCACTGCTACCATCAAAGAAACCAATGAGCTTGTGTATGCCACTACAACAGTAATCCTGGAGATGCTAGGCTATAAGATAGAGGTTGCAAAATGCAGAGAGTGCCCTCCGTGGATAAGAAGGTTGGAGGCCAAGATCAAGGAAACCCAGAGAGACGTTAGCCGGCTGACAGAGGTGCACAAGGGTGTGATGAAAGACAGATCCTGGATGAGAAAGAAGTGCAGCAAGATGTCTATAAGTGAGGTCCTGGAAACTGCCAAAGAAAGACTCGTAGCTCTGTATGCCAGGCTGAAGAGATACAGTAAAGAAGCAGAGACCAGGAAAATAATAGCCTGTTTTCCAAAGAACCATCTAGAGTGTACTGCCAGCTGCAAAGGAACAGCAGCACAACAGCAGACTCACTTAAAGCTGAGACTGAGCAATACTGGAAGGATATATTGGAGAAAGAGGCACCACACAACATCAATGCCCAGTAGCTGGTGGACCTGAGAGCAGACCACAGCAACTTCCCAGAGCAAGAATCAGTCATCATCACAAAGCCAGACATCCAACAGCAAGTGTCAAGTATAAAGAGCTGGACAGCACCAGGACCTGACATGATCCACACCTACTGGCTGAAGAAGCTCTGCACTCCATAACGCTTGGCAACACAAATGAATGAGCTGCTAACATCAGGGTCTCACCCAAACTGGCTAACACAGGGCAGGACAAAGGTACAACACCTTCCAACTACTGACCGATAACTTACCTCTCCACAACATGGACACTCCTCTCAGGCATCATAGCTGCTAAGTTGAACAAGCACATGAGTCAGGACATGAGTGATGCTCAGAAGGGCATTGGATGCAACAGCAGAGGGTCAAAGCACCAGCTACTGGTTGACGGAGTAATCACTCAGGACTCTAAAATCAGACTAACCTGAGCACCGCCTGGATTGATTACAAGCATATACCAAGCTGATGCACTGTCCCCACTACTGTTCTGCATAGGCCTGAACCCCCTCAGTCAGATCATTGAAAAGAGTGGATATGGATGTAAGTTCAGAACTGGAGTAACCATAAGCCACCTCCTCTACATGGATGACATCAAGCTGTATGCCAGCAGTGCACAAGACATCGATTCACTGATCCACCTCACCAGGATATATGCAGTGATGACATCCGGATGTCATTTGGACTGGATAAGTGTGGTCGAATGGTAGCAAGAAGAGGGAAGGTGATCAGGACTGAAGGAGAGGAGTTAGCAGAAGGCAGAATTTCAGACGTACAGGACAGCTACAAGAACCTGGGGATCCCACAGATTAATGGAAACCACAACGTGGCAGCAAGGAAGTTAGCCACAACAAAATACTTCCAGAGAGTAAGGCAGGCCCTGAGAAGCCAGCTCAATGTTAGGAATAAGATCTAAGCCATCAACATGTACACGCTATTAGTCAACAGATACCCAGCTGGAATAATAAGTTCACCACAGGAGGAGAAAGATGCTACAGATGTCAAGACGCAAAAACTCCTCGCAATGCACGGAGTGTTCCACCTGAAGTCCAGCACCCTGAGACTGTACGATAAGCGAAAAGAGGAGAGCCGAGGGTTAGCGAGTGTCAGAGCCACTATCCAGGATAAAATAAAAGGCATCCAAGAGTACATTAGGAAGATGGTCCTCCAGGACAAACCGCTAAATGAGTACCTCAGGCAGCAGAAGACAGAGGTTGATGAGGAAGAACAGGAGACATTGTGGAAGACCAAGCCCCTCCACGGGTTCTACCATCGACAGATAGAGGGAGTGACTGACATCAGGAAATCCTACCAGTGGCTGGAAAAGGCCAGCCTGAAGGACAGCACAGAGGCACTAAATCATGGCAGCACAAGAACAAACTCTAAGCACCAGATCCATAGAGGCCAGGGTCTACCATAGCAGACAGGACCCAAGATGCAGGTTTTGCAAAGATGCCCCTGAAACAGTCCAGCACATAGTAGCAGTGTGTAAGATGCAAGCTGGGACAGCGTACACTGAGAGGCATAACCAAGTGGCTGGGATAGTGTACAGGAATATCTGTGCAGAATACAGACTGGACGTCCCCAAGTCCGAATAGGAGACACCACCAAAGGTGGTTGAAAACAGCAGAGCTAAGGTCCTGTGGGACTTCAGCTTTCAGACTGACTAACAGTTGCTAGCCAACCAACCAGACATAGTGGTGGTTGACAAGGAGGAGAAGAGGGCAATTGCGATAGATGTACCAATCCCAAGTGATAGTAATGTCAGAAAAAAGGAGCATGAGAAGACTGAGAAGTACCAAGGGCTGAAGGAAGAAGTGGAACAGATGTGGAAGGTGAAGTCCAGGGTGGTCCCAGTGGTAATAGGAGCACTCAGGGTCGTGACCCCTAACCTGGGAGTGTGGCTCCAGCAGATTCTGGGAACAACATCTGAAGTCTCTGTCCAGAAGAGTGCAGTCCTAGGAACAGCTACGATACTGCGTAGAACCCTCAACTCCAAGGCCTCTGGTAGAGGACCTGAGCTTGAGTAAGACACATGCACTACTCCATGTGGGAGTGAGAAGGAGATTTTTTTAATATATGAATGAATATATACATAGTGATCCACAATAAAACGGTTACATTTAACATTTGCAAGTGGAATATTTTGCATCATAAAATAACCATAGCTCAGTCTGCTACCTACACATTTCCACAACATGCGTGTAGCTTAACTGGCCCATGGAGTTAATTTTCTTTGTCAGTTGGAGGCTACTGTTGGCCACCGAAACCCTGCAAAGCCTGGTGTCTTGTCTCAACGCTTCAATGATAAATGACTTGGCAGAGAGAAAGGCAGCAGCCTATGTATATGTTCCCACATAATGACATGCCAACACATGGACAGACCAATCTGTCAGGGTTGCTTGATTCCAACTTGCATGAACATATATAAATATACACTCCAGGATTTTCTGTGTAGGACATAACAGAGGAACACAATGCCATGGAGGATATTTTCACTTAAATTTTACACCAAAGCCTATGCAAGACCATGAGATAAAGAACTTGACTTTCCATAAACTTTTAGGATGAAACAATTAAGCTGTGGTACTATTTTCACGATAAAGGGGGCCATTAAATTCAGAAAAATACTGAGTAAGCAAACAACAAAGACGTAGATGTCAATACAGATTTTTTTTTTAACTGGTAAGTTAAAATGGTGGGTTGGAGGTTGAGGAGAAGGACAGGTCTGGATGTGCCTGCAGGGAAGAGAGAGTGTAGCATCCGAGTAGTTGTATGCTACAGATATAAATCAGGTTTTTCCATTTTGCATCTCATGAACAGATCAGTTATATCACCACCTATGAAAAGAGTCCGTATCTTGCTTGCTCACACATGGTAGGACTTTCAGATGCAAGGAAGAAAAAAGACTGTGTTCTCGTCAAGGCTTAACACACTGCGCATTACAGTCTTCCCTGAGATAATGTTACAAGCTCTTTCATTCCACCTAGTAACAGCACACTGTATAACCTCTGACTGACCACCCAGCCAGCCCCAAGTGACATATCGGGCACAGTGCTGGAAAACCTGCAGTAGCAAGAACATGAGAATGTTACGATTAAAAATATGAGCCAGAGATGGGGTTGGGTTTCGCTTGCAGATGATAAGCGTTGACTTTGAGCTCAAGCGTGGCTTCCATCCACCCCTTAGGGAGTAGGGCCTGACGAGAAGGGCCTTGACTGTAGAAGGACATGCGGCAGGGACAAAGAGCCCCTCCGGTGGAGAAAGAATCCACGACTGCCTGCTTAAAGATTTATCTTTTGTCCATGACGTCTTTAAAGGCAGCCCAGTTTTCAACATTAATTTGTTATGTAGCTGTGCTGCCAAAACATGACTGCAGTGACCAAACCAAAGGCAAGGCGTCAAGGTCAAGACTAGTCGGACTCTACAAAGCATGTCGCATGTGAAATTCTTCAGTGAAATACACACTCGCATAAGCTCCTGAGCAAACATTCATGCATACATGTTCACACATACACATACTCGCACACACAGGACATTCCTAGGCTCAGTGAATTGCATAATGCCATTGGAGGGCAGGAATGCATGGCCTGGCATGCTGTCAGGGGCACCTTCTCACAGAGCAGCACCCCCCACTCCAGAGGGACCATGCCCTCCATTGTGAGCACGTCTTTGGAGACAGCGAGCGGCTGGTTATATTCAGAGCTCCTCCCGACCCACATTTAGCAATAGTGTTAAATGGCACCAAGGCTGCAGGGCACATGGTTGACTCGCAGCAGAGAATTTTGGGATGCCAGGGAAGCCCGATCCACACGAAATATGGAACATGTAAGAGGCTGAGATAGGGATCAGCATTCAGTTTTGTACATCGCACAGTGTGTCAATGTCAGTTGTTCGTATGTACAGCAGGAACTGTGAGGTCCCTGAAGAAGACCATGTTGTCACCTATACAAGCGGTAAAAATGGGTGAATGAATAAGTGAAATCAAAAAGCCTATTTAAAGCATCTGTTAAGTAACTAAATAATAATGATGATAATAATAATAATCACACACACACACACACACACAGTCTGAACTGCTTGTCCCATTCGAGGTCGCGGGGAGCCAGAGCCTAACCCAGCAACACAGGGCGTAAGGCTGGAGGGGGAGAGGACGCACCCAGGACGGGATGCCAGTCCGTCGCAAGGCACCCCATGCAGGACTCGAACACCAGACCAGCCAGACAGCAGGACCCAGCCAAACCTGCTGTGCAGCCACCACACACACACACACACACACACACACACACACACACACACACACACACACACACACACACTTTCTGAAATGCTTGTCCCATACGGGGTTGCGGGGAACTGGAGCCTAACCCGGCAACACAGGGCGTAAGGCTGGAGGGGGAGAGGACACACCCAGGACGGGACGCCAGTCCGTTGCAAGGCACGCCAAGTGGGACTTGAACCCCAGACCCACCGGAGAGCAGGACCCAGTACAACCCACTGCGCCACCGCACCCCCCCTCCACTGATAATAATAATAATAATACAAAACAAGATAGCATTATTCATGCAAATGTGCTCTGGGGACTTAATTAAAAATATCAACATTAAAAATATTAGAAGTTTCTTCAACAGCCTTAAAATACAACGTATATAAATATAAATCTTTATTGATTAGATACAAAACAGAATCTTGCAGATAGAAGGGAAACTTTCTCCAGTTTATTCCACCCTGACAAGAAACTTCCACCTAGACGTCTAGGACAACAGTGCTATTGAAGACTGGGAGGACCCCAGATCAACTCCAGGCCACGGATACACAGAGGAACCCTTGAGTTACACAATAATCATCTGTACAAATTCGTAATGGCTCCAACTGCTCGCCTGACGTAAAACCAAACAGAAGAATCTCATTCTCTTTCTGTAACCATGAGGGAATTTTTGAATGTGTGGGCTAAGGAAGTACTGAATCATAAAACAGTTCATCTGAGACAAAAAGTTCTCTTTGACTTTGCCTGAAAGGAAAAGAACGATTCTCTCAGATGGAACCATGTTGTAAACAAGGGCTGCTGTTCAGAGTCCGCTGCACTGAGGCTTTGAGGAAACAGCAATGTCTCCTATTGACTTCCTCATCGTTCGGTTTCACTTCTGCTCCAGATATTGATGCAGTTTCCCACAAACTCCTCAGTTCACTCTGTTATACTGTGGAGTCCAACAGTAATAAGCGCAAGAATGAAACGATGCTGCTTTGAGATTCGCGGCAAGGGATGAAGGAGAGGAGCTGCTCAAACTGGTAGTGTAGTGGTTACATTTAGTTATTTAGCAGACGCTTTTCTCCAAAGCCACTTCCAGGGAACTCTGTGTAGTGTTATCAGCCCACACCTTATTCACCAAGGTGACTTACACTGCTAGATACACTACTTACACTGGGTCACTCATCTATACATCCATGAAACACACTCGCTCTGTCACTCACACACCATGAGGGATCCTGAACAGCATGTCTTTGGACTGTGGGAGGAAACCAGATCACCCAGCGGAAACCCACACAGACACAGGGAGCACATGCAAACTCCACATGGACTGAGCAGGGATCGAACCCATGTCCTCTTACACCACCCAACTGTTGTGAGGCACCACCACTACTCTCTGTGTCACCATGCCCCTCAGTTAGAGTGGCTGCTGTTCAACCAAAAGGTTGCAGGTTTGAATCCCAGCTGTAGCACCCTTGAGAAAAGTACTTGCCTTAAACTGGTCCAGTAGAACTTCCCACCTCTATAAATGGGTAAATAACTGTAGGTAGTTTAACATCATAAGTTGCTTTGGAAAAAAGTGTCAGGGGAATTGTGTAATGATTTATTAATAAGCTTGCAAATTTATGCAATTCCAATCAGTGTTTGGCAGAGTTGTAATTTTAAATTAACCATCGATTCTATCTAAAACAATGTAGCTAACTTAAGATTTTACCTACTAAAAAATTTGCAGATATCCCCCCCCCCCCCCCCCCCACACATTTTTAGTAAAAAAGGGTCATTTTCACTCATTGCTATGTGCATGGCCTGGCTGAGCTAAATAGTTGGCAGTCAAAAGCTGGCTTCGTGCTTCAGGCTACCACTGAAAATATATGTTTCGCTTCTCATTACTGAACGACATCCCAGCATTTCACTTCAAGGTGTGCAAAATCCTCTAGGCCACCAAACACTAGAATTTTTAAAAGCAAACAAAACTTCTGCACAAATGTTGACATCAATCATGCAAGAAATACTGCTGCTAGAATTTCAGGAGAGTAACGTGATGGAGCGAGACAAGTTCCAAAGTCATCATACCGGTAGTACGTTCGCTACCTAGAATCTGCACAATTCTGGGACCTCAGACACAGCTATGGACTCTGCAGTGCACACACAGTGGCCCACTGGAGTCATATGTTGTCTTCCTAGATGGTAGCTGTTGTAATCTGAACACTTCCAACATGAGACTGGAGTTTAAAAATAGTGCCTCATCACATGGAATCAATAATGCCACTTAGGAGCAACGGATTTGTGTTGGCAGGGAGGCCCCTCCTCGGATTAGCACGGCGCTTGGCAGTCAAACTCCCTGGAAGGTTAGGGGAGTTTTACATTTGGCAAATGTGACTGCAGACGCTGCTAGAAACAGCATGATAATGGCACACATTAACTGTCACCTCACTGTCTGCGGCAACTGAGCAAAGACGTCTTTGACACTATAAGAGCAAATGATGATCTGAAGACAACTGTGAACTGTTTTGTTGTCCTTTACTTGCATCAGGACCCATCCACACATCTGATATTAAAGAAACAATCAAAATGAATTGAAAAAATTATTTATCTATTTATTTGTCTGTGTGTTTAAGTCTGTGAGTACAGTTTAATATACATTTTTTCAAAAACAGAGGACCAAAATCTCTTTACAGCCTATGCAGTAAAGATATTATACACTGTCTCAGAGCAGCAAACCACAAGTGTCCTATATAAGATACTGATGAGGTTAATGAGAGGTTAAACTGTCGGCAAAGGTGGAAAGGCTAAAGAGAGAAAATGAGAGGAAGAGGAATAGAAATGTAGATTTACCCACCTCATTTATGGATTAAAACTAAAAATCCAGTTAACTAAAAGCTGGTTCTTGGCCCTTCACCCTTTTCTATCTATATTGCTTCCGTTGGCTGAGTAATCACCTCCTACGGCTTCTCTTATCACCGCTTTGCAGATGATACACAGCCCTTCCTATACTCAACCCCCCGCCCCCTTCGACATATATATATGCTCGTACACTGCAGCATTCCTCTGGGACCAGCAAGACAGAACCACCTGGATCCCCGATCACCACCTGCGACTCAGGCTCTTCAAGGCTGAAACCCTCCATGTCTATGCTGGTCCTTCCCCCTGTCAAGAGCTCTTTATGTTGCTGGAAGACTTGATCATCTAGTCTTCACTAGTAGTCAAAAACCTAGGAGTAACAACTGACCACCACATTTGTTTTTCATAACAAATTACAGCCATAACTCGCTCTTGTAGACATATCCTCTGCAACATCTGCCGAATCCCCCTTTTCCTCACCCCACACTTTACTCAGCTCTTGGTCCAGGCTATGTGCCTTCAGCTTGTACTGCTGCAGTTCCCACCTGTCTTGTCTTCTAGCCTCTGCCATCAGGCCTCTCCAGTTGATACGGAATGCTGTGTTTGACCTGGCATTCCCATCTCCCACCAAGCATTCCTGTGCTTTTCCCCTCCCCACCTCTCTCTGTTGGCTTCCTGTAGTTGCCTGTATCAAGTTCAACACTCTGCTTACAGCCTACAAAACAGTCAAAGGACCTGCACCCAGATACCTACAGGACCTGATCCCTCTCAACACCCAGCAATAGGGCTGTGCTCCTTGGTCGCTGACTGCTTGACAGTCCCACTCACAAGAGGTACAAAATTTTACACTCTTTTGGTTCTTAGTTTTGACTCAGATGTGGTGGAATGGGGTCCCTCTGTCCCTCAAAACTGCTGAATCTCTCTGAGCATTCAAGAAAGGTCTCAGTTCCTCCGTCAGAGGCATTTCCTGTCTGAGCTCCTAAAAGCTTTGTAAGTTAGTCCTTCACCTCCTGGTACTTCCATTGTCATTTGTGTTTTGCTTGTACAGGAAATTACTAGAATGTGTTTACTATGAAAATGACATCAAGCAGCGTTCCAATAATCATGTGTAACCTGCTGCCTCTTGTGGGAATCCTGTTGTTGCCTCTGATTTGTACGGCACCTCGGAAAAAATATCTACCAAAATGCACCAAATGTAAATTTACATCAAAGATTCTGTTAATTAATGTCACACCTAATAACCATGACAAAGCTGAACTTTGGCTATCATATATACCTTGGCCATAGCCAAATCATTTCTTTGTCATCCCCAATCATAGGAAAATATGAATACTTTTTGTGTCAATGGCACAGTTCTGTTTAAAAGCCCTTGAGTCTGTTTTCTTGTGTAACTACAGTGTCACTTTCACAATCACTAGGACTGACATAAAACTTAAAGATTTTTTCTTTTAGCAGATGCTTTTTAGCAGAAGCCACTTACAACTAGTAAAAGACACAATGTGTCTGCAATTCATTCTAGAAGTCCAGGACTTCCCTGGAATAATGGCCATTGCCTTAAGTTCTATTAATCTGTCATCTTTGTTTTCCTGCTGATCCACTGGGGAAATGAAGAGAAACGAGCATTGCAGACAACTACCAATTAATTGAGCCAATTCATTGAGGAGAAGGTCATGAAATGAAGACGAGTGAGTGCACGGCCCTCCAAGGACTGTGTGCGAGACACCTGTTGTAGTATGAGCCATGCTCTAGGAATGCACTTCTAAAATAGAAGCCCTGCGCTCCCTATTGGTCAATGCTGACACCTGCTGGACATCAGGTGAACTGCACCTGGGCCTCGCTCAATTAATTTTGATTATAGTACATTTCATTTTAAAGATAACACTATTATCTCATAACTAGTATTATTATTAACAACCTGCATGTAGGTAACACATAACAATAACAACAACAATAATAATAATTTATGATTTATATTTGAAAAGTGGGGGTGCGGTGGCACGGCAGGTTTGGCCTATGCCTGCTCTCTGGTGGGTCTGGGGTTCGAGTCCCGCTTCGGGTGCTTTGTGATGGACTGGAATCCTATCCTCTGTGTGTGTGTGTGTGTGTGTGTGTGTGTGTATGTGTGTGTGTGTGTCCCCGTGTGTCCGTCCGTGTCCTTTCCGGCCTTGAGCCCTGTGTTACCGGGTTAGGCTCCAGCTTGCTGCAACCCCACTTGGAAAAAGAGGTTTCAGGCAATGTGTTTGTGTGTGTGTGTATTTGGAGAGCACATTTTTTTCCCAAGGTGACTAACTCAGTTTATACAACAAGCAACTTACAATGACTTATCCATTTAAACAGCAGGGTATTCTTACAGGTGAACTACATCACCAGCTATCTTCAGTAGTATACTTAGCAGTGTTGTCTGCATAGAAATTATAGGTCTGCATAATATAAAAGGTTGTCTGTATAATATAAAGGCGGTGTCTAGGAACATCTACTTAATTGGTCTACAGCCAAAATGCTTCCGAAACAAATGAAGTCAAACTTCACTAGTTCTGGGTCACTGAGAATGGAAATGATGCTCAAAATTGCTCATTGGCTCTAGTTTTTAAGATGGTACTCTGTCAGTATTTACATGTACATGTGCACACATATGGGAATAGCATATGATAAGTGAGTTAAAAAGGGACTTGGATCGCAACTAAAATACACGGACATCTTTCACAGGACATATGAAGAAATAAATCGCTGGGTTTGGACAGTATACTTGTTCTTAGACAAAAATAATGAATGAATGTAAATCTGGTATTGCATCATACATGACATGGGTTGTATCATGTTATTGCTGGCATTACAGAACTCAGCTTACCACATCATGCTTTCCTGAACAAATTGTGTTATATTAGCTCTAAAACTCGTAGTGTTATACTCTCTTATTTGTAAATGTTTCATTCCAGCCAAAGTGAGCAGAGACGCCTCCTACTTGTGTGAACAAGGCAGATAACTTCTGAACTTCTGCTATATTTGTGGTAAAGTGACTTTTGCACCACAAAAGCGCAGTATAACTACTATGGTTCAGAAAGCCTAACACCTATATTTTGGCTGCAGAACGGGAGATCAGGACAAGAACTGTACCCCTCACATATGCTTCAACGGGAAAAGGAAATGTATCCCTTTAGCCGTGCCAATGACTTGGAGAGAGCCAAGAGATCATAGCAGCAACTGTTACTTCTGCATGGCACCTCCGGTCGGAAAAGGTTTGTCAAAGAAGAAAAATCTGACTGTGCAGCATCCAAACATTCCATCAGCTATGCGCCCTGTACCCCACAGAGAAGAACTATCAGCTTCTGTTGCACCAGAGTCATTCACACTTGAGTCAGATGAGGAAGAGGATGAAACTTCCGGTCCTGAACCATCAATGTCACATGACTCAGATTTTGTTCCATCCTCCTCCCCTGCTGCGCAGTGACAAGAAATATTCCATTTAATGACTGCAAGAGACAAGCCGAGCACAGACACTGAATAAGGACTGAATTATGAATCGATACATAGTAAGTGTTACATAAACAGGGCAGGTGACATAATATCAAGTGAAACAACCATAAACACATGAACAGACCTAGGTTTACAATTCACGATTAGAAATCTGCTATGTACACCATATACGTAATACGTAAAATGTAAAAACTTAAATATCTTGGAAACAGTAGCCAATCAGCAATTGTAATTGTCAGATTTGAATTCAGAACATCTAAATCCATAATAAATAGCACATTTTATCTCCGAAGCAGACAACTTTTAAAAAAAATTGTTGAGTACTATAGTTCTGTATATAAACTTTGGACATTCATTTATGCATAGACAATGTTGCACTTACTGAAAGACAGAACATATAAGAATCAGCTAAAATTAAGCAAACTGCAGTATCAGTGGTTTATCTTATTTTAGTTTGTCACCTTGCTGGAAGTAGTTCAAGTTATGGGGGTTTACATGTATCCATGGTGATATGGTGGCTCAGAAGATATTATCATATTATTTATAATAATTAAGTCATATCCTTGTCAGTACTAATAAAAAGAACATTTTTGAGGCTTAAGACAGTATTTGTTCTGATTGTGTTTTTAGGTTTTAAAAAATAGTTAAGCTGTCTTGGGTTTTTTTATATGTATTATATTAATACTATTAAGAGAAAAAAAAAAATCATTTGTTAGCAGGACTGGCTTATCCATCTGCCCACCATCACTTCATCTAGTTTTGCTTTATTACAGAAGCATATACAGTACAATCTCATTATATTATATTTATCCTGAAGAGAGCCAAACTCCCCCCTCCCATCCTCACCACCTTCTACAGAGGGACAATAGAGAACATCCTGAGCTGTCTCACCGTGTGGTACGGGAACCGCACAGTCTCCGACCACAAGACCCTACAGCGAATTGTGAGAACAGCTATAAAGATCATCGAAGTCCCTCTACCCACCATCGACACCTCATACGAAATCCGCTGTGTCCGCAAAGCCACCGGTATCGTGGACGACCCCTCTCACCCTTCTCATGGACTCTTGCCATCTGGCAGAAGGTACAGGAGCATCCGTGCGTGCCGCCGCCAGCAGACTCCGCAACAGTTTCTTCCCTGAGGCGGTCGGATTACTCAACACCCCGCCGCCTCCCAGCGCTCACCTGGCACAGTCAAACAACTAGCCTAGCATGACTCCATACACTACAAACTGCCTACAGTTCACAGCCCATGTCCACATCCTGTCCTGTCCTGTGTATTTATTTACTGTCTTGTACTCCTGTTCTGTGTTGCATCACGGTCTCCGGGGAAACGACATTTCGTTCCACTGTATACATGCTATACAGAGGAATGACAATAAAAACCCGCTTGACTTGATCCCTTGTTTTTTATTCCACAATTGGGCAGCCTGTCACAATTGTTTATAAAGCCACTAAAACACAGATCACCTACCACTGCATTACACTTTTCACCAACTTCATTGCTAGTCATTATCACAAGGTTCTTTTTTCGAATTTGTGGTCTATAGACCTCATTTACATGAAATTACTCCACTCGCCTGTGTGTGTGTGAATTCCTCAGTCTGGCCTTTTTCACACTCCTTGCTATTTATTACAATTTCATATAGCCAGATTTGACCGAACACACCACAGAAGGGCAACATATGAATAAAAGACATAAAACTGAAAAGTAAAACTACTGATCAACAACTGTATGTTTTCAGACTGGTTTACATGCGGAACCTTAAGTAACACTGGCAGCACAGTATGGTTTGCCGGCGTCTCTGCGAACCACGTGTCCAGAAATAGCGCAGACTCCACTTAAAGAATTATAAATAGTTTCATAATTTCAACTTTGCACTATTTCTCAGACTGAGTGTGTACCTGCACTGCACAGTAGGTGATCTGTGACAATGCAAACGTTTCTATGGGGATATAATAATAATTCATTGCCTTTTTTGCCTTCACTTTTACTATTATAAGAAAAACCACCTTTTATCGCTCCTTAGGGACTAAAATGTGTCACTTGCTTTCAAACGCAACATGAGATCAGTGAATCAAGGGCCGAAAAAGCCCCGAAGATGTGAAAATTTAAGGGGATCGGGGAAAGTGGGCAGGAGAACAGGGACGAGGGGGGCAGTGCGCTCCTTCCCGTCCACTCGCTTACGTAAATTCCACGGCGTCCCGACAGGGGGTCAGAGAGGCGGAGCCTCGGCGCGAGCGCACAGCCGGCACGTGCGCGTCTCACCCTTAAAAACGGAGCCCTTTCTGTCGCTCCTATTTATTGCCTGACATTTGGCCTAATCTATCCAAAGGGACCGAGGAGGAAACGTGCGGTGAAAAGTGAAAGATGGAAGTGAAGAAAATCTTATTTTGAACGTCTTCCAATTACTTAAAAGCCAAATTCATTCATCATGATTATTACCCGGGAGGGTATGTAAAGAAAACACCGAAGAATACCTTAAGTTACTTGGGATCATATGGACCATATTGTTATGGTGTTTCTATAAATCACGGAGGAGACCCGTGTTACTACTTCCCTGATGGCACTTCTGAACCGGACCCTGGCCGAAGTGGCGATGGAAGCCGCGGCTCGATGCTGTAACTCGTCCACGGACGGATCGCTCCAAGCGGACCAAGGCTTCCAAGGGGAGCCGCGCACGGCCGGCGCGCTCCAGATCGCCGTGCTCTGCGTGCTCTGCCTCACCGTGATCTTCGGCATCTTCTGCCTGGGCTGCAACCTGCTCATGAGGTCCGAGAGCATGATCAGCCTGCTGGTGGAGGAGCGCAGACCGTCCAAGGAGACTGAGATCGCGATGGTCTCCTCTTAGACTGGGGGACCAGATGGCCCCTCTCCGCGGAATTTACAGCATGAGCTGAACGAGAACAATAGGACCTGGATGCCAGTTGTGCTCTTCGTATGGATGTGTGATTTGAACGCGTGGTTCAGTGCATTCACTTCTAGTACTTTCGTGGGATATTTGTACGAAAAGAAGCAGTTTCTGGTGTCGGGAGAGTCCTAGACGATCAGCTCCGAAATCTCGGATGTTACTGCTTTAAGATTAATGGAAGCTGCTGGTAAAATTAAGTAAAATTAAGGACACTCCTAGGGTCATACAATCGATTCGCCCAAATTATAATATGGAAAAGTCCCAAACCTACCAAACTAAGTGTTTTTATAAATAAACTAATACCAAAGCAAGAAGTGTCTGAAAGTTGTGGTTATTTGGTGTTATTTTGATAAAGTAGCCCACACGGATGGTCTCTGTTGTATGACGCCAATAAAGACTGAAAAGCGCATTCTGCCGGGTCAGCATTAAAGATACTTCGGATGGATAAACAGAGGAAATATATTTTTTTAAAAAATTGGCCCATAGTACATACGTGATGAAGCAGTAGCACAGCAGGTTTGGCCAGGTCCTGCTGTCTGGGGTTTGAGTCCCGCTTCGGGTGCCTTGTGATGGATTGGCGTTCCATCCTGGGTGTGTCCCCTCCCCATCCAGCCCTATGCCCCGTCTTGCCAGGTTAGGGTCCGGTTCACCGCGACCCCACTGGGGAGAAGCAGTTTCAGCCAGGGAGTGTGTGTACATACATAAGCACTTGGGACCATATGTGATACAGGTGGAGATGCAAGTTACCTAGACATTTTGGTCCATTTGCTTGTCCTTTGGCTGTATGGCGCCGGCACTGTCGTCCCACCCTAGGGCTGGAACAATGGAGCTCATTGTCACCATGAGATTGATCTGTTCATTGTGTTACTGTGTATTAATCACACTCGCTCAGACCCAGTTCACTTTTTTAAAGTGGTACTGGTCATAAAGGACAGGTCTTTGTTAGCCAAAAATGGGATGATTATTCCCTTTGTCAACCTCATCTGTGGTTCACATAGATAAGAGGTTCAATTGACCCATGTAATTTCACTGCATTCTGTTCCCTGTACCAGAGTGTGTGGGTTTAGCCATTCCATTGATGTGCCAAGCTTTGATATCAATTCAGGAACTAGCAGCCATCGAAACTGTTTTAAAAGTATGACATTACATGTTTAAAATCATTTAAGTGGCTGTTTTACATACTGACATTTTATTTGTGCATACCATTTATTGGAATGCATGCAACACACAGTGTTTTTGTTTCCATACAGACTTTCCTGTGCATGTGTGTCCATATATGGTCCCAGAGAGTATATGTCTTAGGGAGGCCGGTGTTACACTATAAGTCAAAAGCAAATACTACGAAACACAGTAAACACCTGGGGGGGGGGGGGGTAAATTCATGAAACAAGATTTCTCTATTAATGGTGTAATTTAAGTCCATCCACTAGGAATTTTCATTTCCTCTTGGACAGTTCAGGATTTCAGTTTGTTACCCAGCCAACTCAGATCTCATTTAATAAAATATCCACAGAACTCGGTACAAAGGTATTCACACTCACCCGTAGACATACTTTTTTACCCATTAAAAATGTTACTCATAATACCACTTATATGGAATAAATATTTCTGACTTGGACAGAAGAGCTACTTGGTGTTCTACATACTATGAAAATTACAAACGTCAGGTCCCATTTAATTATATGCAAAACATGTAATATAAGCCAAGCAGCAAATAGAAAATAGTGACAGCAATGTAATTCAATTACAAAGAATATGTAATGTGAAATTCAAAATTAAAATGAAATCTCAGAGCTGACTGTACCTTGCATCTTTGACCAGCTATCAACTACATTAGATTAGATGAAGTGCAACAAGTAAGTTTTTCATTGACTACCTTTGGTTCTTTGAGGTTTCAGTATCACTGTGACCTTACCTTTGTTTTTTGGGATCTGGAAACAGATTAAATTTGTTTGAAAGGCACCATGAAATGGTCAACTAGAGTAGGGAAAACCTTACATGTTACTTGCAGCAAAATCTCAATATTGTTATTTTTACCTAGTTAGATGGACCTGCTTGGATTGAAGGATGAATCTGTCAAACCAGTCTTTCAATATTCAAAGTTAAGAAGAACCACTGAGTGCTATTTTGTTTTCTAAATGTATTACGGGTGTAAGAACAACTTAACTAAAAGGCATGACCTCATCCGGTCCCGCTAGGAAGAAGTCCAAAATAAGCCATGTGGCCCTCGCTTTTGTATTAATTCCAGGGGGGAAAAAATGAAATAAAAGGTCACCCCCCACCGCACATGTCTGGGAGCAGCACAGAGCCATGGGGAGACATTGTATCTGAAGGTGGCAGGCAGGAGCACAGCTATTGAACAGGAAATGTCACCAGAATTCAAACAGTGTGCCTTGCAAGATTAAGGTCATAGTGATGCTCTTCAATAGGTGGGATGTTTTCCTGAAAGAGAAAGATCCCTTTGTGTATCTCATGGGGGAATACTTCTCTAGTTTAACAAAGAGAACAAACAATAGGAGGTTACATACAGCCTTGGTGGCATGCTCAAACTGCCCTATCTCCAGTAAGGTAATTCACTGTTGAAAAATAGATCAAAGTGTAAATTCAGAGCTAGGCTACCAGCAATCATACATTTGTTTGCTTTGTAGGTTTATTCTCTTTCCAGTGTGTTTAGCAATGCAAAGAAAAGTCAGCAGGACCCAAAAAAGTCCCATATTTTCTTAAGCTTTCAAACAGTGTTTCTTAATCTACTTTAGAACCCATGTACTTCCCATCTCAGCATCACTGCGTACTCATATGTAACCATAAACACACGTAGTATGAAGCAGATGGTGCTCCAAGCTCCTTGAGCCATTGTTATAAATGTTTACACACTTGTTTGTAGGAACTATGTGTTGCACTCCTCCTCTGCTTCCCTTTTCTGAAAGGGAAACAGGTCACAGGACAAAACCTCACATGGCACTAAAAGGCATATTTCCTTCCCTCTCTGGATGTAAATAGAGTGAAAGAGTGATTTTCACTCCAGAATAATAGAAGCGTCTATTTGGGAAAATCATCTCAATCCACAGTCAAGTAGCCGACTTAAAACTACAAGATGGGGAGCCTTTCCTACAACCCGACGACAAAGCCAGCCTTCTAGAATTTACATAACAGTCCAGCCATATCAAGTAAATAAAAAGTAGCTCTAGAGTGAGTCTTTAACAGCAATTTATTTTCATAGAATATCTAGTGTTTTAGGATTACAATATTTTCAGTTTGCAAATGTACAGACAATGCTGTGATTAAATAAATTGTATATAAACCTGCAAAACATTTAAAAAGTAATGGAACATTTGGTCACCCTAACACTAACTTTAATACAAACATCTTGTAAGTATGTATTCTGTAAACTGTTCCCATAATCCTCCCCTCCCTGCCCTCCGCCTCCAGCAGCATCATACTCAGTTGTCAACACATGTGAGTTGCTCTCCAGCAGAACCACCCACACCCCTAACTGTTCCACAGCAGCAGTTTAACACCCTGGATTAGTCACAACGCATTCCTTCCGGAGGAGACCACACTGGAATGTGTATGATAAACGATGCACGGTTGTTATTTTGAAGCCTAAACTTATGCAAAAAGTGTCCCTAGCCAGGCACAATAAAAGCACATCTCAAAGCAGTCCAATGTATTTGCTACCATCTTTTTCATGTCACAGCAAAGCATACAATATCAAAATACTGATCTAGCTAATACTGAAGAAATTAACATAGCAAAAGGAAATTAGACAAGTTGTATTTATAGAATTCCTTGGCTCCAAGATGCACTTCAGAAGAATGATATATGGAAGTTATGCTCTTGAACTTGACTGACCAGTATTAGGTGTTGCTAATTTTAACTGCAGATCAGGAGAGTAGAACACTAATTTATGTAACAAGTGCACAATTCTGATAATTGGACATGAATAGGACTCGGATGCTGTAGATGGGACTTCAAACTGAACAAAATGCTTTTGGAAAGACCATTTACACTCTTTAATGCCTTGGTTTTACCTGTATAAATGTGCAAAGAGCATATGAAATACCTGTACACATGTAAATTTAAATAAAGGTGGTACAAGGTTTCTCCCCACTTACCTTTACATAGAAAACAGTTGTACATCTGTTTTTCTCAGCTGTGGTCCTGAGCTACATGGTGGAAGGTGCAGCAGAGTTGTTAAAATCTGAACATTACAGGATTAACCCCACCTACTGCTAAAGTAGTCTTAAGTGAGGTACCTACCCCAAAACATTCCAGTAAAAGTTACTCAGCTGTACAAATAGGTAAATAAGTAGCTTAATGTAAGATGCTTTTTAGGAAAGCATCAGCAAAATGAACAGATGTAAACATGGTGCCACAGGGCCTTGGCTGTTGATCTGGAGCTCAAACCAGCTCAGTCTATAGAATTTGTGTGGGTTTCTTGTGGTCTAGTTCGTCTTCCAAAGACAGCTGCTTTTGGGGAATTGGTCCATGAAGTATGTGACTAATGTACATGGCTACCCTAATGGACTGGCATCCTATCCAGGGTATACCCTAGCTAGCCTCAGACACTACCTTCCGGGAAAGGCTACAGACAACCTCTTGATTGACATAAGAGCACTTCACTCAACCGGAGTTGAATTACATTATTCAGTATAATCCCCCCCCCCCCCCCCCCCCCCCCAAGAGTGGTGACAAGGTTTGTCACTTAGAATTAAAGTTAATGTTGATCCTAATTCATCAAGTTTATTCATTTCTAAAAGGAGTTGGCTACAAAATGATTGTCAAGTTTCTCAAGATGGCAGCACAGCAGCAGCCACTTCAGGTCCTGTTGTGTTGCATATGAGTTATATAGAGGAATGACAATAAGTGACTTGAACTTGAAGTTTAATTGCACAAAAATGGTTTAACAAGCAATCAGGACTGCACACCAATATTTTATGACTATCTAGGTTTCCCACTAAATGTTTAACATCTTAGATTGAGGCTAACCCAAAAGAATACCACCAGGAAGTCAGAACTGGTCCTCTTGCTACCTTTTGTTCTAAAACAGCTCTAGAGAAGTAAAATGACAAATTTACTGCATGTTTTGATGACAAAGGCAACACCTGGGAACTATAACATAAGACTTCGTATGACCTAGCAGTCAAACATCTAGATGAAGTCTGTCCAAAAGATGTATTAAAGAGTCCTGGCTGGTGATGTTCAAAGCAGCAGCTGCAGAATTTAGGCACCAACCTTCAAGACTAAATCAAAGCATTGTAGTAACTGTGCAGAAACCACTAAACAAAAACACTACAAAGTGAACACCATTTAATGCAGCATTCAACTGCAAACATGGGAAAAAAAAAACCTTGCTGCGGGTGTGTGACAGAAGGCAGTTGTAGCCCGAGTTGAAAGGAGGCTACTGCCACAGTGGGTTAGAGGCTAGAAGGGACATGTCTTGAAGGGGCAACTGGTGGCCACACACCCACTCCTGCCCAAGTGCTGATATATGTTGACATCAGCACCAGGCTGCAGCACCTGCCTATTCATGACTCTGCCCACACAGTTCTGTCCCCAGCAAAACAGAACACAAACATGCATAGGTACACATGACTGCAGTGATGCAGTGAATGTTTTCTGCAGAAGACAAACCTCAAGTCCCTTAAAAACCAAAAGAACCTGGAATGACACCTGCAGAGGACATTCTTACTAGATACAACTTGTAAGACTAGTATGTATTAGTACAGTTAACCTTTACAAAGTTTTAACTTTAACAATGCTTTGACAAAGTAACATTTATTACAAAACTAAAGTGCTTTGTAAAAGCAGAGCCATTAAAATTTTACATTAGAACAGTGATTTTTAGAAACAAAGTAAAAATGGAAGTGCAGACTTGCAGCATCCAGGAAGAACAGGTGGCCAGCCATCAATACTGCCTTAAGGCTACTTAGAGACCCTACGGACAGGAAGAGGAGGGGATTTAGGATAAAAAATACTGTCAGCCTATGAGTCAAGCAGTAGCCAGAGTAAACAAGTGTGAAACTGAAGCAACTCTTCTGAACTCCCTCAAAGCAGCAAATGAGATCAATACTCACATTCCAAGGTAAAGTCCTTGGTGCACGACGAGCTGAGGTCAGATAATTTGAAGTACCAGATTCTAGGCTGTATGGAAGAGCAATGACTTTGGGTCATTCACAAGCAACTTCAGTATTTCTCTGAAGACGGACAAAAAAAAATGCCAAGTGCTCAGCGTGACACCATTCACTGCAAGAATACTTGAACTCCTGTCAGCTAGCCTTCATCCTGATTTAACAAGCATAACTGCTATGCTGCCAGAATGAGAAAAGCAGGTCATTGTCTCAGTACTAATTTGAGTTATTGGAGACATTTTAAACCATTAGCTTTGCTGACATGTTAACATTTCAGTAGCCCTCAAGGGTAACAATTTGGACAGAATCCATTTCATTGTATGAGTGCAAAAATCACTGGTCAGTAATTTGAGTTAGGTTTCCACTAGTCAATTTTCAGTCTTCTGAAAACTTGGCAAGATAATTGTGGAAAGAAAAGCTGGTGCAAAACCAGTCACCAACCTGCTTTGGATCACTGAGGTAGAGATTCCCCAGATAAACGGGGGGACATTGGTATCTGCCTCTGCAAACAAAAGGATCCCTTAACTGACCTGCAACTGTCTGCAATCAGAGCAAGTCCACACTGCAACCCTACAGGAGTGGTATTCTGAATTCAGACATGTAGGAACTCAATTCTTCACCTCTGATCACAGCATTCTCCAAGAGCATAATCATTTTATCAACATAAAGGTGATATTCTGACAATATACAATCTTAGCTCCATGTCTATTATAGGGCAGTATCCAATTATCTAGTTCACCCAGTTCTAAAATGCAGTTTGCTGGTACATTTTAGGGGGAAAAAAAAATACAACTTGTTAGGCCATGCAATTACAGGGTACTTGCAGACTGTTTGCAGGTGCTCCTCCAGGCGCACACACTTATAAGTTCTGTAGCAGTTCCATGCAAACTGAAGGAACATCCCAGTGGGAAGACCAAACTGGTTTAAAAAATTAAAACTAGCTTTAACCTTGATCCCAGTCTTCTGTGCAGCTCAGATATGCTCCAGTACTGGGGGGAACATTCCACTTTTTCTGATCAGTGGTGCACACTAAAGATGGGAATAAGAAAGCACAAAAGGAGCAGAGTTACACAAGGGACATTTCAAACAAAATGCACCAGAAATTATCCTCAATGATAATCATACTTATGTCCGCCTTGACTTTTTGTCTGTCGGTGCAGTTTGCCACATGGTGTGACAGCTCATGACTAGGCATCAAATGGCGAGCATTGAAAGGACATGTCCTGAGCTCATTTGCCAGCTTGGGGTGATTCTGCAGGGTCAGAAGGTTGACTAAGTGTTAAGACTGTGCCCCTTTACTCATTAAATGATTTCATTTAATTTCAAGATCAGACATTTGCAGAAAATGTCATTATACACTACAAAATACACAGATTACAAAAATACCAAAGAGCAGCAGATACCTTGCGACACTTAATGATATGATAGGGAAAACGACAAGCCCGGATCTTGTGGTTCTTGTCAAACGGACACTGCACTAGCTTGTCAGGATCACAGTCATCTTCAGAGTTTTCATCTAATGAAAGGCACAAGAAAGCAAAGAAGTGTAAAGATATCCAGGCAACTTTCACCATGTGCCAAGCATGTGTGGAGAGAGTAGTAACCTTCCAAAAGGTTACAACTGAAGCATTCAGTAAAAAAGGAAATTCTAAACACATGATTGACTAGATCCCAGATACTAATTTATTCATTTAGCAGATGCCTTCCTCCAAAGGAACTTTGGAATGTTAACCTACTCTATTTACCCATTTACACAGATGGGTTTTACTGGAGGAATTTAGGGTACCTTGCTCAAGGGTATTAGAGCCAGAGGTGAGATTTGAACCTACAACCCTTGGGTCCAAAGGCAGCAGGCCTAACCAGTACACTACCAGCTGTCCCCATATTTAGCCAACACTTGTTTTAGGTAAAAAGATTTACCCACTTAATACACCTAAATATTTAGTGCATCAATTCAGGGTTAGAACCTTGCTTGTCCAGGATAGACTGAGCATAAGATTTTCAGACAAAGAATCCAAGATGGGAAGTCGTATTACCACAGTATTGGCACCAATTTGTGGCATTAATTTATAAGGTATTCGGTGGACGTTATTCAAAGGCGGCTCATGAATTGATTATAAAAACACTGACTGCGGAGAAAACTGCATTGAGAATAACGCGTGAGCACGAACGAGGAAAATCTAAAATGTCTTCCTTACCGCTCTCCTCCACGGGGGGGCGCAGCGACTCTACGTCGCATCTCTCAAAACTGCGCGTGAAGCCAGGTCGGTACGTGCTCATCTCGCGCGGGACTTACCTCCACTTTGAGAAACCTGAGGTAAAAAAAAAAAAAACCACTTTAGACAAAATCAATAAACTAAGTATTCTAGTAGCCCCAATATAACACAGTTTGTGCTTTTGTTTTTTTTTTTTTTTTTTTTTTTTTTTAAAAAGCAAAATGCTAGTAACCTCTTACTAATTATAAAAAGCTAATTCGATGATAAGGCGACTATTTACAAAGATTTTTTTTTTTTTTTTTTTTTTTTTTTAAAATACGTGCACAAGTTTTTAAAATAAAAATTAAAAAAAAAACCCATAAACCCGACAAACCTTTAATAAAGTACCTAGTTTGTGCTATTGTTCTCGCTCTCCCAGCCCGATTCACCCACTCACCAACTGTTAGAACACGTTGCGCCCTAGTTCAATTTAAAAGCTGACCTCAGCGCCGATTGGTTGCTCTGAAAACAAGACGAGAAGTTTGTACTCCCGGAACCAATTAAATTGCAGGTGATACCAGAATGGCGTTTCGCCAGGCGTCCTTCATTAATCAGGCATTTAAAGTAATAATGCCACACAACTTCTATGTTTATCATTTATATACTCGAAACACCAGTTTTTGGAAATGTAAACCTGAGTACCCAGAAATTGAGGAACTTTTTAGGTGGTATTGACGATGATACTAAATTATTAAAGCAGCCCAGGCTTTTCAGCTGCAGCAGATGTTGCAACATCAGACAGTGTGGTTGTTCAGGGCTTAGTAATTGTCTTTAATTATATAAATTTTCATGTCAAGATGGGGGCGCTTACAGATGCAGCAGCTAGGTTCTCTCAGCAGTAGCTTTCAGCATATATTTCATATTACCGATCTCAGTTACTTTTCACCAAAGACCACCAAACAAATTCAGATTTAACACCACTTTAATCTTCTCCGAGATCCTACCCCACCCAGAGCCCATTGGAATTGCCATCCCACCAGCGAGGGCAGGGCAGGCGGAGGGAGAGGAAACAGGGAGGTGAACCTGGGCCACCTCGGCTACAGGCTAACCCGTACAAACCAGCACTTCCCAGGCTGTTCCTTGACACCTCCAAGTCGATTACCAGCAAGAAGATGGGCGAGATCAGAAGTGGATCGGACAAGGGACTCCGGGAAGAGCGGAGGAGGAGGAGGACTGTGCGCCTATGTGAACAGTTGGTGCAGCTATACATTCATTCCCCCAGAGGCTAAGTTAGCAGTAGAAAAGCTATATAAAGCTATATAAAAGGACTCAAAGCATTCAATCTAATGCTTATTTTATTTGTGTTATTTCTGCTGCTGTCCTGAGGGCTGCCACACAAATTTTCGTTGTACTGCATACAATGACAAGTATCTTTCTCAAGGTCGTTAGTGAAGCTTTCCCACGTCCTAATATCTAGCCAGTAAACGGTAATACTGTATGTCGTTCAGGTTAAAAGCCTTTGTTAGTGATGTTACCAAACTATTCTATTTAACTAACTAGATTCAACAGTTTTGAGTGAGAGGGGGTGGTCATTCCACTACATACTTTCTAGAAGGATCTTAAGTAACTACACCCAGATGCCCCCGAGCAAAAGCGGATTTGAATTTTATTGCAGATTTGAATCACACAAGTATGTCAGTGTTATCAACATGCAGTTCTTCCACCTCCAAACTTCCTGCCTTCAAAGCTCTCAGCAGAGGGCGGACACTCACAGGATAGATCACAGGGCTCTGTCCCTCCTCATCAAAGTCCAGAAGGCCCTCCAGCCTTTGAAGATACTACCAGGCCTAGATTTACATTTACACTTACATTTATTCATTTAGCAGATGCTTTTGTCCAAAGCAACGTACATCTCAGCAAAGTAGAGATGTGTTGTCTCCTCTGTGCTGACCAACTAGACCCAGAGTTCAGAGTTATATTCATTCAGTCTCGGGATCCATGTTTTGTTCCTGCTTACTCCAATTATACCAGTTTCAAGAAAAGCTAATATAACCTGGCATCATCACTAGAAATCCTTTGCGCTTACATCTATTATTATGAAAACATTCAAAGGTTTGATTTTTGTCTTACATCAATTCTATCACAGACCCAGTTACCACCCCTTCCAGTTTTCTTCTAGGACAAGTAAGTCTGTGGAGTCATCATGAGCTATCATTCAACATCCAGATTTCCCTGGACTCTTCATTCAAACAACTGAAGAAATTCTGTTCTGTTTGTCAGACTATCTGAACAGGAGGCACTATGTGTTGCTGGGCTACAGACTTTCATTACTTATGACACACTGGCACACCCCAAGGAAGTTTGCACTCTCATAAATTGTTACTGTTCCCTCTGTAACAATATGGTTTTACACTACAGTACAAGAAAGCAAGGTGCACTACTATTTGAATTGTGTAACTTATGTGGAATATGTGTGTAATTAGAGTTGTATATATGTTTTGTAACAATTTTTCTTCATTATTGTTGTACTTATGTATGTTTGTTTCGGTTCTGAAATAAAGTAGTATACCAATACAACACTGAACTCCAGAAACTGTAAGACCTAGCAGGAGAAATACATACTACGGAACTGGCGATGACCGCCAAAACATTTCAACCAATGACAGCGCTTCGACTTGGTCTGACCACGCCTCCAGCCCCGCCTCCCTCTGCACTTCCTGGGTCGGCAGGTTGCCTTCACCAAAATGTCGCTGTCCTGGACGTGGGTGTGCCGCGGTCCGGCTTTGGTGGTATTGTACGGAATTCAGTCTGTTGGGCTTAAGCGCGGCGCGTGCAGCCCCACGGTGCTCCGCATAAATGCGAGGTATCTGTCACGAGTCAAATCTCGCGATACGTGCTGCATGTGCGCTCGCTGGTTGGGCCGTCTTTCTCGAGAGGTCCGAAGATCCGATATTCACACAGATTGCTATAACAGTGTGTTTCATCTGTGTTTTAATATCTGGGAATTATTGTATTATTTTGAAAAGCTGGGCTGCTGGGGAGACCTGCGCCTCCCTCATGCTGCAGCACTGTGCATTGCCACAGAAACTGACATCTAACACATTGATTCTATTCGATATTTTAAGTTGTCACATGACATCCAGCCGTTAGTTTAGCTCATCATCATGATGGGGTAACTTAGTTTATGGCTAGCAGTATTTACAATTATCTGCTATTTGATGTAGAACTGTTGCAGATGTATTTGAAATGGGAATTTATAGTAAAGTTAGTTTCCTTTTTGTGGGCCAGTGCAGTGAAAGACAACACTGACAACCAACCCCGTGCTCTTTTTGGCCTGGGTCTTCATGCATCTTTTCTGTGTTACCTTAATTTACCTGATCAGGAGGCCTTGTTCCATGGTGTCTCTATGTAACCCCTGTTTAATCCCCATCCCCACTTCTCTGTCACTTTTTTTTTTTTTGGATCAGGACGGACATAAGACTACAGATGTGTGTGGTACCACAAAGCTGCCCATAACTTATACCCGCTCCATTCACCACTTGTGATTGCACTGACGTCCACTTCTCGGATGGTTTCCTTCTTGCAGCTTGACCCTTTGCAAACACTACTCCTCCTCCAAAGCCAGGCTTGGACTGGCAGGCCGAGTGCTGTCCCGCCTCCAGTGGGCCAATCAGAAGTATGAGAAGTTTCTTCAGCGACGTTTTCCCCGCTTCTACATTTTGTACCACACTTTTATGACAGGCAGGTGACCCATTTCTGAGTTCTGATACCTCTTTTCAAAGCGTAATGTTAAAACTGTACCAATATACTGTTTTTTGTCTCCCATCTATGAACCAGTTTAATAGCAGAGTTGAGCACCAATTCTCTGATGTGGTGGAGCGAGCTCCCTCTCTCCCTCAGAGCTGCTGAATCCCTTTCAACATTCAAGGCTTTCAAATCGCACGTGTTTCAGGCCCACTTCTTTCTCGATCTCCTAACTGCTCCATAAACCTGCACTGCACCGACTGTCACAATTACCTGTGTGTTCTCTTCCAGTGCTCTAGGAAGCTTCTAGGAGCAGCTCAGTGCTTGATTCACACTGGCCAGGCACTTTGTTCATACTGACTGATAGCTATGGACAGAATCCTGGTTGGTGGTTCCCAAGTGATGCACTGTTCCTCAACTGCAAAAACTGAAATCTCCGTTCCAACTCTTTTCCAGGGTTTCGGCTCCTCCTCAAAGATGCCAAGGAGGTGAGAGTGATAAAGACAAAAATGATCACTGGCAAAGTGCAGTTCCATGAACTCTCCTACCGTGAGATGGAGAAACTCAGACAGGTGACTTTGATGGTTCTCCACTAAACCCTTTCTCAGCAGTTTTTGCATTGATTCTGTACTTCACTCAGAGGTATTAATCCAAACATGCTGTTTTATGTACTCCAGAAGCGCTTGGTGAGTTATGGCAAAGATACACAAGTATGTGGATTTAAACCATTACCAATATTTCTTAAACAGTAGAGGTACAGCAAGCTTTGCGTAGCAGTCAGCAATATTAGAATGTAGTTTTAGGAACTTTAATACTAATGTTCAGCCATTATTGGTTAATTCATCTGAAGTAAAGATGCAGCTTTAAATAAACTAATTTAGGTATTTTTGCATATACAAGCTTTGCTTAAAAGTTATATGTGCCTTAATATACTATCCTTACATATTATATGTGTAGTTACTGAAATTAGCACATAATTTTGCCTCTTACTTTCTGTGCAAGTTATTTGTTCTTTTCTGAGTTGCAGATTGTAGTTATCATTTGTATATTATTTGTACAAATAATAATAGCTATACACATACTACAACTAGAATAACTACATTATTTGCACTGATTGTTGATGTACGTCTGTCATTGGTATTGTGTTCATCTTAAGTTTTAAATGTATCTTCATTCTCTCAACCACAGTTTCGACGAGACATGATAAAAGCCATTCCCTTGGTGCTGATCTCTATCCCCCCCTTTGCCAACTACCTGGTATTTGTCCTCATGTGAGTGATTTAATCACTATTTTGTATAGAGAAAAAGGGTTGAAGGAATATTATATCCACCATCCTAAATTATTGTTTCATATTGTTCCAAGTATTAGGAGACACCACGTTGGCTAGTGATTAGATTTGTTGTACTGAAGTCTCAATGTGCCTGGTTCGAATCCCTGTTCCTGGTGTTGTAACTAAATTTGTAAGCAGTGCAGTATACAAAAGCTAGCAGACAAAGGCACATGCTTAATAAATTAATAAATGATTTCTCTGATTGTTTTGGTTCTTACTCATACCCATAAAATTCCAGATGGACAGCATTTTATTTTGCTAAAAGGTTCATAGGCCTCCTTTATGTCCTGTCATGGCTGTGAAAATGAAAATGTCAGTGTGTTTAAATCTTCCTGTCCTCTGTTTTTCAGCCTTCTCCTTCTTCTCTCTGGACTTTCCCCTCTTTTGTCCCTTTATGTATCATGTCCACTGTGTCTTACCTCAAATCTGGTCCCTTACCCCCAGGTACCTCTTCCCCCGGCAGCTCCTGATTCGTCACTTCTGGACACCACAGCAGCAGGTGGAGTTTCAGGGGATTTATCATGCCTGTCGGGCCCAGAAGTATGCTTCTATTCTGAAAGGCCTGATGAAGGCAGTACCAGACATCAATGACCGGCAGCTACAGAGCAAGCTTCTGGATCTGTGTAATAAGGTACTTGACATAGGACAAGACTATACCATAATACAAAATGCTGATGCACATAAACATTGGTATTGAAATCATAACTCTCAATTTTACAGTCCATGTTCCTTCTCTCTGTTCCTTAATCTAGATTTATATCAAACAGCCAAATCAATAACAATGCAGTCTTTGTAAGGATTGGTTTTTTTTTATGTTCCACAACATCTCTGTGTTGTAATTTATGAAATATGTCAGTGATTTTACCTGGAATTTGTGTAATATGAAAGCACAGCTTCTGAGAGAATCCACAAAGCATAAAGCATGTTTGAGAAGGGTGTATCTTTGCAATTGCTTTTGTATGATCTGTGTCCTGTATGGAAGCAGAAAAATAGGTTCAGTTTGGAAGATGCTGGAGCTGCTTGTACTGGTGGGGTCTTTCTCTTCTGCCTCTGTTTGTCTCTAATCACTTACAGGTCCAAAGTGGCACACACCCCCATGTGCTGGAAATCCAGTCGGTGCGAAGCCTTTTCTCTGGACTGCCCCTGGGTTTGAAGAGGCTCAGTGTAGATCACATGGTGAGTTTGCTGGTTGGGGCTGCATGTCCACTTTTAATTTATTATTTGATGCCTGAACAATAACATTTTGAAGAGCATGTCTCTCTCTTCCCCACTGCATATGACCAAATCTGTCATTTTACTGAAGTTTGTAGCATAGCAGTTTGAGCTGCTCTCTGAGACATAGGTCATACGTTCAGGTCCCATCTCCAGCTGTAGTACCTCTGAGCAAGGTGCTTACCCTAAATTGCTCCAGTGAAATTAACCAGCTGTATAAATAGCTAAATATATACATACACACACACACACACACATTTTCAGAACCGCTTGCAGCTACTTGTGTGATGAACATTGGTGCAGATGGTGAAGGAAACAAACTAACTGTACTTAAGAATCACACAGCTGCAGTTGTCTCTTTCTCCTAATTTAATACTCAAATTGTATTTTCTATGAGATGTGCATCACTTTGGAGAAAAGAGTCTGCTAAATGAATAAATGTAAGTAGCTTAACATCGTTAGTCGTTTTGGAGAAGACATCAGATAAACGAATAAATGTAAATTAAAGGTGGTACGTTGGAATCTTGTGATATTAGTAGTAGCTCTTGCTTTATGTGATATTACTTATTTTATTAATTTATACAAGTCTACTCAAAATGACTCAAAACACACATTTATTCACTTTCTTGAAAGTGACTTACAATGTTAAGCTACCTTCAGTTATTTACTCATTTGTAGATCTGAGTAATTATAACTGGAGCAATTCAGGGTAAGTTCCTTGCTCAAGGGCACTACAGCAGGAGGTGGGATTCGATCCTTCAACGACTGAGTCCAAACGTAGAGGCAGCAATGTCTCCTTTTCTTAAAACACAAAACTCAGCTTTAAGGCATCAGGCATTGGGAGTGATATTTGATCAGGAAAAAATACACAAAAATGCTGAATGCAGTTATTCTCTTTAAGAAAGGATGAAAAAACTGAGATAATTCTCCTGGTTCTAGAAGAAAGCTACTTTGCAAGTGATTGACAAACTTGATTCGTGTCTGAATTTAAAGTACTGTTGCTTGGACAAAAAAAAGCTGTGCTAACACAGGAAACAAGTATGGTTTGCAAATTGTAGTCTCTGTTCTATCTTCCCTTTGTCCAGAGATTGCTGTGTTCCTTGTTCTTCCTGACCTCCCACCTTCCAGCCTTCTTTATCAGCCGCCGCCTGAACAGCCATGCCTTGGAGCTCTTGCAGTTGGACCGCAGCCTCAGCAGACTCGGTGTGAACCAGCTGAATGAGCCAGAGCTCCGGCAGGTCAGCAAATCCACTCAGCTGTATTGGATACCCTCGTGCTTTTCCCACATTTGTGAAGCATTCATTAAGACTTTGATTTTATGCATCTTATTTTCATATAATTATTGCATAAAGAAGATGATTTTATCCAAAGATACTCAAGCAGTTTAAACTAAATGGCTTGCTAATGGACAGTTCTCGAGTGGTAATTGGGAGCGTTGGGACAGACCTTCCTCTGTGGGCTGGTTTCACTTTCAGCGGACCGGACTAAAAGCTGCTGGTCCGCTCCACGCTGAGACTGAACATGTCAGGGAGATCTTTGTGAAGGATTTGCTTCTCTTTACTCTTGGACAGTTTGCAGGCTCTAGAGATGATATAAAAATATATGGCATACACAAGTCACAGCCTAAATTCATTAATTAATTAATCATTTAAGAATAATGGAACTGTACACTATTTGATTTTATTATTTTGAGGATATTTTTAATTTTCCATCTGGTAGATGGTCAGCAATGTAAAGAGAAAAGGAAAAAGGTGGTGCCAAAAAAGCCAGAATTAAAAAAAAAAAACACAGAGGAAGATGAGTAGTGATAATATTATTATTATTATTAATAAGTAAAGTACCCCAAAATAATAGACATAATTCGAGTTTAAAATGAGCAAAAGACAGGAGGAAACACACTAAAATATTAAGAACAACTTACACTCATTTTCTTAGTGGTGCCATTCAAGGCTATAGTAAGCCATGGAAAATAAATTTAGAAACGTTGTGCGCCTCTCGCCAACTGTGCAATGTGCCATTTTTGTTTTTTGGGGAATTTATTACATCAGCCACTTTTGAATTTAATGAAGTCTAATTTTATCTCTGTAATCGCATGGTGGTGGTATTCCCATTCCTCCCTAAGGCCACAGAGAGTTACCCCATTGATTTGAGGAAGACAGGGTTATAAAGCAGCAAACAAGGCAGAAATTAATACAACAGATGTGAAGAATGTACCTGGTACCTTGTTAATTGACAGCTGGAGAATTATAAATTACATTGTGGAGTATGACAGGACAACGCTAATTGTGCACGGTGTTATTTAAAAAGCAAATTGAAATAAGTAATACATGAAGGCCCTCATTATCAAAATAAAAAGCGGAACTCTAGTCAGTTATTGGAGGCGCGGTGGCGTGGTGGGTTTGGCTGGGTTCTGCTTCATGACGGATCTGGGGTTCAAGTCCTGCATGGGGTGCCCTGTGATGAACTGGCGTCCCGTCCTGGGTGTGTCCCCTCCCCCTCCAGCCTTATGCCCTGTGTTGCCGGGTTAGGCTCTGGTTTGCCGCGACCCCACTTGTACAAGCGGCTTCAGTCAATGTGTGTATGTGTGTAGACAGTTATTCTCAAATTAGTCAAATAGTTTTTTTTTTTTTTTTTTTTTTTTCCTCCTCGAGCTTTCATGTTACATTTGGATTAGTGTAGTTATACTGTTACTGATTTTCCGTTTGTATGTTGAGAAACAGATACTTTTGTTCTTGGACAATGGTGAGATGATCAGCAAGGTGACAGACCACTACATGTTTTAATGTAGGACAGTCGTTATTTGTTAAGATTGACAGCCTGAACTAAGACTCTGCAGGTATTTCCAACTTATTGTTTTCAGACATGAAAATGTTTTTTTACAGCATTGTGTAATTTGTCATACTGAAGAGCCTAATTGGTTTTTATATGGTGGCATTACAGTTACATTAGTTCTAACATTTTATTGTCCAGTGTCCAGTAGTACTAAGGGCTAATGTGAGGCATGTAAATCCCAGGCGGAAAGGGAGTCCCGCTCCAGCCCTGACTATCGGCCCTAGAGCAGGGTCCTACCTGGGACTTTTACTAGCAGTTATTTGATTATATGCGCATGTGCTTATCAAGTCTGATGTAACCCATTTGCATGTGCTCCACGTTCCGTTTGTATGTTTCTTCTAGGCATGTTATCTGCGGGGAGTCAACTCTGCCAAGCTCAGCACCAATGAGTGCCAACGCTGGCTCCACCAGTGGATTCAGCTTTCATCCAAGCTCAAAGGTACTTTCTCACTGGCTTTGCTAGCCTCTAGGCATTAATTAGTTACTGACCAACACTAAGTTTTTTTTCCCCAAGAACAAAGGCTATACAATAATCATAAAAACTCAAACTGTAAAACAAATTGAAATGAAATGTTTCGGTGCAGCTTTTCCTATTTTTAGTGCTGCTGTTCCCCTAGAAATGACGTTAAAGTGCGCTCGACCGTTGCATTTTGCTTCATCTTGCTCATTTTCTGTTTCTTCGTCTTTGTCAAACAGAGTCGGAAGCATCTTTGTTGTTACACAGCATGGTCCTGCTGTCTAGCAACTATCCTAAGCCTTTATGTCGTTGACTGAGGGAAAAGGAGGCTGCTTTTCCATTCTCACTTCAAGGTCTCCAATGCACTGAAATCATTGAAGGTTGGGGCACCGGTGACAGAGAATGTACTAGGAAGGGAGCAGACAGTGGCATTTATTTATTTATTTTTTACACAATATACATTTACATTCTTGATCTTAAAAATATTACACAGCTTTCATTTATTAATGTCTGCTACATGTCATTCCAGAGCTAAGGTTTTGGATTATTACAAATAGAGCATTTTGGCACTGAAAATGCTGTAGTGGACGTGTGGCTCCTTTGTGCTGTTGACTCTGAAGTCAGTCCTGTGGTCAGCAAAACATGCAGTTCTTTGCTCTCATCTTCCACAGGGGACAGATTAAGAACGTGATGTAAAATGTCTTTTTACAGTTATTCAGAGCAAAACGTCACTGACTTGTGTTACTGTCATAAAAAACATTCCTCTTAGTACCAAAAACAAAGGAGGAATGGTGCAGATTTCATTTGAAGGTAGATGTTCCTTTGTTTGCTGTTGAAACAACAGCTCTTTTGGCTTTTTGTTATATGCATTGTCCATTTTCAGTCAGACATATATTTCAAATGAATTAGTTTTTTTAAAACATTTAATAAAATACATTGGCTTTGAAAGAGTCCTGCCCTGGACAGCCTGCTCTTTATATATTTACCTAGACAGGGGTCTCATTCTCATCCTAATGATATTTAATAGTGAAGGAAGTTTTCAAATTGATTCAATAATAACTTTTAATAGTTCAAGCAAGGGAAAAAAAAAAAACATTGTGACTAATGTGGTTAGTTATTTAAATTTGGTTTGTACAAATGTTGCAGGGAAACCAAAGTCAGGTAATAATATAAAAAGAGACATTTAGCGTAAAGAATAATGTGTTAGAGGGAATAATATATACATAAATGAATTTCAAGTGTCTCAGGTTTAATGATTTGCTTTTTGTCTCTTATGTTCTCTCTTTCCATGTTTTGGAGTGGGGGTGTATTTGACATAGGCCATTCATTCCGCTTAACCTGAGAGCAATCTTGTGCATGTGTTGCTTCCTGTGTTTAAAAGCATTTTAATCAATACAGCCTGTTAGCTGTAAGGCTTTGCTGTTCCCTTTGGTTACTTGAATTACCTGTGTTGTTTTATTGAATGTGTGCATGAGGAGAAACCTTAAGGTTCACCTGCACAGATGGACTTACCCATAAACACACATTGCTATAAAATCATGGTTCTTTACATTCTACAGTGAAATTCCACTTCTGAAAATCTATCTAGTTCTTTAATACTTTTAAAGCGCTTCAAAAGTTGAACTAGATTAACATACTAGAAGTTGTCTGGGAACAGTTTAAGCAGTAATATATTTATCCGCATTTACCTCTCACTGTCTAAACAGAAATGCATGTGTAAATATTAAGTAAAATTGACCTTTATTTGTTATGGCTAAGATGAAATGGTACACGGAACTACTGTGCGCCTCTTTTTTTTTTTCCCACAGTTCAGCCACATAGATAAATTGTTATATTTTGGGGAGAGGGAAAGTAATGCAGTTTGCTCATGTCTGGATGATTCTCTTGTTCACTATTGTCATCAGCAGTCTGCGAAGGTTAGTATTGTTATATAAATTATTTATGAAAACAAAGTTACAATAAATGTGCCAACATTTTTGCAAAGGACTGTTGACTTGGTCTCTGTAGAATAGAGAAACTGTACAGTGAATAACTCAAAACATTTAAGGGGAAGAGATGTTCAAAGAGGAAGCCTCGAGGAATTACACACCCACAAGTTTTAACGCCTCTTTCCTAACTGCAGCCACTTCTGCATTCTTACTGAACGTGTGTGTATTTTCTGGAACTGTGAAGTAGGGCTTCATTGATCAAAGGGCCAAAACAAGACAAAATCGTGAGACATGCTGAGATGTGAAAATTCCTTAAAATTAGTGGTCTACAAGTAACTAGAACTGTGAAGTAATGTTGTGAACTGCATTTAGCTCTACCCTAAAATGTGGATTGTGGTACAAGGTCCATCACTTGACTCCTCTGTTACAGGTTTAAGTCTCACTTCACCACTATAGGACTGCTGAACAAGGTGCTTACCTGATTCGCTCCAGTAAAAACATACTCAGCTATTTAAATGGGAAAATTATTGTAAGTTGCTTAACAGGAAGCTACTTTGGAGAAAACAGCTCTGCAATCGGTCCACTGCATAAAGTTCAGTTATAAGTGCAATTTGCATAAAACACTGTACTGTGCCCATATAAAAGGCCAACAGCTTTTCTCTGGTATCCAAACTTAACTCATTCCTGAAATCCGGAATAACCTGGTGTCCAGATTCCAAAGAGGCTCTTCCAATTATTTCTTATGGGAAACATTTCAATCTGTTCCCAGACAAGGCTACTCAAAACAACCCAGAACACACCATTCTAAATGATCACTTCTATGTAATTCTATTAACACTGTGCAGATGTATTCCGTATGACATTTTATCCTTAGTTACTATTGGTGCACTTTCCTGTGACTTAAGTGCTGTGGTAAATAAGATAGTAAACAGTTGACTGCCAATTTTATAGGTTTTCACACACACAATCTGAAAGCGCTTGTCCCGAGCGGGGTAGCGGCAAGATGATCCTAACCCGGCAACACAGGGTGTAAGGCTGGAGGCGACACACCCAGGACGGGATGCTAGTCTGTCACCCCAAACTTGAACCCCAGGCTCACTAGAGAGCGGGCCCTGGCCAAACCCGCTGTGCCGTGCCACCCCACCCATAGGTTTTCAGCTGAACTGAAACAAGTTTTATAGCTTAATAGTGAAAGCAGACTTTGGGGGACAGTGCAAGTTAGAAAATAAGTATGAAAATGGGATTGGCGCAGCACTTTTGCACATTATAATAGTCACAACTTCCCCTCAATCCATTTCCCCCAGAAAATAAGGTTATGCAGGGAAACACAATAGAGCATTACATGCATGAACTGAGGCGTACTGACTGTACGAGTATAAAAGGCTGTGTAACCATTGAGAAGATTCATGGCTTGGGTCTCTCCACAGCAGCACATCCATGAACAGCACAATGTACCATAGCATGAAATACAAAACTATTGCCTTGGCTGGGAAATAGCTGCACATGCAATTAGGCAAACAGTGCTCTTCTTGTGGTATTCCAACATCCAACAAAGCCAGCAAGCCATAGAGATAAATGAGCTTATCAGTGTGCACACTGGAAGGGGTGTGTGCATGTGTTTGACCTTAAGTACTGAGACACCTGAAATGAGTAACTGGAAAAGACTAAATTTGGAAGGGGGAAACATTTCAAATATCAGTGTTATGGAGCAGTATTTATACTGGTAGCATGACATGTTACTCACAAAATGTACACAGTGCAAAGAACTTCAGAAGTCTAAATACACCTTGATACACACACAATAGCATATTTAAAAGATACACAGCTGATTGTGAGGGAATTTTTTAATAAAATAATGAAACTTGGAAAGTATTTTATAAGAAGCAATCCTGTTTTTATGAAACTAGAAACAAAGACAACAGCTTTTTAAATTCAATATACATTTTGAAAACAGCTTTAGAAGGACAATGTCAATTTATCAACATTAAGATTTTGTGCTGGTGCAAATAAAGTATTTTAAAATGTCACTGAAATAGCCCTCTTTTCTGTGCATCTACTTAATTTCTACATAACAGAACATTTCTACTTTCCACACTGCTTAACACTCAGACACAGTTAAGCAACAAAGGAAAAAAAAATTCCATCTAAAACTAAACAGGAGGGCCTAAAAATAAACAATTTCTTCACAAATGCCAGGCTTCTGGCTCAGGAAAGTGCGATATTATGAAGCGATCACATGACTTCGTAGCCACTACGGATACCTTTCATTAGCACACAGGCGAACACGATGCCCAGGATCTGTAACACAGAAAGGTAACAGACAGGTATGTCACTGCCAGCCTGATGGTTCATTACACCTTCATACGTGTGTCTGCTTAGATAGATGACACACCTGCACAACTGCAATCACCAGGGCACCCACAATCACCCATTTCACGTTCTTCTGGAGTAGATCCACCACGGCCTTCTCACACCCCTGAATAACAAGCAAAAGAAAAGTCAAACCTGCTAGCTTTACCAAGCTCATTGTGATGCTTCAACACTCCAGTGCACTCACCTCCTGGTACACTTTGGCACTGTCGTGCATGCTCCCTTTCCCACAGTCCGTGGACACGTTTTTGCAGCAGGAGTCAGGCACAGATTTTTGATCTGTACCAAAGTCCCTCCAGTCGCTGGTGGAGTTGATACCACAACATTTCAGCTGCAGGTGACATAAAAGGACCATCAGAATTTAAGACTGACACACTAAAGCCTAACAAACCAAAGGCAGTGAAGTACAATACCATGCTGTAAACAGGAAGCATTCAGGATGTACTTATCACTGGCTATATAACACTTTATAAGGGGAAGGCAAACAGTAACACACTTGGTAAACTATCATATCAGGCTATGTACTCACTTCTTTTTGCATATCGTCCATTGCTTCCCTGATTTTTTCACTTTGGTTGTACTGGTTGACCATGTCTTTGAGTCCTTCATCAACAAACCCACCCAGCTACACAGGGATGAGAGCCAAACAGTTAAATGCCAGCTGAAAAATAAGGCCCGCACACTGTTTCCAAGAGGTTCATGTGTCAGTGTGGAAGCCATTACTGAGATATAAATATTGGTGCAGAGACTATACTCACTTTGCCCTTGAACACATATCCAGCAATGATAATTCCAACCTCGATGATGATGATGAGTGAAAGGAGGATGGCAAACTTGACAGGAGGAGGTGGGAAGGAGGGAGGAAAAAAAAAATTAGTGAAGTGGAAGCTTTTAAAACATCAAAAGTCCAAAGTAAATCCTTAAACTACATTTAGGAAGATACTACCGGTGAAGACAAATTTTCACTTATTGGTAAAGTTCGTGATGTGCCTACGGCTGTAAATGATTACCATGGTGACCATGCAGTAATTCTCCTTCGCAGCTCCGCAGCAGCCGAAGAACGAGATAAAGAAAATGATGACCCCCACCACGATGAGGACAATGGGTGTGGCCGAACCAGATACGTTAGTCATCACAATTGTCTTGTGCATTTCCAGCTGAACCAGAATACCCACCACGATCACCGCCAGGCCACAGAGCTAGGAGAGCAAAAGAGGGAAGGAAGAATCGTCAACATGCTAAAAATGCACATATTTTCAAGTCTGTCTTAACTGACTGTTCACTTACAATAGCGTGCCCATCAGTAAAGTTAAATAGAACTGTGCAGAATACGACAAGCCGAGCTCTGTTACATAGGCACCATAACAGTACTGTGGGTAATTACGTGCAAAACAGAAGCAACTACATCAGAAACACTGCTGCCTACAACTGAACAGCGTAAGTACATATCCTGTTGTATAAATGGACATCCGCATAAAACACACACACATGCTTTGTAATGTTTCTACTGTGTGAAGGAATAACAACGGTAGTGCAGAGTAAAGATACACGCTTCTCCCACTCTGGAATGAGGAAGAAATAATCTATTACCTTTGCCCGACAATTAAGTTATAGACGTGTACGGCCTTTTTAAATGTCAGTTTAACTTGAGTTGAACCTTATTTTCAATTTTCAGTCATTCGTTTTGCAAATCTAATTTACCATTCCAAACAAAAGGACTTAAAAAAAAAAAAAAAATACGCAAAACATCCACTTTTTGAAGAGACTGAAATTTCTAAAATGCGGTTTGACAAGTTTTAATCTTAATGTAAACATTCCCGATAGAAACTTCACCTGACGCCCGATTGCATGCACTGTATGCAACATGTCTAATAGTTTTCTTTGACTGATAAGCTCCAATTATTGTTGCACACAGTGACACCATCCACTGGGTTATCAGTTGTTTCCTGACAGATTTGTGTATTTAACCTGTTTCATAAACAATTTAGTAAGTGCCAGGGCTCAAAAACTCAAAAAAAAACAAAAAAGTCTGAAAGGGAGCAACACAATACACACAGTGGAGGGCATTAAGAATCCCCAGTTCACCTGAAATGCTTGTCTTGGGGTGGGGGATTTTTATGAATATTATATGAATATTTCATAATATGTTGGCTTTTTTTTTTTTACATTTTTATAAACATATATAGTTTTATTAATTTCGTGTAAGCTCAAGTCTATTGTAGTAAATCTCCTAAAATTTATGTGGTGACAGTCAGACATGGTTTTCATCTTTAAGTGCCGTGTTCAGGTAGTGGAGCGATTTCTAAAAAAATTTTTTAAAAAACCAAACCTGAATCACAAAGTCGGAGCACATAGAGAAATCTATGCTTTTTGTAATTGCATGGTACGCAACAGCCACTAACAGTATTATAGAGTAATCAATGAAAAGAAACAGCCTTGACATATGTTACGATATCTAACGTAAACAGTTTGAAGTAACTGCAATTCAATGGGATTTGGCAACATTTTAACATTTAAAATAAATAATAATAATAATAATAAAAAAAAAAGAAAAAAAAACTTTTGGGGTTCAGAAATGTGTAACAATTTTTACCATTAAGACTAATTGTAATTATGTATTCAAGTTCTGAGAATTCACAACACCTTCATTCCAGTGTCTGCTTGACCTTACTTTTTCTAAGATGAGGAAAGACAACTGCATAGTCAAAATATCTATAAGGTTATACAAATGCACCAAATATAAAAACTGTGTACATACTACCAAATTAACTGTGGTCTTACAAAGGAGAGCTATGATTTGTGAACCTGCCAATTTCCCATTAAAGATTAATGAAGTATTGTTGTATCTAAGATACACATGTCAACTGATAAGACATACTACAATTACTCCTCAGTGGATCTAATAAAACTAACAACAGATTGGGTCCTCCATTTGGGGGGGAAGCAAAAATCTGTGTAATATTTAGTTTTGCATTTACTTCAAACTACAGGTGGCCCCCCAAGTAACTTCCTGTACATACAGTCACCTGGACTTGGGACAGCTGTCCCATTAACCTTACATTATTTTTGAGTCTTGGGTCATATCCAGTTTTTACATTTAGCTGATGCTTTTCTCCAAAGTGACTTACAATGTTAAGGTCTCAATTATTACATGCTTACAATCATTTACCCATTTATACAGCTGGGTAATTTTACTGGAGCAATTTAGGGTAGGTACCTTGCTCAAGGGTACTACAGCCAGAGGGGGGGATCGAACCTGTGGGTCCAAAGGCAGTAGCGCTAACCACTACTCTACCAGCTGTCCCCAAAACTTTTCATTCGCAGTTCTTTCTTAATCCGAATCCGAACCTTGCTCAGTCCGTGTGGAATTTGGACGTTCTCTCTAGATTTTATCTGCATATACTTCAAATTTGCAAAATGTAATGTATTTTTAATTTTGGGTTGGGGGAGAAGCCTTTAAAGCAGATGTTTTTTGAAGAAGGCATTTGGTTAAAACTTCATGACTGGATGCACTCCTCCCCAGACCAGTAAAGGACCACTACACTCACTCCAAGCTGAGCTGAACTTGAGACGAAGCTGAAAACAAGTCTGCCAAACATGTGGTTTCTGTAGTATGACATCCAGCAAAGTGAGGGACAGGGAGGGCATTTAGAATGCCAGAAAGCAAGTTCATTAAAACAGCTTTCCTTGTTATGAGGTGACAACTAGTGAAAACAGTGACCATTTATTGTAGTAAACAAGCTGGAAACCACAGCTGCCCCCATGTCAACTGCATACACAAGATTTCTAAGGGTCTCCGAACAACACGAATGAGTCCTTAAATCATTCCGTGTGGGACAGCTGGCTCTACAATCTTCACTGCTGAAGTTGTTTTTGTGTACCAAGTACAACAAAAAAGGAGGAAGTGTTGAACGCAGTCTGGTCCAACTAGCCAGACAACACTGATTAATGACGCGTATGAGTGGAAAAAGTCCCAACAATGCTCACAACTCTGTACAGACAGCGCTACACCAATAGCAAGAAAATGTATTTCTTGTAAATTTTAGCTGAAATTCTTGGCCAGTCTTTTTTTTTTTGCCATTTTAGTACAGTACTAAAACATATGCACACTGACCCACTTTCATATATATGACCTCACTCCTACTCACTCCTCCTCTCCCGTCTTCATTTGAGGTTACACCAGTGTAAATATTTGAGGGTGGGGATATTTATAATAGCAAGCTCCTTCTAGGGTGACAAACAGACCCATGTTATCTGAGATAGAACTTCAGGCACAGCCAGGGGACTTCAGTATTTTCACAAGTTCCTCAGTTAACTAATTTTACACAATTTTGAACCAATTAAGGGGTAGGAGACAGTACAATGGAGATCAGAACTGTTGCCCAACAATGAAAAACCCAAGTTCAACTCCAACCTTCTGTTGCAGTACACAGCGCAAAATACTTACCCCAAACCCTCTAGTAATAAACTACTCTGCTGTATAAACAGGTGAACCACTTCAAACTTAGTTACTGACAAGTCATAGTACAAGTTACATTGGACCAAAGTGTCCTCTGAAAGAGTAGATAAATTAAAATTTACACAGCAGGATATTTCACTGTACAAATTCATTGATTTAAACCAGCACCTTCGTACTACAAAATCGTTCTTATCCACTGCTGCTGCCCCAGTTCTTCTCCCATGAAGTGGTGGACCTTTTTACATCATAAAAAATGTAGGAGTGAGTCAGTCCAAGCATTCAGACTGGTTAAATGTGCAAAGAAATCAAGAGGCAGAAGAGGGTTACAGCAGACAAATCCGAATGTACCCAAACGAATTTACTGTACGAGTTTACTGTATCACTAAACAATTCCAAAAAAGCCAATCCCCTTCCATAAGACCATCACATGACATTATTTCACCACCTCAAACACCAGTCACAAGATCCAGATTTCATCATTTCTCCAGCCCTCTATTCTCCTCCCACTCAAGGAAGTTTAACCTAAAGAGGTTTAAGTTTGGGGCTTCAAACAAGGATCAGCCTCCCTCCCACAGCTATGAAGCACCAACAAAGATCGGCTGGCTGCCATTATTTTACAGTGATTCATGCTGCTTTAATAAAGCAGGTACCAAGTACTTTGTACAAACTGGGAAGTGATGAGTGGTGACGTCACTGTACTCCCCATTCTGAAGGGTGCAAGCCAAGTGCATTTATCTGAGTGAAGCAGGAAGAGAAGGAAACATCTGCGACTGCAATCCTTATTAGGAGACTCTGTACTAATCGATGCAATCTAAAGTGTCAAAACTTTCAGCCGTTGACTGCAGCAAGAAGCACATTACCTGGAGTTATGTTCCCCTCTCAGAAAGCACAGCACATTAGCCAGGGCTACACAGCTACACGTCAGCAAGCTAGTTCCTGGTATAAAACTCGGATATTAAAGTGAAACAACCTGGGCCTCATCAGAGAACAATCAAACAAACTTAAAAATTCCAATTAATTTTTTCAAAAGCCATTTTAAGGTGGAGGATAAAGGTAAAACTCAGGGTGTTTTTAGGACAAACAGGAAGAAGAGTAGTACTTGTCGCACATATTTTCAGGAAGTAAAGGGTAATTAAACCATAGCGGGCAGACGGGAAAGGGGGCAATGAGCATGTGAGGCCAGTCACCTGACCAGGGTCTCGGAAACCATCTAGGGTTTAACCTCTTACAGTTGGCAGATGCAGCTTGAGAGGCGGAGAAAGGTTAAAGCAAGCACCACCGCGCTGCTACGCTACCTGGTTTCCCCCTTTATGACAACAGAGGAAATTACCATTTCGTGGGAAAGCCAAAGGTTCACTCGGAAGTGAACTGGAAGGTTTGGTTCAATCCAGTGATGGAAAATGGCTGTCATTAAACAGCCACATTCACTTCATCTGGACTCATTACCAGTTGTACCAAAGTACTGAGAGTTTATTTGGCGCCACATTTCTAACTGAATATCAGAGTTTGATTTTCTGCTCCAGAGAACTGATTCCAACATATTATACTTAAACGGTACAGGCTAGAGAATCGGTTCACAATACTCGACTACACATTGAAGACTTTACGTTCTGTATCTTGAACAAAGAGATGTCAAAGTGTAACCACTTATTTTACAAATTAAAAAAAAAAGTAGAGGTGGCAGATGAGCACCAGGTAGAAGCAGGTACTAAAGCTGTATAAAGTTTCAAATTCACTGTGATTTTTGTGGATTTCCTCCAGGCGCTCTGGTTTCCTTGCACAGTGCAAAGACATGTGATCCATAAAAAAACTACAGGGTAACTTCCCCTTCCGGTTTTCACTCAGCAAACCCTAGCAAAACATTCTTACCCATATAATACATGACTGAAATGAACCTGGGTGAGTTATGCAGGAAATTCACTGCCCCATGACAATCTAATCAGTCAGGCTGCAGCAGTTGCACAATGAGGCTGCACTTCACACACAAGTCTGAATAATCCAAAACGACTGCCATCACTGTCAGGATATGGGGGTCAGAGTGGATTTGAATTTTTTTTTTTTTTTTTTTAATGTTCAGTCAGCAATTTTTCCGCTCGCAGAAATCAAATACTCACCCAGAAGATGAAGTTAAAAAAGAAAACCAGGAACTTCACACACTTCATCCCCCCTTCCACAGCCATGGTGTTTGCTGATTCAAGTTCCTGGATGACTGAAAAATACTCACTTACACACACACACACACACACACACACACACACACAAATTAATGACAGGGGTTTCCAAATAATGAGGAAATGATTAACACAGAATTTACTAAAAAATATAGCAGGAAAGTGGAAAAACAAAAGAATAGCCACTGTACAGTCTCAAGAGGGAATTATCAAATAAAATTCTAATATGAAACAAAACCTGCAAATGATTTGATTGCATTACTTTATGAAACACTCTTAATCCAGTTAGGCGTGCAACAACATGGCCTGTTTTTTTTTTTGCGCTACTTAACTTTGAAGGGCACGTCTCGCTGGTTGCGACCTTATCTCCGTTTCAGAAACGCAGGCCAGGTCAGGTGTACGGGAGGATGTTTATTCCACGTGAACGCGAGAAAATAAGAAATGCGGAGATCTCACCTCCAGATGCAATACCCTTGGCGCAACGTACTTACCGTAAAACTGCTCCAGTAACTGATCAATGATTTTACCACTGCTAATTTGTTCTGAACAAAAAGTGTCAACTAATTTAAATATTTGCGGTGGTCCCCGAGTTAAAATGGTCTGCTTCAAAAGACCTGTCTGTCAGAATCTGAGAAATATATTACCCAACAAGGTTTGTGGACCAAAAACGTCTTTCCTTTAACTTTACAGAGATTTATCCCCATTTTAGTAGGGTTATTTAAGCTGCATCGGTTCAAGTAACTTCCCTGATCAATGTACTAAAGCGGGGGGGGGGATTTTTTTTTAATGGGCGAACCGGTGGACCACGATGACCGGGCGCGGCGCACGAACCAACACCACACCGCGCGTTACATGTGTGTCACGTGACTGTCGGTGGGCTGGGCCGGGCCCTAATTTCATTAAAAAAAAAAAAAAAAACACGTCGGATTTGAAAGGGAAACTACGACGACGATGGTGTTTTCCGTCGATACACATGATGATGACTGAGTTCATGACATACGGCACGCGGCTGCCCGTTTTTACTTCAGCAGTTCAAATGTAACTCATGTCAACAAATATGTCGCAAAATGATTTATTCGACGTCTACTTCAAAAATGCGCCTCGATTCTTGTGAAATGGTAGATCTGAAACAAAGATGTCGAGTGAGAGAAATAATATGGTGAACTGCAGTGCTTCCGACCTAGCTAGGTCCTCCCTGCCCATCACCACGCGAATCACGAGCGGGTAGACTGGCACTCACACGACCCACACAACTTCTCTTTTTCATTAACCCTCCAGACAAACACCACCGGCCAACTACAGCACACGTCGTTTTAGTAAATTACTTTCGTTTGTTTGTCCCCATTACGACTCGACTGGTGTAGTAAACTAACTAGTAGTAGTAGATTCTAGAACTTTTGATACTCTACTGTTCTAGTCAGAAAACACAAAGAATGTCAACGTTTATCCACCTAAACCGCTTCCAGTATCAGAGAGCAATCGGACCGCGTCTTTTTCCATACCTGTAACGAAGTAGCGGAGAGTCTCACAGCTACTACCTCTCGCTTCGAAGTGCGCACAAAATTGTGAAAGTGGAATAGGGTGTGTATTGTGCGTCTGACGTAATCGCGTCGTTTTAGCGCGACGTCATCACCACTACCTCAGTCTTTAGCGAGGGTCTAGAGGCTCCGGATACGGTGGCGCTGCCATTGGGACTACTGCTTCGTATCGTATACTGCTTGGGTGCAGGTTCGAATCCGACTCCTTTGGTATGGAGTTTACACACACCCTCTAAGTAGCTTTTCTCCCAAAAGTATACAGTTTAGGTAGACTGGTGATGCTGAACGGGCTGTATGGTAGGAATGGGTAGTTGTGGTTATCCTGCAATGGACTGGTCCCTTAGCAAGGGCTTCCTCCCCCTGGTGACTCCAGGATAGGCTCCGGACCATGGACCAGTGTGAGGGGAAAACACCCAGGATTGCCCCCAATTTTGCTCGTTTCCTCAGAGTTTGCCTTTGAGTGTCTGGTATTTTGGGGCGTTTCTAGTTCTTGTAGCGCCAGCAACAATAGCGTCCCGTTGTCATGGAGACCGAGGCTTGCCTAAGAGTCGAAAGTTGCAGGAAGATTGAGAAACGTTGCACAAGCTTGTGGGATGAATCGGTCATCAGTCGGGGTCGATTAAGCGTTTTATAGAGACGTTTTATTTATTTGCCAGTAATTTTATGTAGTTTAATTTTAATCAAATTAATGCATATTGAATGCATAGAAGCAAAGCTTAATCTGGGTGTAATTGTATTTGTCACAACAATCTTAACACATAACTCTCGAATTATTTGCGGATTAAGTATAGTAAAAACTTGTAACATATAAAAATACTTTGTAAGACTTTTTATTTGTATGTATTAAAATATCCCATTTAAAACATTAATGGCATTAAAATTAAATATGCACCATTTCAATTGGAGTTAAGAAAAATGTTTGTATTCTTTCCAGCCTTATGTAAAAGTTATACATATATGCTGTATATTTGTAGTGTAGACGGTGTCTCTTTCCCTCATTCCTCTCATCACTAACTCCCTATTTTCATCCCTCCCCAGCAGTTTGTTTGCACTGAATGTAGCTGAACAAATCATTCAAGGAGAAACTTCACAATAAGCACATTGTTATGTATTTTGATATTTTCTCACCACTTGTCTATACGTTTATGATGGTGGGTTTGTGGTTACTATCACCTGCCTTAACTCAGTGATTGTGGGGCGCATAGTGAACAACCATGAGACAACAACACATCTGGGGAGTGATGTAGTCAGGCTATCGTCAATCTTATGATGACCCTAGCGTGGGAAGATCTTCTGCCTTGCTGTTCCTCATATTCCCGTATCTACATATTTTATATAAGCTTACTACTTTTACACATATAGAATGTGTGTGGTTTCCTAGCAACTAGTAATGCTTATTGTTACCTAGCAACAGAATGCTTGTAGTTACTTAGCAACACATAATATTTTTGGTTACCCTTAAGCTCAGGTGAGACACTCTTTTTGAAGATATGAAAAGAATAATGTAACTGCATTGTGACTTCTGCAAAATAATAATAATATAATAAAAATAATCCCTGGGAAATGTAAAATTCACTCAAGCTGCAGCTGCAATAGTGCCAAACACTTTGACTCATCCATACACACACTAGGGGAAATTCAGAGCCTCAATTCACCTGAAACTTGACTTTGGGATGTGGGAGGAAACGAGAGCACCGAGAGGAAACACGCAAACCTGGGGAAAGCATACAATCATACAAACTCCAGACATACTTGAGTGGGGATCAAACTTGCATCCAGTTGAACAGCATAGGTGCTGGGAAACTATAACTGCTTTCATGATGTCATGGCGTGTACCAAAAGTCTCTGCGTACATATGCAATTGCACCTTGCTATAGATTACTGGATTCCCCCCTTTATTAGCAGGTATATTAGCTCATTTTAATTGCCTACATTTCTTAAATTAGATTTTCACAAAGAAACACCACCAGACTGAAGAAGGCCTCAAGATGAATGGAAGAACAGAAAATGCTGGGGATAAGTTTACAGTGAAGCCAGGAGGGAATGAGTTTGACATTCTTGTCTTACGCTAGTATCCTCTCGAGTGCAGTGCTGAAAGCAGTATGCAAGGAATTTACTGAAAAAAATAGCTGCAATCTTTTCCTGTAATGGGAATAAAAAAAAGTAGATTTGGTGGCCTTCGGTAAGTTATGGGAAGTGTTGGAAAGTAGGGGTGGGTAGTAATAAATTACGTTTACTCTGTTATATGTGAAAGTATACATTTCTGGAATAATTCTACGGAAACCCTTACCTTAACCCTAAGGAACAAATCAAGTTGTGAACAGACATCTGGTCCTAGCTGAGGATGAGGACCCAGGGTAAAAGTTATTTTATATAGTGCAGCTTCTCAAAATGCTTTACAAAAAAGAAAGATAACTGAGTTAACAACAGCAAAGTAATTTACAGTAAATACAAGCCACACACTGTCCCAACGGGGCACCCAAGAACAGATTAAAATAACAAACTAGAGGAAGAAAACAATATGTTAAATAATGTCATAGAAAGAGGAATCAAAAGGCACCCAAATGTGTATTGTATAAGCAATTTTGAATGTGGATCTTAAGCCTGGATTTCGAGCAGTACAGGGCTGTCCTGATATTCTGTGCTTAGTTTTTAAGTAGGTTCTCTCTGTGTTCAAAAAGATAGTGTACGGATTTTGCATGCTTGGTGGAAAAAAAATGGGTGAACTTCAATGTGGCTCCGGAATGATTTTTCCCGTTTAAATTAATGGCAATGAAAAGTTCTTCTGAGGAACCAGTTATACTTGTTAGGTGAGGGAAGCCTGTGCCTAAAACTACCATCTGAAAGGGATTTAAATTAGTAGTACTGTACTCAGTAGTACTGCCAGAATATAGTGATTAATTTCATAACCTAAAGTTTGCCATAATGGTTTAGTTCAAATGTTCTGTAAGTGATTGTTCAGGGTTCTTTGGGTATATTCTTAATGTAATGCATAAATTGTACTTTTGCTGAGATGTATGTCGCTTTGGACAAAGGCGTCTGTTAAATGAATAAATGTGAATGTAAATAGCAGTAAATCATCTGCAATAAGATAAATGTGATTGTCTTTTTCTCTTATCATCACATTGTATCTGGCTTTTTGACTTCCAACAGCTTCTGCCCAAGGTTCAGTCTTAAATATAAATAATAACGGAGAAAGAGTCTTAGTCTCTTCCTGTAAGAAAAATATCAGAAAATATCAAATTCATTTACATTCATTTTTTTCCCCAGAAATCAATCCAATTTCAATAACCACTTGTTCTGAGTAGGGTTATGGTGATCTGGGGCCTGCCCTTAGAATCATTGGCTGAGAGGGGTACACCCTGGACAGGACTCCAGTGCATCACAGGGTAGCTACAGACAAACACTCACACACTAAGGGCAATTTAGAGTCATCAGTGTACCTGAACTGCATGTCTTTGGACTGTGGGAGGAAACCCATGCAGATATGGGGAGAATATGAAAACTCTACACACAAGGGGTTGGGATCAAATCCACATTCTCGTGCAGCAGTCCAGGTCTTATGATGTAGCATCACCACTCGTTGCGCCACTGTGCCACCCTTTTGCTCAAAAATGTAAAGTTTAAATTATTTATTAGACACCTACAGAATAGCAAATACAGTTTCAGATTGTACTCTGTTTAATGCCTTTTGTGCCTCGAGAAATAACCGAGGCACATTTTTTAGCAATAAAAAGTATCATTTTGACTGTGATCGCCTCCAGCTTGGCCACAGCTAATCTCCAAGACTGACAGTTGCACCTGGGAGCAGTTTGGTGGAGGGACAATAAGCACCAGATGGAGCCAGTCAACCAGTGGAAAACTCTCAAACTCTGACAAAGTTTGGGCTTCGAGAGCGTGTTCAGTTTCTCTTGTGAAATCTGAAATAGCAGCTGGTGGGATGTGGTGTCCGAGCAGACAAGTGCTCTCTGGTTTACTTATTTTGTCATCATGAGAAGGGAAAATGAAGCCCTGTAAACCAACCTACTGACATTCCCTTCCTGGTCACTGTCTGAACCTGACATGCTCTGTGTGTGTGTGCTACAAGTGGTCCTGAAACCTGGGACTGGGTGTCTCCAAGGCAAACTTAGCCGAACTGCTCCCTGAAAAGATCAGCCAGTGGTGGTGGGAGTTCTTCGTAGTTTATCAGCAACGTATGGCTTCCGTAGCTTAGCTGCGGCTCTCCGGTCTGTGTGGTGTGTGAGGAGGCTGGTCGTGGGCTATGGGATGCCTTAAACATTCCTGACTGCACCGATCGCTCTACTCCTGCTGCTCCAGACTGCCTAGATGTTGAAAGCAGCCTTCCTGATGCTGCTGTTCCAGAGGGGGTGGAGTGTCCATACAAACCACTACTGATCCCAAGAGGACAGAACTTCCAGCAAGCCAGTTCCCTCGACTGCTGAAGAGCAGGCCAGTCCTCCACCCACAGATGTTCTCCCCCTGGTTGCTCCCTGTGTGTTACAATGACGCATGTTATTAGAGCCAAACCTAGTTTTAACCAATCCGGTTTGGTCAGCCTTAATGATTTTGGAAGTGTTGAATTTTATTACCGTTAAGGAGATCTTAACTGTTCTTTGCTTTATTGTTATCCTGTGATGGACTCCCATCCCATCCAGGGTATACTCCTGCCTTGCATCCAGTAATTCTGGGATAGGCTCTGGACCACCGCGACATTGACCAGGACAATCATTGAGTGAGTGAATGAGTGAGTTAGTTATCTGGTGAGAGGCTCCCATTGTAGGAAGTTCAGTAGCAACAAATGGTGATTTTCATATTCTTAACATGTTAGTAGTAAGGTGAATGAAAACAAAAATCATACTGATTAAAATAACTCTTCACTTTAAATTTACATTATTCATTTAGCAGATGTTTTTCTCCAAAGCGACATACATCTCATAGAAAAAACAATGTGCGCATTACATTAAGAGAAAAAGATGGAGACACATGATTCTTAAGTGGAGTTTTTTCTTTCCACAATATGAACCAATGTTCATCACAAGACTAGTTGCATAAAACTTTATCCAAGTATCCACGATTCCAAATCACCTCCCTAGTAATTTTTTTTTATTTTGAATTTTTTTTTTCCTTTTTTTTTTAAATAAATTTTAAAACTGGAATTTGTAAAAATGAAATTTCAGGAGAGAAGTATCAAGTCCTGGCTACACTCAGCTGTCAGTCATGCACAATGCATATAAACGCCCACTAACATCCACACCCTGAATGCGCTGTTTTCTGCAAACCCCACCACCACACCTCCAACTCTATCTTTTCACAATGGATTCCAACCGGGGGGGCTCAACAATCTCACTCAACGGCAGGTGTGAGCCCTCCAGGGCACTCTAAGCCTGTATGGAGGCACATTAATCATCCGCTTAAATACACAACCAGTCTAATACTTCTACCTCTTGAATATGCTAAAATCGAAAAACAACAGAAATACAGTACAGTGTTATAATTGTATTTTCATGCTGCTCTGTTTTTGTTTTCAGTTTTATTTTTCCAGATAAACTGACTGCGACAATAAGAAATATGATGCCTTGCACTAGGGCAGCTAACCGATGTTATTGTAAAGGAGGAGTGCTCGTAGTTAAGTGTTATGGCCAAACACCAGGACAGCAACATAATAATAATAATAATAATAATAATAATAATAATATACATTACATTATTATACATTATACAAAAAGGTTGATGGGATGGCCGTCGTAAGTATGGGTTTTCATATGTCACATATGTCGTAAGTTGAGGGCTACCTGTGACACTTCTCTTGTTTCATGTCTCAAGTCCTTACCTTTGTTAAAAATGTAGCAGCTGCACTTTTCATTCTCTTCCACCTCCTTAACTCTCACCAAACAGAAAGGCTTTAGCCTGCTGTTCAAGAAGATTTTATGATCAAGTCCCAGTGGCAGTTTATAGTTCTTGTGAGCAAAATGTGCTTTTGGTGACTGAGGACTGGAGCGCCTGAGTTGACAATGGAAAAGAGGAGGAGCTGTTGGGCCTCATGAACTTTTACAGAAATGAGGCAGGAGGAAAAAGTGATGAGCTCCTGCAGTTCCAATAACCTGTTTGTGCCCAACACTTTCTTTAAGCAACCAAGGCCCTATTTGTACACCTCAGCTGATGGAGCATATAGAAACCACACTGACTACATTTGTCGCAGGAAGCGATGGAAGAATTTAACTTTAACTGCAATGACATTTCTGTGAAACAGACCATTAACTACTAATATGAAAGTTCTCACTAAAAAGGGATAGTAAAGCCATCCATCTTCCAAAATATGACCTGGAAAATATACCTAATGCCTTCAAGGAACATGTGTGCAGTTATTTTTATTTTCCACCATATGAACCAATCTGGGGGGCGCGGTGGCGCAGTGGGTTGGACCGCAGTCCTACTCTCCGGTGGGTCTGGGGTTCAAGTCCCGCTTGGGGTGCCTTGTGACGGACTGGCGTCCCGTCCTGGGTGTGTCCCCTTCCCTCTCCGGCCTTGCGCCCTGTGTTGCCGGGTAGGCTCCGGTTCCCCGTGACCCCGTAAGGGACAAGCGGTTCTGAAAATGTGTGTGTGTGTGTGTGCAATGACATTTCTGTGAAACAGACCATTAACTACTAATATGAAAGTTCTCACTAAAAAGGGATAGTAAAGCCATCCATCTTCCAAAATATGACCTGGAAAATATACCTAATGCCTTCAAGGAACATGTGTGCAGTTATTTTTATTTTCCACCATATGAACCAATCTGGGGGGCGCGGTGGCGCAGTGGGTTGGACCGGGTCCTGCTCTCCAGTGGGTCTGGGGTTCGAGTCCCGCTTGGGGTACCTTGCGACGGACTGGCGTCCCGTCCTGGGTGTGTCCCCTACCCCACCAGCCTTACGCCCTGTGTTGCCGGGTAGACTCCGGTTCCCCACGACCCCGTATGGGACAAGCGGTTCAGAAAGTGTGTGTGTGTGTGTGAACCAATGTACGTCATATGAGTAGCTGCATAAAACTTTATCCGAATATTGACGATTCCTAATCACCTTCCTGATAATTTTTTATATATACATATATATAAACATTTATGTTACATTACAGGAGTACATGCGTGAAGGTTTATCTGTTGTATAACAGGATTAATTTCAAAGTTATGGTGCATGAACATTTACATATTACATGAACTTAAGAGATCATGGTCAAAGTAACTCTGGAAGAGGTGAGCTTTAAGACCCTTTTTAAATGTGGACAGAGATTCAGCAGTTTTGAGTGAAAGGGGGAGGTGGGTCAACCACAACGAAGTCAGACCCTAGAACCTTCATGCTTTACCTTTCGTGCGCGGGACCACTAAGTGGGCAGATGTGGAAGAGCGTAGCAGTCTGGTTGGGATGCAGTGGATGATCAAGTCTTGAAGATATCTGGGAGCAGTTCTATTGATGCTTTTGTAGGCCATAACCAAGGTCTTGAATTTGATCTGGGAAGCTATAGGAAACCAGTGCAGAAAGAGGGGATACACGCTTTGGCAAGTCAAACACAGCTCGTTCCCTATCAACTGTAGAGGTTTGATGGCAGTGGCTGGAAGGATCGCAGTAGCTGGAAGCTCGATCAACATCCAAGACACATTACAAGATATTCCTTACGAATAAAAACGTCGGATAACAGAGAAAAAAAGCTGATCGGCGTTGAAGTCACTGCCAAGAAAAAGGCCAGTGGAACTGGGTGCTAACCTATCTATACCAACAAATCTGGAAAACCACACAGTGGCCAATAGACAGGAGAAATCAGTTCATATCCCAATTCCAAAGAAAGGAAATGCAACAGAGTGTGCAAACTATTGCATACTTTTCCCGGTTTTACAGGCCAGTGAGGTCATGCTCAAGGTCATTCAACATGGACTGCAACCAGATGCTGAAAGAAGACTGTCTGATGTACATTTAGAAAAGCATGTTAACCAGAGACATCATTGCTGCTGCGCAATGGAATTTCTAAAGGAGCTCTGCATGCATTCCACTGACTAAAGCAAAGTCTTTTGATCGCGTCAGCCATATAAAAACATGGAACGTGCTCAGAAGAATGAGGCAGCAGAACACCTGATTATCCTAATGAATAACTGGACAGGAAGTGTAAATTTAAAGGAGATGAAGGAGGAAGTGCATGGTTTCCACTTAGCCAAAGAGGAAGGCAAGGCTGCATCCTTTCTCCTTACCTTTTTAACTTTGAACACACTATGAGAGAAGCCGGACTGGAAGAAAGTGGATTCAGATTTGGCGGAGGGAGCATCAACATCTCTTATACGGTGGCAACACCACACTAATAGCAAAGAATGAAGAAATCCCATTTAAAAAGTCAAGCTGGTCAGTGAAATTGAGGACGCTAAATCACACACTGGCTGAAATTGCTTGTCCTGAGCGGGGTTGCGGCGAGCCGGAGCCTAACCCGGCAACACCGGGCGTAAGGCTGGAGGGGGAGGCTACACAACCAGGACGGGACGCCAGTCTGTCACAAGGCACCCCAAGCGGGACTTGAACCCCAGATCAACCACAAAGCAGGCCCTGGCCAATGTTGTGTTACCACGCCCTCTACGGGCTGCTTGATGTCTTTGACAAATCGATCCTGACTCAAAGGCTCCTAACAGCAACAATAGTGATCCATTGGACGTGCTAGATGTCCATTCACTGAAAGACCTTCTTTTTCTGGAAAACTAGTGAGTGTTTTGGAAAGAGGAATGCTGGGCGACCTCAGTCAGAATGAGTCATGTCGGGTTTTGCTTGGAAACAAACACCTTTCCTTCCGTTTGAAAACACATAGCTTTTTTAAAGGGTAAACATGTGTTGTGGTAATCAAAAGGGGGCTGGATTTCCCCACGCTGAGAATCAGCAGTGAAATGCGTACGATATTACCAAATGCTGAACAAAATCATCCCTCAGAGTGAAAAGTGACCATAGACACGCCTTTTGCACTTTGGCGCCCTCTGCTGTTAGTGCGATACAAAGTGCACTACAGTTTTGTGCGGGTGACAGTAATGCACTGCGTTCCACTAGTTTCTGGCCCAGGGGGATCCCGCTGATTCTGTGATAGGCTCCGGACCACCTCGACCCTGTCAAGGACAAGCCTTTAAACAAAGAGAGTGAGTGAGTGAGTGAGTGAGTGAGTGACAGCAAGGAAATGTTCTGCCTTTCAAAACCATAGAAAGGTTTGAAAAACTCAACTTGTGGATGACACTGCATAGCTTTTGCAGTCTAATATAACCCCTCTCTAAAAGAACACATCTTACGGGTAGCATGGTGGCACAGTGAGTAGTGCTGCTGTCTCCCAGCACCTGGGTGGTGTGAGAAGACATGGGTTCAATCCCTGCTCAGTCTATGTAGAGTTTGCATGTTCTCCCCGTGTCTGTGTGGGTTTTCTCCCACAGTCCAAAGACATGCTGTTCAGGTTCCCCGATGGTGTGTGAGTGACAGAGAGAATGTGTTTCAATGATGTATGGATGAGTGACCCAGTGTAAGTAGTGTATCTAGCAGTGTAAGTCACCTTGGTGAATAAGGTGTGTGGGCTGATAACACTACACAGAGTTCACTGGAAGTTGCTTTGGAGAAAAGTGTCTGCTAAATAAATGTAATGTAAAGATGTGCTCCAGCTGAAGTGATGAATCTAATCCTTGCAGTGTGCCTGTGTCAGTGAGGGTGTGTAATTGCCCAGCAATAGCCTTGTGTCACATGCAGAGTGTACCCCACCTGGAGTCCTTTGCTTCCTGGGATTGGCACCTAAGCACTGTGAACCTGTACAGTTTCTGAAAATGTGCTGATGGATGTTTAGTTGTGATACAGATTATTAAGTGCTTCGGTTTAATTGGTGGAATAAGTTGGAATGTAGAGCATACGAACGGCCCCCTGGGAATTCAGTTTCACACCCTTGCCAAAGAACGCCTTGTACAGCCGCTACCTTAAGTAGGAGGCAGAAATCCCTCCTGACATTCATTTATGTACATAATAAACAGACACCCCTGCAGCAGAACTGTTGCTCAACTTTGGCAATAACAAAAGCTGAGATGATTTAGTAAGTTAGAACAACAAAAGGTGATATATGCCCAACTTGCACCACCTCTAGACTTGTGCAGTATTTCTCTAAATAATAATTTACATTTATTTATATTGCTGATGCTTTTTTTCCAAAGCAATTTACAATGGCTTACACAGTGAATAGTCAGCAGTCAGTAGTTTTTTAATGATGCAGTTCTGGGACCAGTGACCCTTGGATCACTATGCTACCTGCTGCATAATATAATATAATACACACACACTTTCTGAACCGCTTGCCCCAGACAGGGTCACAGGGAACCGGAGCCTACCCGGCAACACAGGGCGTAAGGCCAGAGGGGGAAGGGGACACACCCAGGAGAGGACGCCAGTCCATCACAAGGCACCCTAAGCAGGACTCGAACCCCAGACCCACTGGAGAGCAGGACTGTGGTCCAACCCACTGCGCCACCACACCCCATAATATAATATAATATAATATAATATAATATAATATAATATAATATAATATAATATAATATAGGGGGCACAGTGGCACAGCGGGTTTGGCCGGGTCCTGCTCTCGGGTGGGTCTGGGGTTTGAGTCCTGCTTGGGGTGCCCTGTGACGGACTGGCATCCCATCCTGGGTATGACCCCCTCCCCCTTCAGCCCTGTGCCTGTGTTGCCGGGATAGGCTCCGGCTCACCACAACCCCGCTTGGGAGTAGCAACTTCCGTGTGTGTGTGTGTGTGAGTGAGTGAGATAATATAACATAATATAATATCAGGACAAGTCTTTAAACAAAGTGAATGAGTGACAGCAAGGAAATGTCCTGCCTTTCAAAACAATACAAGGGTTTTAATACAGAGCAGCTTCTCTGTATTTGAAGTAAAGAAAAATATATAAGGTACAAAATAATGTATAAATAACTGCATAATAAAAATCAGAATAATGAAAATTTCCAACAATCAGCAAAAAACAAGATATCGTAAAAAAGAAAACAATAGTAAAACAAATTATAAAAGCGCAGGCAAGAAAGGAGCACTCAGATGTGTTGCTTGTGAGCAATCTGAAGCATGTAAATCTTGAGTTTTGACCTCAAAGTACACAGAGTAGGATAATCCCTCATATTCCTGCAAAATAGCTGCAGAAGCCAAAAAGGCAATAGCTAGGTTTCCGGTAATTTAATTATTCGTATCTTCTGTATTTCACGTCCCTGTGGTAAAGTGAAAAAAAAGCACAGTAACGGCTTTACAAAATAGCGTCGCTGCTGCTGTCCCGAGCTGTTCCAAGGATTTTAACATTGATATTACATCAATAAATCAATTAGCATGTGGTTTTGATGTTGCTTTGTTCTGACGTGGTTTATATTTGACAAGCCTGTCTTGCCTCGGGGTGTGAAGGGAAAGCCGGTGGCCTTGGATCAGCAGTGCCGTACGCCAGCGCCTCACGCTCACGCTCACGCTCCATGCCACACTAGAGCCCTAAGCCCATTACTGCTGTCATCTTGGAGCTCGTCATCCTCCAGCCGTGAGTGGGCTTTTAAATCGCACTTCATGACACAGGAAGGCTTCCTCGCCTTTGATGGATTTCTGAAATCGCTTTCTTTCTTCCAAGTAGAAATATGTAGGGATTTGCTAAGTAACAGTGTAATTAAGGCAATTAAATGAATGTTAAAATGTGTTTTCTTGGGTTATGGTTTCTCATTGGCACCGAAGGGTTTCTTGCAATGGGGATAATTAACAATTCCTCTGCAACCGGTGCTAAGATTGCAGAGTGTTTTTGGAGAGTGTAATCCAGGCACACACCTGTCAACCAGGGTCACGTTCGACATCCAAGGTGTTAAGCGAGCGACAGGCTGCTCTTGATAAATAGAGACCCCTTGTAGTGTAGCAGTTAGAGCTGCTGGCTTTGGACCCAAAGGTTACAGGTTTGAATCCCACCCTGAGCTGTAGTATCCTTGAACAAGGTACTTACCCTAAATTGCTCCAGTAGCATCACCCAGTTGTATAAGAGGGTAAAAAGTTGTAAGTTACTTTGGAGAAAATCATCTGCTAAATGAGATAATATAGACACTCTACATGCTCCAGAGCCCCCTAGCCTGTCAAATAGAGAGGAGTCATATGCACACATCCTGTGACTGTATTAGAGAGAAATTCAAATTTCTGATGAAACCCTAGTCCCATTGTATGGCACACTTCCTCTTTCCAACCCTTCTCAGAAGTACCATGAGCATGGTGCGGTGCATAGTGTCCTCATTCAAATCAGCTGATTTCAGGGGACCTTTTGAGACACGAACACAAGGAGAGCAACTTGATGAGTGGAAACAGTTAGGGCAGCTGGAAGTGTAGCGGGTTGAGCGGTAGCCTTGTAATCTGATGGTTGCTGGTTTGAATTCCTGCTCCTTCTCTGGAGTGCCCTTGAGCCCAATGTAGTCCAGTAAAAATCAGCCAGCTGTATAAATGGGTAAATAACTGTAAGTTGTTCAACACCATAAGCATGTGCCAAAGGGATAAATAATAGCGGCGTGTAATGAAAAAGTATGAAGGGAAGAGAATGTGCAGAGGTGTGAAGATGCAGCAGAAAGCAATAGGAGGCGATAGGATGGGAGACAGACTTGGACTCTTTCCCTTTGAGGTAAGTGCAGGGTTTGGCAGGTAGAGGCTGCGCAGCCACCAGCATCTTCAGCCCTCTGTGACTGCTTTTTGCGTGTTCCCGGTCAGCGCCGTGCGAGGAGGGTCTATGGATCATTTAAGGCGGCAATGAAAACGACAAGGCTGGAGATGCAGGAGGTGCAATCGCGCGCAGCCGTGCTCCTTTCGCGAGCCGCCGCTGCTCCGTCTGGGCCCGCTCGACAACTCCCTCTATATTTAGCCCTCCGGCTGCAAGTGTCTGCGCGGCTTCGCCGGAGAGTGCTGGTGACATCAGAGCGGGTGAGTCAGAGCGGCGTAGGCGGCCCTCTCTCAGGGATTACCGGTGCACAGCCGGGGAGGGAGCCAGCCGCCTCCGTCCTTGGGTGGGGTGGGGGCTGATAAAGAAGCTTCCGTTGCCGCACACTAACATCATATCTGACAGGATGGAAAAGTACTTATGTCACTGCAGCGCACTGCCAAAGATAAACTGCTCATGATAAAATGAAAAAGGTTAACAGGAGTTTTAGTTTTGCTCCCCAGAAATCACTGAAATTTAAAGTCATTTAAAGAGATGATGCTTTTCTCCCCCACTGATTTCCAAGATTAAGGTACCAAAAATTATTTTCCCGTATATACAGCTCGGTGATTTTGACAGTATCATTTCAGGGCAAGACTCTTACTCAAGGGTAGGTCGACTACGGTAGGAGGAGGATTTCGAACCGGGGCCCCCCGGATGCAAAGCAGCAGTTCCAACTGCTCCGCCACTCACTGCCGCTAACTAGACCTCATTCAGAGGCACATCTTTTTAATCTCCCCATGGTGGACATAGAATGCAGCGCGTATGATAAATGCAGAAGAAAAGAAACACATGTAAACAATAAAATAAACTTTTATTGAAAATTAACAAAATAAATAATCTACTGTACAACATAATAAAATCAAGAGGTTGACTAACACCGGTGAGGAAGAGGATGCTCCCAGCAGGGGGACGAGTCCACGTGCGAGGGCCCGCACTGAGCTCCCGCTCCGCTCAGCCCTGCTCTGCTGCCTTAGTCCCTGACGCTCAGAGGTTCCATCCACTCGGCTGCTCTTTCACACCGCTCTGAACGTTAGGATCTGCTTGCACAAAGTGCCGGGTTCTAAACACGTAGCATTTTAGGTCTGTCCCCTTGAACGGTCGCTATTGGCCCCAACGCGCAGACCCAGCACTTTAGTGTTCAAAGTCACACAGGCCGGGAAACAAAGGAACCTGAGAACAGTGTAGGTGTGACTTTCTGCCCCAGCGCTGTCGATAAAAAAAAGAGCGTTAGCAATCCAGATCGCCCCCCACGCCACCACCAGTTGTACCGGGGGGCTGCGCTCCCGTCATCCAACATGACATGCCTTCAAGTGCATTAATAACAGTAATCACAGGTGCGTGACACATGTTTCCCCATTAAAGGAAACCATTAGTTCAGCCGCTGAACAAGTGAATGGAAACAGTCCAGAAGACCCCCGAGGGCCCCTGATGCGTGAAGCTTTGACACAACTACGTTCAGCCCACACTCATCTGCCAACGTAGCCGTGGGGACTTTGCGATTTTTTCCACGCAATGCATTATTACGAGAGCGCAAGGCTTTTGTTGTTTTCGGGGAACATCAAATGCTAGTTTAAAATGAACAGAAAGGAACTTCCCTGAAATATTCTACCTAATATAGGATAACTTGATCAAAGAAAACCTGACATAACTCAACAGCAAAGAGCTCAAGACTACGCGTGTGATGGGATGCTGTCATTCAGCCCATCTGTTTGTTTAGCTATATAGGAAACCAGGGCTTGCCCAGTGCACTACAACTACCATAGTACAGAGACAATATAAGTTGCATAATTTCTACATTTAAAAAACACGTGGATGTCAACATCTAATTACGTAGGCGCACAACATCACGAGACGTCCCAACTTCGTAGCCGTCTTAAACTGAAACTTCCTTTGTTTTCATTAGTCCCTCATATCCTCAGTCAACCACATGAGATGCTGCATTCCCGACACTCACGTTGGACACCGGGGTGAACGGAAACAAAGAAATAGCACCAAATATAAATGTAATGAGAAGAGCGTAAACGAGGTGGGTCGCGACCAACGTAACCAGTCGCACGGCTGGCTCGTGTTCACGTGGAGAGATGCCGGTAGGTTCGGACAGAAGGAGTGGAGATTTTATTGCTGGGAGGGCAAGGGTTAGAGACAGGGGTAGAGAAGCAGAAGAAGCTGGAGAGGGGTGCTGGGGACACACAGCTAAGATGAGCGGGGAGTAGAGGGGGTGGAGGTGGTGGGGTCTTTATTTTCCGCTGTGATCGGAGTCATCTTTGGTGCTGCAGGAGCTGCTCCGTCTGCGAGATTTGGCCAAGCCTCCCTTCTCGGAGGCCGAGGTCTTGTCATCAGGCTCTGTGAAGAAACAGAAATCACAGGTCTGTTCATGAGGCGGTCAAGGGATGCAATCACGCCTGAGGGACAAGCGGGCTGAGGAAACGCTGCCGTTCGGAAGTATCCGGCTTCAGCTCTCCAGGCCTACGGCCCTCACGCGCAACTTAATTTAAATCAATTCTATTCAATTACTCTCATGTAAAGAGCTCTTCTCCCGCGCAGAGAATCGCCTGCATGCTATTAGAAGTTAGGTTAGGGAAACGCTTCACGGTGATCGTGAATTCTCATAATGGTGCCGTGTAAGAGGCGAGAATTTACATTTCAGAGTAAACAAAAGTGCATGTCACCACTGGCGAAGAGTTACTGTTTTTACCAGCACACCTTACATCAGTAGCTGCCTATGCAACTGGTCGGAAAGGTGACAGATGGTGCGATGCAGGTGTATGGAGCGGTTAGGAGGTGTGGAGGGAAGCGGGTCTGAAAGAGAGACCCAGATTGTGTCGGAGGTCCTCAGAGGAGCTCAAAAGCATGTCCACCAGCCCCGCGGGGGCTTACACACCAGTTGAGGAAATGACCGTAAGAGAGAGTGAGAGAAACAGGCCCTGTGAGCAGGACATGGGAGGAGCAAAGCAGTGCCAGGGAAAGTTGGAGGGGAGGGTTATAGACGTCATATTCAAATGAAATGCCTTTCCTGTTCGTGTTTTTTTTTCTTTTTTTACGCAAAAGAGACAGAAAGAAGAAAATAAAGTGGCACCAGCTCTCTGCCCACTCATTTTATTTTTACCCAGCACTGCCTGAGTCAGTGCAGCTCCCCGCCCACCGCCACCCACTCTGCCGTCTCCTCCCCCCGCCCGGTCCGTGGCCTCCCACTCCCCGTCACACGCTGTTCTCCAAACACACTTTGACGTAAAGAGGGGGTGGGGGGGTTCCGATTGGACGCCCCCTTGCCAGCCCCCTCCGGAAGACCCCCCCCCAGCACCTCTCGCCCACCCACCTTGCTCTCTCTCTCTCTCTCTCTCTCTCTCAGCACCCCAGGTGGCAGGTCTGAATTAGTACTTGCTGACGACAGAGAAGGAAACCACACGTTTTTAGGAAAGAGAAATCTCTAGATGCCAAAAAAGGACATTCCACTTCCTCCCCATAAACCAGACAGTGTAAGGATCAGAAAGTGTTCTTATCTCCTGTGGTGGTTTGTGTTAACTGCCCCAGCGGTGCAGGACTCCTTATCTAGATTGATCATCTGAACACGTTATGTAGCAGCCACTATGTATGTGGCATTTTGTACTGTCACGATGCGCGTTCTCAGCACAGCCGAGCATGCGAACGACACGCAGCAGAATGGTCATGTCAGGGCAATGCTGGAACATGGCTTCACCTGC